>NC_136292.1:11781848-11901540 GCF_964198595.1 Lampetra fluviatilis | reverse complement strand
GTCACTACTACACACACACATACACATGTTGTGTATGTGTGTGTGTACTACTACACGTGTACTACACACTCACATACTGTAGTGTGTGTGTGTACTACACGTGTCACTACTACACACACACACATATTGTAGTGTGTGTGTGTACTACTACACGTGTAGTACTACACACAGTACATACTGTAGTCTATATACACTAGTGTGTGTGTACTACACGTGTACTCAGTCTATACACATACTGTAGTCTATATATACACTAGTGTGTGTATACACGTGAGTGAAATACTACTACACGTGTCAGTACTGTAGTGTGTGAGTACTACACATGTACACTCACACTGACAGTCTATACATATACTGTAGTCTATACACACACTGTAGTCTATATATATACTGTAGTCTATATATATTGTAGTGAATGTGTACTACAGTCTATATATATACTGTAGTGTGTGTGTGTGAGTACTACACGTGTACTACACATACTGTAGTGTGTGTGTACTACAGTCTATATATACTGTAGTGTGTACTACAGTCTATATATACTGTAGTGTGAGTGTACTACACGTGTACACACACTGACAGTCTATACATATACTGTAGTCTATATATACTGTAGTGTGTGTACTACAGTCTACACACATACTGTAGTGTGCGTACTACTACAGTCTATATATACTGTAGTGAGTGTACTACACGTGTATACACACACTGACAGTCTACACACACTGACAGTCTATATATACTGTAGTGTGTGTGTGTGTACTACACGTGTACTCACACTGTAGTGTGTGTGTGTACTACAGTCTATACACATACTAACAGTCTATACATACTGACAGTCTATACACACTGTAGTGTGTGTGTGTACTACAGTCTATACATACTGACAGTCTATACACACTGTAGTGTGTGTGTGTACTACAGTCTATACACACTGTAGTGAGTGTGTGTACTACTACAGTACTGTGCACTTGCCCCACCAATCTTGCCAAGGCTATGCGGGTGATCTTTGTCTCTATTTTGACTGTACCGTACTCCGCACGTGTATCCTGCAGTGCGACGTGGGTCTCTCTATCACTACACACCGCGTGCGTGTCGCCAGGCTAAGAACCAGGTGTACACGCCGAGTTAACAGTGTTTAGTGTAAAGATTCGTGTACACGTTTGTCAATCCACTGCTGGATGAAGGACGCCACCACACCACCACCGCACGCACGCCCCGTTGTTGTGTTACGAGTGTGGTCAGTGGGACCCCCTGTGATGGTCACTGCTCCATCAGTGGTGTGTGGTTATAGTCGTGTGTGTGAGTACACGTGTGTGTGTGAGTACGTGTGTGAGTACACGTGTTGGTGTGAGTACACGTGTGTGTGTGTACACGTGTGTGTGTGTGAGTACACGTGTGTGTGTGTGTACACGTGTGTGTGTGTGAGTACACGTGTGTGTGTGTGTACACGTGTTGGTGTGTGTACACGTGTGTGTGTGTGAGTACGTGTGTGTGTGTGAGTACGTGTGTGTGTGTGTGTGTACACGTGTTGGTGTGTGTACACGTGTGTGTGTGTGAGTACGTGTGTGTGTGTGTACACGTGTGTGTGTGAGTACACGTGTGTGTGTGTACACGTGTGTGTGAGTACACGTGTGTGTGTACACGTGTGAGTGTGTGAGTACACGTGTGTGTGTGTGAGTGTACACGTGTGTGTGTACACGTGTGTGTGTAAGTGCACGTGTGTGTGTGTGAGTGCACGTGTTGGTGTGTGTGTGAGTACACGTGTGTGTACACGTGTTGGTGTATGATTGTACTACAGTCTTTTACTGTGTATCGTATCTCCATGTGTGTACAGTGCTGTGTTTTAAGTGTGTGCCGTGTATCGTACTAAGTCGGTAGTTTTATATTTAGGCTACGCACTGCACTTCATCTAAACATGGTACAGTGCGCGTGTACTTTGTGTAACTTTTTAAATACCGTACAGTGTACTAAAGTAACATTACAGCAATACTAGTGTAGTGTATGCAGCACTGTAGCAATCACAACACACGTCCTGTACGCACATTGCTTAATTAAGCACCGCAGTTACTGTACAGCATACACTGTACACAGTTTATGTGACTGTGATGCAGTACGTGATGTAAACTCTCTTGATGTGTGGTGTGTCCTCGTGTGTATACTCTTACACGAGTGCTGTGTGTGCGTTGTGTAGCCTATGCTGCTCGTATGTTCGGTACTGTCATGGCATTGTGGCATTAAAGGTGAAGTATGATCAAATGTGAGCCCTACAAGCCTCCCAAACGCTTGCTGTGGGGGTCATCCAGCAGTGGATTGGCAAAAGTGGCACGCCGTGCCAACACATACGGTTTAATGCGTGTTATTGTCCATGGACATTAAAGTTGTCATGTCCATACGGCGTACAGCCGTCTTAATTGTGTAAAAAAAAACCCACACATATACGTGGTAGTGGTTTATTTAATTGTCAAAACAAAATTGCCTTTGTGTTTCTCGCTTGTGATGGGACTTTTTGTAGGATGAACGATGAGATGTATAAGGGGCACGGGGAGTGGTGGGTGACCAATATGGTCTGAATTGGTCTGACAAGGGGTTGACAGGTAGGAAAGGGGCCCACACATCCACGCGTGTATACTCCGTAGTATATGCGCAAAGTAGAGTTACGTGTGTGTGTGCTGCATGAATATTGCACACACGTGTGTGAGTGTGTGTGAGTGATGTGTGTGTGTTGCATGAATGTTGCACACGTGTGTGAGTGATGTGTGTGTGATGTGTGTGTGTTGCATGAATGTTGCACACGTGTGTGAGTGATGTGTGTGTGATGTGTGTGCTGCATGAATATTGCACACACGTGTGTGAGTGATGTGTGTGGGCTGCATGCATATTGCACACACGTGTGTGTGTGAGTGATGTGTGTGTGTGAGTGATGTGTGTGTTGACATCATCATTGGGGAGGCAACGCCCGGCGGCCGTGGTGTTGACCACCTTCCCCTAACAGCACTTGAACCTCAGCAGTCTGCTAAAAGGCTATAAACAGGGGTGGGTGGGTAGGGGTAATTGTCTTTGTGTTCATGTATTGTGATATGATATCGAGACGTTATACCCCCCACCCCTACCTGGTACGCAGGATGTCTTGGGTTCGATGTCTGTTGATATTTATTTCGAGTTCGTTCGCTTTCTGCACGGTGGTGGTGGTGGTGGTCGCGTGGATTGCTCTCCTGGTTCCTCCGGTTTTGCCATTCAAACACATTTCGAAACGGCATGCGTTTCGAATGTTTGGCTGCCACTATACATTCCCATGCGTGGTGTTGTCAGCTACTTAATTATGTAAGCTATCACGTGTGGGCAGATCTTCTCTGAAAAACAGCTGAAAGCTCAGTGGGTTTTGCCTGGTCAAATTAAAATAGTCGTGTATCACAAAGCGAAGGGATTGCAAGTTGGATTAACTAGGAAAGTTATATCAGCCGCATCATCATCTCCACCACCAATTTCACCATCACCACCATGCTTCCGTTTACCGTCATCATCACTGATATCACCCCCAATTTCACTATTACCGTCATCACAACCTTCACTATTGTCACCAACTTAACTGTCGCCATCATCATTAGGGGTGTGGAATAACCTCGCCCTGTCCAAAGACGGCCCTTCTTCCATGGCAACGTGGAATTTTATCCACTGGCTCAGTTTCCTGGCTGCGTATAAACGTGGTTCTGCCATAAGAGTGGAATTTAATCTGCTCAGTGTGGAAGAATGGACTCGGCACCAGCATAGTAACGTGGTACTTCTACCACTCGCTGTGTTTAAAGGTGAAACGAGGTTGATGAAATGTACTCTTTGGTTCTTTCGGTAAAGTCACGTAGGTATACAATAAATTAAATCACGACGTTTCGGGCACAACACAAGTGTCCGTCTACCACCTCTACTCCCTGGCTCCTCCCCCCCTTCTCTTGCCTATATGGCCTCTTGTCACAGCAGCCCTATTGCCCACTTCAGAAATTGTTTCTTGCTGTGGTTGTCCCACCTGATGACGGACGCTTGTGTTGCGTCCGAAACGTCGTGATTTCATTTATTGTATTTTATACCTACGTCACTTTACCGAAAAAACGAAAGAGTATGGATCCCTGTAGTCACGAAAACTTAAAATCAAGATTGTTGATGAAATGTGTACACTTTGGGATGTCAACTTTAGTTATCCTGTACCAAGACTTGCCCCTGCCATAGGAATATGGAATTGCATTGCCACTAGTTCAAGCCTGCCATTGGAGATGCTCGTTTGAGTGGTAAATTAAGATGAAATGTTACAATGTTGATTCACTTCAAATTAGAACGCGAAGGGATGAACAGTGCTTGTAATCTCAGAAGTTGGTTAGCTGCACGCACTCCCATACATTTGTATTCCTAAAAGGTCTCGGGTCCCACTCAGAGCGGACCACCGCTCAATGCTCATTTAAGCTCGGAGACTCCGGTTTATAGAGGTCAAATTCGGGGTTTAAATTCGAATTGCCATCGGGGGTTCACTTAGCTCATCATCATTTCGGGGTTGATAAAAGCTCCTCCACGGACTCCCCCTGCACTTCTCCACTCTCATTTCATTCAACCCCCCTCCATGCACTCTCCCACCTCTCCCCTCTGATCTCACTCTGCTTCCCTCCCCATGCCCTCTGCTCTAGAAACCAAAGCCTTCTGTTCACTCCCACAGTCAACGTCCGCTCAATGGAAGGTCACTGGTCCTCTTCTGCTGCCCGTATTGTCTGAAATACCCTCCCCCGGGCCCTCTGTATTGCCGACTCCCTGCCCCATTGCAAGTCCTGGCTCAGAAACCTCCTCATCTGCCTGTGGCAGACTCTCTGGTGGCGAGATGTTAACTCCCTCGCCTGGTATACAGGAGGTCGTGGTTTCGATCCCGACCCTGACGCCTGCTGTATATTTGGAGTTTGCATGTATTCCCCGTGTCCGTGTAGATTTTCTCCGGGTCCTCCGGTTTTTTCCTACATATTTAGAAACAGCATGTGTTAAGCGTGTTTGGCTGCTGTACATTTCCACGTGCTAAGCCACTTTATTGAGCTACCATTTGTGGCCAGGTCGCTTCTGAAAAAATATATATCGCTCATTGGATCTTACCTGGTAAAATAAACAATGTTTTGATTTGAAGCTTTCGTGACTGCAGGAATCCATAATCTTTGTTTTTTTCGGTAAAGTCACGTGGATATAAAATAAAATAAATCACGACGTTTCGGGCGCAACACAAGCGTCCGTCAGTAGGTGGGAAAGCGTGATCTGCTGCTGAGGCAGACTGTTTTAAAAGGTACAGTCTGCCTCAGCAGCAGACCATGCTTTCCCACCTGATGATGGACGCTTGTGTTGTGCCCGAAACGTGATTTATTTTATTTTACACCTACGTGACTTTACCGAAAGAACCAAAGAGTATAAACAATGTTTATTTATGATTTAAAGCTTTCATGACTGCAGGGATTCATCTTCTTGGTTCTTTCGGTAAAGTCACGTAGAAGGGAAGTAATAAAATAATAAAAACATAAAGCTGACCTGAAACACGGTAGGACAAACACCTCAGCCGTGGCAGATCACTGTTACAACTCAGTGGGCTCACATGACATTGACTTCTCCAAGACAGAGGTTCTCTGCAAGCCATCTGGCTATCATGAGAGATTCGTTCATGAGGCGATCCACATATACAAACACAGAGACAATTTTAACCGAGAAGATGGATTCTGGCTTAGCAATCATTGGAAGGACGTAATAAACCATTTCGATACACATTAGGGTGGGTAGAATAATACATAGTGTTATGTTGAAATGTATAAGGTATAGGGTGGTTTATAGTAATACAGTATATAATTTAATGTTGGGTTTATCTATGGCAGTATATAGTACGGTATATGCTCGTGTGATGTAAGAGAATAAAGTTTAGATGGAAGCATATTATATAATTTTTACGACGTAGAATTGTAATGTATTACTTGCTGTTAGTAACTCAGCTTATTGTAGAGTATAGTAAGTATACTGATGGTGCTATGCAGTTTATACTTTAGTTTTTTATGTAGTTTATACTTTAGTTTTCTACGTGGTTGTTTAGTAACTGCAGCTACATATCAATAACATTCCTTTCCTTTGTTAATGCTACTCCCTGCACCCCCCCTTGGTGCTGTTGATCCTGCATAATGCATGGGCATAATATGCCTTTGAAACCCCCCCCCCGCCCACCTCCTACGCATTTTCCATGAATATGCTAAATTCCTCTTCATATGCACATTCATTTTTGTTAAGGCGCTCTTCCACCTCCAACCCAGTTTATATATAAGCTCCTAGCTTGGTAGTGTCTCATTCTTCACCTGAAGACGGCTGCTTGCGTTGTAGCCGAAACGTCGTGAGAATTATTTCATTTTATTATGTTTTATTTTTATTATTTTATTACTTCCCTTCTACGTGACTTTACCGAAAGAACCAAGAAAATGTTTATTTAGTTTTAACTTTCTCCATGAATGTGTTTATTTTCACCTGTACCAAACTGTCATTACCGCTTCCTCCTTGCCCCCTAGTTTTGTACCCTAGTTTTGTACCCCTCCCGTTTCCTCCGAAAAGAACCAATTCGAGGAAGACACAACCCATAAAACAAGGGGCTCGATCCTTGGGTCTCCGATGCGTTTTCGCGTTGTGCCGCGTGTTGTTTGGCTTGCTGGGAGCTTTAGGAACTGAAGGATCCATGGAAGTGGAATGGAATAATTCAGCTTTTGTAGATGCACACCGAGGCTGCATGTTTTGGAGATGTCTGACATGAGTTTGAAGTGTCATGAAGCAGACAAAAATACTTTCAAGTTACTTTCAGGGACAATCCAGTGATATCACTGTGGTTGCCACTGTAGTTTTTTCATGTCACTCTAATGAGGTCACGAGCACGTGCCTGAACATCAATTAACGTATTTCTGTTCTCATTAGCAAGCCTCAATATCAGGTTTAGATCGTTGTCCTTCCCCCCCCCACCTCCGATCAACACGGTTGGCTATGTACGGCGCAAAAGAATTTCAGCATACATATGTAGTAGGTTCCAGGAGACTTGGACGACGTAGTTGGAGGCACACTTATTTATTAACCACAATGTACATAACAGGCCGAGATGTACAACACTCGAAGGGGTATCGGCCCCTTCACCCGTCTAACAGGGAGATCACACAATCTATGTCACGGCTAGCCTACTCCTAGGTCCTCCACTACAGGGCTAGGGGAGGCTAGCTAACCCAGCTCTGGTTAAGCTGGGATTACGGCATCTTGAGTCCCCAGACCGGCTCTTACAAGAGCATCGGCTCTGGGCTCTTGGGGCCACGCCACTGGCTTGCCCTGGTCGGTCCTGAGAAGGACAGCGATCCAGGGGAGTCCCAGGGCCTATCTAGCCGGTCTTCTTGCTTCGCTGGTTAAGGCTGAACACTGAACCCCGAGCCCTCCGGCTCACCGCCTTATATAGCAACTCCCCCACTGAGGGGTGGGGCCGTGGGGGATCCCAGCGCCGTGTTAGCCCCCCAGGCTAAACGGTGCGGACGTGGATGTAAGCACCTCTTGGCGTACGGGCATAACCACGCCCAGTGTGTTTGTTTGCCCTCCGTAACACCTCTACACATACAGTATGCAGTCTATGTAGCTAGTGTCTAATAATATCAAAGACGTTCGTTTTCTAGTTGACTCTCTGTTTGAATAAAACATTTCTCTCTCCAAAGCCCCAAAGATAAACGTCGTACCCAGTTGTTAAATGTTGTGGATTGCTTTCCAACATACCGACGAGCTGAAGCATGAATACATTTGCACGTGTTTGTTGTTCACACGGCACCTTTGTTAATTGGCTGTACCGGGTGGAGGAGGGTGTAACGACACACACGTTACTCACGCGATCTGACCCAAAAAAAATCACTTGTCAATGATTAACGTTTCCATATTTGTACAGCGATGTAAGGTTTGACTATATTTTGACACACTTCGTAGTCCAAATTGTTTTGTAATTAACAAACACTTCATTGCATTTAATCAACTTCATATATATAAACCAGGGTCACCTACCATTATTGCAACAGCAGTCTGGCAAAATGAGACCTGCGATTACGAAACATATCTCAGTGGAGAATAATCAAACATTACAACCATTCAAACAAAAATATCTGCAAATATTGAAACGGAGAAATGTTCCTCGGAAAAAACGAACGTAACTAATGTGGAAAAAAGACGAATATGCAAAAACAAACATCAAAATAGGAATGTGAAACGTTCAGTGCTATGTCCTTAGCACCCCTCATCCCCTTGGTCACCAACCCACCAGCCACCTACAACAAGTAGCGAGGAAAAGTGTCCGTGCTCGCTTGTTACCACGTCTCCCTTGACGTGTCTCCGGCAGGTCTTTCGAAAGTCAAGCAGGCTTTGGACCTGATTAGTACTTGGATGGGAGACTGCTTGGGAATGACGTGCGTTTTTAGGCTTGGGCTGCGAGGTGGCTAAGATTTGTCCGTATAGCAATGGACCCTTTGATTTATCCGCATGGAGCTTTGGCTGTTATCCCCTCACGTGCATGTTGGGTTTTCTCCTGGTTCTGCGATTTCCTCCCACGTGAAGCTAGACACTCGTGGGATTGGATAAACATGCCAAAATGCAGGGCCCTTCTGAAAAATATTTGTTGAGACGCTACAGCTTTTCTGGGCATATAAAAGGCATTATTATAACGAGACTGGGCACATTCCAATTGATTTGATAATCTCATAAGCGAAGCAGAGTTGAAACTATATAGATCAGGGATGGGTGACCCCCATGCATGCCAGCTTGTAATAGGCTGCTGCGAGGTGGTGCTACATTGTGGCCAAATAACCCAATCACAACCCACACGCCACATTGAGGTCCTCATCCAGCAGTGGATTGGTAAAAGGCTATGTACATTGCACGCACATGTTCAATGTACACAGCGGTTGCTACCTTTCCTGGTGTTCTCAGAACCGTCCCCTTGTTGAGCCAAGTTGCCCTGGGTTTCTGTCATTCTGGGACGTGAAACGTTCTAGTTTTTGTAAGTTGTATACTAATGGTGATGATGATGATGATACACCACTCAATACAACTCATTTACATGCACTTCTCCCCTCTTCCACTATTCTAAGATATTTGTCTTCCCACGACAAGTCCCAGTTTATTTGTCTTGAGGTGGCAACCCTAATCCTGGGGGTTATTTGACCATACTTCACCACATTGGTCATTCCGTTAAATTTACCGTATTCTCCACATTATAAGATGCATTTTTTTACCCCGTCTGCTTCGGAAGTCACTCCCTGCCACAGTATTTGGTTGCGTATGTGTTGACCAGATTTGTATAAATTTGATAAGATTGGACGCAACTTTTGGCGTGTGTCTTCTTTCGGCAAGGTTGTATAATCCAGAGAATACGATATTCCAGTACAAGCAGCAGGTAGAGGAGACGTGGGGGGCGATTGTGGTGGGATTGGCGGCCTGGTGACTCAGTGGGTAGATCGAGCGGCTTGCAATCGGAGTTTAAATCATAGGCGGGGCATTGACTCAGCCCATCATTCTTGCGGGGTCGATAAACAGAGTACCACTGTGTGCGGAAGTCAACGGTGGTTTCCCAATGGATAGACTCACCCCTGCCATATGAATGTGGAATTTCCTTCAGTGGCCGAGGGCTTCCAACGAGGAGGTGAGCACTTGCTGGCTAACAGGTCGTGAGTTTGATCCCGCCCGTATATTTGGAGTTTGCATGTGTTCCCTGCGGTCACATGGATTTTTCTCGACAATAACTTCAGAGTAATTGGCTGCTCGAAATTTTCCACGTGATAAGGCCCCCTCGTTTGGCTATCAATCGTGGCCTGGTCGCTTCTGAACAATACCGATATAGCTGAGCGGGCCTCACCTGGTAAATGTTTTTAAATTGTTTCAGTTTCAATGATCATTTGAGCAGCAAATCACTTTGGCTTGACTTTGAATGGTGAAAAGAGACGTGTGGCAACGGGGCTTTGGAGGTGGTTGGGTGAGTGGCAGATCGGGGAGGGTGGGAGCCGGGGGAAATGTCTGTGTGTGTGTGGGGTCACCAGGGTTTGTGGTGGAGGATGCCGAGACGGTCATGACTGAGACGCCGCCTGCAGCGGTTTTGGCTTTTGCGGTTGGCCCAAGGTCAGACGCGGGGACGGACGGACATTCCGGGTTGCAGGGCGGGCGGCGGTGTGGGGGAGAGACGCCCTTTTACGATCGTGGGTTTTTTCTAAATGTTTGCCTTGGTACAGTGCTTGTCTGAAGGGGGGGGGGGGGTCTATTTGGTCGATGTTTCGTGACGACCCCCAGGGTCTTACATCTCTCGCTGGGGCATTCTTGCTCTCGCTGCGCGAATTATTCAAAAGCGAAACCAATTCGGTTTTTTTTTTGGGGGGGGGGGGCGGTTGTTGGGGGGGTCAAAAGTAACCCCCGCGCCACCAAATGTGTAGAAAACATGGTTACATTGAGGAAATGTCATAGCAGTCGTATTCCAAATAGCACACACAGAGGGTTAAGTGAAGGGCATCTATGTCTGGATGTATAAATCGTGTCGTGGGCAACATGTACCGCTGTACAAAGTTGGTTTGCTGTGTTTGGATAAGGATAAGGCGAAATAAATGTGGAATTTACACCCAACTGCTTAAGGGAGTCAAACTGTACAGTATTTGGTTTTGAGAAATGAAAGATAAAAAAAAACGTGCTGCAGAGGAAAGTGCAACATAATTCGTTGTTGTACTGCACTTATGCGCTCCCACGCCTGTGCTCCCCCCCCGCCTTCACAAACCCGCACTGACCGTCGTGGTGAAGTATGGTCAATGACCCCACCCCCCCTTGCCACAATTCCTCTTTCAGTGGCGGATTGACCGCACATGTTTACATGCTTAGCAAGTCACTGACTGCCACCGTCTTTGTTTGCAGCGTTTAAAGTGAGACTTGGCACTGTCATAGTAATGTGGAATTTAAGTAATTTGCTTGGGAATTCGAAAGTACAGTGGCGGTTGTGTTTACGCAACTAACTAATCCAGACTAAGCACGGTTATAGCAGCGTGGCATTTCCACAACTCACTGAAAGCAGAGTCCAGTCGTCAGGTTCAGTTGGGTGATATGCACTCGTGTGTTTCACGTCGTGTGTGGGATGAGTGGCGGCGCAGGGGTTAGCGCGCTGCGATACGAACCCGGCGACGCGAGTTCGATTCCCGCTCATGGCCATCACCAGTGATGTTTATCTGAACCGGTCCTGGGCCTCCCCTAGGTCGACTCAGCTTCAAATGAGCACCTGGTGTGATGTGTGTGTGTGTACTACTAAATACTGCCTGGTCTGGTGCTGGCCACCAACCCCCCCCTCGTGTACCGTTCCAGCCTTCATAGGTGCTCCTCGCTCACAGCACTTGCCCCAACAGTCTGTTAAGGCTACACAGGAGATCTTTGTGTGCAAGTACTGTGTGTGTGGACACCAATGCATGTGTAAATTGTTTGCTATACATGCAAATAGATTTGTTTTTGTGTAATGATAAAAATGTATCCAATGTTGGATGAAGGCTCCCCCTCCCCACCACCGTGTTAGTAATGAGGGTTGTTTGACCATACCGAGCAATGGTGGAACCAGTGTACGTCTTATTGTTTTCAGGTGGTTGGCAAATAGGGTACATTATTATCAGTTGAAGTCGTCGGATCGGTGTATGTCGTTGACAAAATTGTGTATTGCTTGTACGTTGCTTGATCACTCACAGCTAAGTTGTGTTTTTGTGCTGCACTTGCTCTGGAGTGGCAGAGGGACACTTTGGGCAGCATAGTGGCGCTACGCTACACAATTTGTTGTCATTCACCCACCACGTGTGCCTCCAACACTCGCCCCTCCACCACCTCGACTCACTCGAGCTGTGTGCACGCTGAACTTCTTTCGCATCGTACGTAGCCAACCGTGCTAATCGGAGGTGCGAGGGAAGGACAAGAAACGATGGGTCTCTGTGTGAGTCTATGGGTCTCTGCGTGAGTCTATGGGTCTCTGTGTGAGTCTATGGGTCTCTATGTCAATATTTATGTACCTATGAAACTATAAGTATCTATTATGTATCTTATGTTATTGTTTTATGTAATATATAATTTTTTATTTGCATGTAAATATATCTTGTACTTTCCTATATTATTTAGTATTATTCTTCCTCATTAAACTTGATAATTTGTGATTTATTAAGACGTCACATATGGGCTATTGGAGCCCCAGAACGTATCCTCCTGTATTTTATAGTTAATTATATTGGGAAACAGCTGATCAGTTAACGTCCTATGAGTTTAAGTCATGTTTTCCAGGAACGTAACCCCGACTTAAACTGATCATTCCTAGTTCTTCCGTCAATGCAGGTTGGTAGGGGACAGGCGGTGAGTTGGGGGAAGGGGGGATGGGACGGGACTAGACATCTGTGAAAAATAGCTTTATAGCTCATCGGATTCCTCCAGTATAAATATGGATTCTGATTCTGACCGGTTCAGGATATGGCTCGCCACTGATGATAGCCATGGCCAGGAATCGAACGTAAGTAGGCAGGTTCTTAACGCAGTGGGTGAATCGCTGCCTACCGTGTATGCATTATAAGAACTGTCTTGTTTACAGTCTTTATCACATGTTGTCTAGTATCACCATGCTTTGATACGAAGGTGGAAATTCCATATACCCGTGGCCAGGTGAAGTACAGGATATACAGAGGACCACTGCTGTTGACTTCCCACAGAGTGGTGCTCATTTTATGGAACTCCAATAGGGATGATGTATATTTATTTATTTAAATGACGGTTGCTGGGTATAGGCCCGAAAAGCTCAACACTCCAAGCAGCCAGTGACATAACAGCGCAATTGAAGGTATAACAGATAAGCGTTAATGTTTCACGAATTGAGAAAGGTCATAAGCACGTTGCGAAAGAAGTTCAACACACGTACATACGTAAGACCTTGGGAGAAGAGACGATGGATTTTTAGAGTCGAGCAGCTTGAGGGAAGAAGCGGAATTGTTTTTACCCCCGACTGGGGATTGAACCCACGCGTCATTTGATTGTGAGGCAGGTGACAACAGCGCAGGCCGGCCGAAAGTGCAGGGACCCACAATGGCCAAGCGACTCTTTGCTGGAACCCGAGTCCACAACAGGTCCCTGTGGATCAGGGCTGGCAGCTTTCCATGACTAGAACTCCCGGAGTGCGCCCTATCTCATCGGATCTCCACGGCTAAGCAGGGTTTAGCCTTGGTATGTTCTTGGATGGGAGGCAGGCTGTATCGATTAATCTGTTAACATCGAGTTGGAAGCTCGCGATGATGCATGCGTCGAGCGGCGCGTGTAGGAATTGATGGCTTTTGTTGTGTATTTCTTGTATGTGTGTTGAACTTCTTTTGTACCGTACGTAGCCAACCGTGCTAATCGGAGGTGCGGGAAGGACAACAAACTCAAATGTAATGGGTACATGTGGCACCTGCTGGTACTAGAGGCTAGTAAATTCACCAAAATGTAAAAAAAACATTCTTGAATCAAATCACCATTCTGAATTTGTGACAATTCATTGAATTATTGGGGGGAGGTCGAATTATTACATCCTTACTGCTTGGGAAGGCCAGCTATTGTAGGGGTTTGGGCCACGAGGTGACCAGGGCATTACAGCAATGGATTCTTAAATTAATCTGTGCAGAGTTTTGGTGATTTTATCCTCATATGTATGGGTTTTCTCTGGGTTCTCCAGTTGCCCCCTCCCCACACACAAACACTCATTAATGAAATTGGCAAACATCCAGGGCAAGGACCCTGTTAAAAAACGAGTCTTGAGACTCAATGGATCTCAATTGAGCCTTGAGACTGATCGATGCTTTCCTGGCTAAAGGGCAGCATCACTGTTACTAATATTAGGGTCATCGCCTTCAGATAGCAGACAGTTTTCCCTTTGAGACAAGCAGCGATAATTCCAGAGATCTTTTTAGCCAAGTGTGTATGCGTGGTGGTGGAGAGAGAGGGGGAGATGCACGGACATGCGGACACGGAGGTGAAAATACTGATGTATTTTTCTAGAGACGTAAACACGAGTGTGGAGAGACAGACACACGAAGAGGGCAGCATTGGGGAACGAGAGAATAGAGATACAGAGCAGAGACGGTGACAGACGCAACTTTATGTTTATCTGCGGTGTGCATGTCTGTGTGTGTATATGAATGTGCGTTATGAACCCGGCGATCCGGGTTCGATTCCCGCTCACGGCCAACACCAGTGACAAATATCTTAACTGGTCTTGGGCCTCACCTAGGTTGATTCAGCCTCAAATGAGTACCTGGTGTGGTGTGAAAACATCGCTACGAGGGAGACAAAGGCGGTCAGGCATAGCGCTAGCCATCCAACCCCTTCGTGTGCCTTACCGGCCTTCATAGATGCTCGTTAGCAGCACTTGCCTCAACAGTCTGTCAAAGGCTATACGGGGGATCTTTGTCTCTGTGTATGTGAGTTTGTGGCACCTGGGTCTGTCCCGTGACCTGTCAGCAAGCCTCCAACACTTCACGTAGCTACAAAGTGCACATAACCTGGCATGAGCACTATGGTGATCTCACCACCACTTAGTGGTGAGCGGTGGCTGTCATTGTTGTGTGAGTTTGTGTGTTTTGGGGAGCGGTAGTAAAGAGGTTGGTGAACTGCTTTACGAACCGAGTGACCCAAGTTCGATTCACGCACACGGCCAACACTGGTGACGATTATCTCAGCCGGTCCGGGGCCTTCTGTTGGTCGACTCAGCCTGAAAAGAGTATCTGGTGTGGTGTGTAAACATCTCCGCTGGGCGTGGTGTTGGCCACCCACCCCCTCGTTTGCTGTGCCGACCTTCATAGGTGCTCGCTAACAACACTTGCCCAATCAGTCTGCTAAGGCTATATGAGGGCTTCTATTCTTTTTGTGTGAGTGTTTGTGAGTCTTTGAGTGTCTTTTGTTTCTGTGTGTCTTGAGGCTGCTGTGTGTCTTTAGGCATCCTGGACTCTGTGAGAAAGAGATTTATAGCTCATCAGATTCCTCCAGTATAAAGATTCTGAAGCTTGTGCTCTTGAGTGAATCTTCACAGAAGGTGTTCTCTTTGGAGCCAGAACGACTAGAAGCCATGGCACGATGACATTGCTTGGTCGACCTTCGACCTCTGAGGAATAATTACGAGACTGAGTACGCGTGGAGTTAACCGACTAAGGAGATGACAGCGATGCCCTTTTCACCCGTTAGAATCGTGACTATACGGCGAGTAAATCACCGGATTAGCATACATTCTCCATTTCTGACTGACTTGCCATCGTGGTGCAAGGCACTTACAAGGCGACACATTTAGGTCAGGAGTCCTAACAGCTGCTCAAGCGAGCAATGGGGCAGTGCCCATTTTAGTAGTTGTCAAGCTAGTTGTGGAAATTCCACGTTCCAGTGGCATGGGCTGGTTGCTCTCTACAACGATCACTTGGCAACGTTGAAACATTTTAGCAACTGCAGAGGGATGATGATGATGATGATGACGATGATGGGCTGAGTCAAGCCCCAACAGGGATTAAATTCGTGACTTTTTGACCGTATGTCGAGTGCCCTTACCACAGTGCATGTCTAACTGCATAAACGTGTGATAATAATAAGTAAAAAGGTAAAGGTGCATCCCTGAAATTGGTTGCTCACAGCCACTGCCGTTAGAAGAACTCTCCACTATGGGGAGCTATATAAAACCTCTTTCGAGGGTATTTGGCCTACTCTTCCATGCCGACACGAACTGCCTATTGACTTCACTGTGGTGAACCCATGTATATTGCTGGGTGGACAGAGGTGGCAGGGGAAGTTGGGAAGTTGAGGGGGATTCAAAAAGCGTAGCCTATATAGATTTATGTAGCGCCTTATTCCAAGACAATTATAAAATTGTACATAAGATGATAGTCCTTTCAGTAAAGTCACGAAGAACCAAGAATATGAATCCCTGCAGTCACGAAAGCTTTAAATCGAAAAGATGATAGTCGTTGAGATAAAGAGTGGGGTTATGAAAAGTGGTGGTGTGGTTATGGTGACAGGAGGAAAGTCGGGAGAGGTTAAGGAGGGGTTGGGGTAGTGATAAGGGTTGGGGTAAGGATAGCGGTAGTGATAGGGGTAGTGATAGGGGTTGGGGTAGTGATAGGGGTAGTGGTAGGGGTTGGGTTAAGGATAGGGGTAGTGATAGGGGTAGTGGGATGGGTTGGGGTAGTGATAGGGGTAGTGATAGGGGTAGTGGTAGGGGTAGTGGTAGGGGTTGGGTTAAGGATAGGGGTAGTGATAGGGGTAGTGGTAGGGATTGGGTTAGTGATAGTGGTAGGGGATGAGGTAGGCCCGGTGGTAGCTGGGGGTGGGGAGGGGTGCAGGGAGTAGCAGTAGCAGGTTGGGCTCGGGTAGGGCTCGGAAACTAAGAAGCGGAGACTCTTTTTGTTTTGAATCCGGTCAAAAAACATCTCGATATTTCAAGAGCCGCAGTGCACGTGGTGAATATGTGACGGTGGCGTCCTTAATAAATAACGGTCACGCAGCAGTCCTCGAAGAGCGAGCCGCAGGTTGACGACCCCTGAACTGTTTTGACCGCTCTGCTGGGAGATCGAACCGGTGGACTCTGGGTTGCAAGTCCAGTGTGCTGCGAACCATTACCCCACGGTAGGATGGAGTTGTTATTTTACTAAATAAGCACACCCTCACCTCGCCATAATAGATGTGTTTGTGGTTCGATTGCGTGAATATAAATGTGTTGTTTAACCCGCCACCACCCGACACAGCCACTTGGTAAGGTTTGTCACGTGATTTGTTACTAGTTCAGCACACCGGTGTGTTGGAGAGTAAATTAACAACACATTGGGATGTTTTGTTTACGTGACAAACGTTACTAATTAAATGTGTCGGGTGGTGACGGGTTGAACGACACGTTTATATTTACGCGATCTAACCCAAAAACCTCTTATGGATAATTTTGGTCAGGAAAGCCTACGTGTTAAACTCACCTAACAGTTAGGCCGCAGCAGCATCGTAGTAATAATAACAATAATGCTGTCTCGTTTTTTCCAGAAATCCTCAAATACTCAAACCTGTACAATTCAATCTTGACAATTCACTTTGTGGTCATATTTTTTTCCACACTCATAGCTATGGAGAAGCTGCTTCCACCACAGTAATGCAGAATTTCCACCACTATCTCAGCACCGCGACCATGAGCCGAGCCAGAGGTTGGCACAAACGAGAGTTAAACGACGTTGTATGAAGTCGGTTGTGTAGGTGTGCTCTGATCCAAGAGTGCGTTGAATGTTTGGCTGATTTTTGCTTTGTTCAGAAGTTCGTTTTTTCCCCCTCTGAGTAACGAATTTGCGGCATCTTCCACAGTGTCTAGGTATTTTTTTAAATCCGGATTTATTTTTGGGGTTAGACCACATGGTAGTTTCACGTCCCACCACGAGGAGCCTAAGCAGTCACGCCTACAAAGCTTTAACTGACACGTGGCCGATGTGGCGATCAAATTCTGACCGACGAAGCACCTTTTTCTCACCGGCGAATTTAACATCGATGCACAACGTCGTCTCATTGTAATCGCTCTGAGCTCCATCAGGTAGCGAGATGGGACACCGTGAGGCTGTGGCAGCTGACCCTGTCCTTGAATGACCCGCGGCGACATCACCAACTGCCATGGAAAGCGTCATTATTTTTGTTTTTGCTGTTTACGTCTCAACGATGTGACACAAGGAGCCATTTCCTTTTGGGACTCTAGGATTGAGCAGTATAACATCACCACCATGTGTCAGCATGATTTAATGAGAATATGATGTTTCCAACTACTTCTGAAGTCTCTTGATCTGGCCTCTTCTTCACACTGGGTGACTGAAATACCTTGTTATATATAAATATATACCATACAGACAGAGTTCAAGGAACCGGCGTTCAAACAGAATATTTTAGTCACCAGACCTGGACTATGTCAAAGTTGCAAACCAAATCTGCCGTGGCTTGCCTTGTGTCGGCCATCTGATATACGGTGTTTATACGCATCACCCTTTCCAGCTGGGCTCGTGTGGATTTTGTGCATTCATTGGCGACCGGGCTGAGATCCTCAGCTCTCTGAACTTGAGAGCTCAGTTTTAATCACAGGCAGCTGAAACCCAGATTTGAAGCCAGGAGCCTAAGCAGTGCCGATGTCAAGACAATATGTAATTTTCCCTCATAATATTAGTTCGCCCAGGAATTAATGTTGGTTGTCCCTAATATTATCAATGTCTCTTTCCCCATTTTTAATATTTGTACCCCCTTATTTTTTCATCACTAAGTCATATTTCTTTGAACACAAGACTCTAGAGTCTAGTCTATCCATGCATTTTCAAAGAAAACATTCAGATCAACACAACTTTCCAAATCCCAGTTTGGTTTCAGTATAGTTGTACCCCGAATCATAACCCGAACCCCGAGGCACAGCGTTGCTGCTGCTGTTGTTATCAGGCTGTAACCTCCCACAGCTGGAAAAAGGCGTCCCCAATTTCCCTTCGTTCCTTCCGTTTCCCAAAAAAATACCAATTTTTATTTATTTAATCAGATAAGGCCCACTAAGCTGTATAGCTATTTTTCCAAAGCCACCTGGCCACAAATGGTAACCGAATGAAGTGGCTTATCACGTGGCAATGTAGAGCAGCCAAATACTTTAAATGGATGTTTGTAATATGGGGAGAGACACGCAAACTCCAAATATACAGCAGCAGGCGTCAGGGTCGGGATTGAACCCCCAACCTCCTGTATACCAGGCGAGGTAGTCAACATCTTGCCATCCCGGCTGTTCCTGTCCAGTGGTGGCCCCCCCAAAACAGCAGCGGCAATATCGTTGACCCCCGGTTCTACTTCCTTATTTCTTTAACCATTAACCCGTCTTCTTCGACTTACTCCGAAAATACTTTTTATACTTGCTTCTTAGTTTAACGACCGTATCTGCGATCAATTAATAAAAATTGCAAAAATGCACACATTCATTATTTGTATTTTAAGGCATGAAGGCAAACGCTCCTCTCGTGAAGCGATTGTAGAGACCCAACGACAATTCCAAGCATTTTCAACTAGTTTTTGGTTTAAATGTTCCCGCCTTTTGTAGAATGAGATGGTTATACAAAACTATCTTTAGGTGTGGGTAAATACACGTTTTGCTGGCAGGTGCAGATATTCATTCTATTGGGGTAGCGAATGTTCATTTATACCCGAACCCACATTCATTTATAGCCAACCCGGTGCCCTAACCTGGGCATTGAGCCCTGCCCGATTCCCCCGGCTCGCCCTTGCTGGTTTTATTTTTAAACGAGGCAAAGGCAACTTGCCCTGGCACCTTGTGATCACTTGAACTTGCACCAGCGTCTCGCACTGCCCCGACTGGTTCCACGGCCATTGTGTGCCAACCCCTGAACGCCCTTGCCTTGCACGCCTGTTTATTTAAAGCTGAATAGCCGTCTCTATCAACTCTTCTTCGGCTTGACGAAGAAACATTTGTTGGCGGCTCGCTATTCTCCCTCGACGACGATGTGGGGCTGCTCCATTTGGTTCCCGAAGAAGCTCCCTGCACGTGGGACATGAAACGTCGGACATCGTGCCAAACATCGCTGGGTACAACCCACAATTAGATTGAAAAGTATTTCTTTAAAACTGCTTTTCGTGTTCTTAGTTTGTTTTCTTCCTCCCGCACCTCCGATTAGCACGGTTGGCTTTGTACGGCGCGAAAGTAGTTCAGCATGGCATACGTACAATCAAACGGCGGAGAGCCGTACAGCGGCACAACCGCGAAAACCTGCGTGGTCATAAAGTGTACGTAGAAGTGTCGGTGCCTCCAGGTGGAAGCAAATGGCGGTGAACGACAGTTGTCCGGGTTGTGACACCAACGACTGAGAATCCCGGTGTGAGTCCCGTCTCGCACCTCTTGACTAACCGTCACTTTTGCACATTGGGGGAGTTTTATGGCCAAACGTCAAAAATTGGTTTCGCCAACGTCAAAAAAGTTTTCACGCATTGGAACCCGGCCGTCTTGTAGTGCGGCACAACTGTAATGCAGTAACCAAGAAGGGGTTGGTGGATCACACAGAGATGGATCCATTATGTGTGGGTGTGTGAGTGAAGCTGGAGGCAGTACCTCCCGTCATTCGTCACGCCGGTCATCGAGCTTATTTAACCATACTTCACCACGCTGTTTGATGTGGGTTTGTGAAGACGGAGGGCGAGAGGGCAAAGACCGGTTCTGAATTGGCTTGCCGCTGATGTTGCCGTGGCCGGGAATGGAACTCAGCTCGCCTGGTTCAAAGCGCAGCATACTGACCACCATGCCACCGCTCCACCCTGCATAACGTACTTTATTTATATCTGCATAGCGGGGTTGAGAGTTCTTTACTCGGACACACTGGTTTCCTGCTCATGAGCATAAAACTACCAGAAAGGAAATGCCACAAATGCCCTTTAGTAGGCAGATTCTGGCACAACTGACTTGGTGACCTGCGCCATCAGCTGCGGCCACACCTTGAGGTGGTGACTGCTCTGATCTGAAGCGAAGTTGACGACCACCGACGCGATCTTCACGCACCGTGTTTATTTATAATTGTAAATGTGCGATAAACACGGGTACGTTCAAGTTCAGGCCAATATCTTCAGTGCCTCTCTTTGCAGAATGAACGTCAGTGGCACTCGACGCGAGTAGAAATGCCACATTTCCCGTGGTGAAGCTCAGCGATTATATTTGCCTGCATTACTTCAACACGACGCTCCTCGGATTTGTGTTGCGTCCAGACGCAACCGCACTTTAAGCCGTACACAACAACGGGGACCACCCACAGAGTGAAATGTCGACTTGGGGCTTGAATGCAAAGCCTTTGTTGTTGGAGATGTCTGGCCCGGAGGCGGTGTCGTTAGGCCAGTGTTCTTCATTGCACGGCCCGCAGGCTACTGGCAGCCCTTGGTGGCCTTTAGTGTGGCCCCTGACGTGCGGCCCCCGACGTGCGGCCCCCGACAATACACAAATGTGCTGTCAAACCCGTTGGTTTAAAATGTGTGCCGGCCCTCACACGGACGTCTTATCGGTGGAAGTGCCCCCACCTCTGAAATATTAGTGAAAAACACTGGGTTGGAGCGTGCGGCTCACGCATGGGAGGATACGAGTTTAAATCTAAGTCAGGGATCAACTGGGTTCATCATCAACCTTCCTCGTGGGTTGGTCAAATGAGCAAGACTTTGTGGTACGTGACTTGCGGACGTCCTACGGAGAATCTGACTTCCCCGCCATAGAAATATGGAATTTCCATCACTGGCTCAAAAGCACTAACAGAGATGAGCAACACTCGTCTGCCTGCTTGAGCAGGGACACACGTAGACATTGACTGTTTTATAATTCCGATACAGAGATAATCTTCTCATTGGTCACCCGTATAATGCGATCTCGTTTTTACGCAGAGCCTAAACACTCATTCACCTGACCTCAGTGGACATTATTCTGTCCAAACCCTGGATTATTTTTCAGGATCATATATTTTAATGGAAATGGCTTGACCTAGCTTCTGCAGCACATCCCACTCATAATCTGGTGTAGGTAGCCAGGTGGCTCAGGAGGTTAGTACCGTGCGGTTGCGCTGAGTCGATTACAGTTGAAAACCTGGGTTTGAGTCCAGGTTTTTAGCCGCCCACGATTTTAATTTGTGGTCTCAGCCCGATATTTAATAAATGCACAGCAAACGTCATGTTACATTTGGTTTCCCTTTCGCTTTATCCCAGCTCTGCATTCCTATAGTGTGCGGCCATGTGAGAAGGTGCCACTGCCCACTGTGGATAAGAGAAGACTTGAGGGGCCTCAGAAGTAGTTCTGTAATGTCTTTTTTCCAGGAGCTGTTTTATAGACATGGGGTAACGTCGCACTGCTTTCTACCAGCGTTCCAAGTTGACACGTGATCCTTCTCCAGACGTGATGCTAATGGCACCGTTGGGAATTAAATTGGGTAAAAAAAACAAATGTAATCTGATATTTTTTTGGCAAACTGTTTCAAAAAGGTTGATTTAGATTATTTTAAACACATTGCAGTGCAATGGACTTTCCTGACGATATGTTACAAATGTCAGCATTATTTATCTGCTGATTGATCTTGTGATTCGTAATGATGTTGTGATTAATATTTATCAGAGTAAGTGCAAGTGACATCTTCAAATTGAATACTTTCACTCGGCCAACATTATCGCTCTTCAATCGCTACTACCACGGTTACTACTCCCGTGAATTTCACTCACTGGCTGCTCCACCGTTGTCGATGACTATACTAGACTGACTATTTTATCCACACTGTATTCAACCGCCACCACACTGCAGGCCAATACAAAAAGACAAAGATCCCCCGTATAGCCTGTAACAGACTGTTGGGGCAATTGCTTTAGCGAGCACCTATGAGAGCCGGCACGGCACACGAAGGGGTGGGTGGCCAACACCACGCCCGGCCAGCTTTGTCTCCCCAGTGGTGATCTTTACACACCACACCAGGTAATCATTTGAGGCTTAGTCGACCTCGGGGAGGCCCAGAACCGGTTCAAATAATCGGAACTGGTGTTGGCCATGAGCGGGAATCGAACTGGGGTCGCCGGGTTCATAGCGCAGAGCGCTAACCACTACACTACCGGCTTAGATGTTGTTTCCCTTCGCGTTATCCCAGGTGGATGGATGAATTCACTCACTCACCCAATCACCCAATCACTAAATCCCTGATCACTCGCCAACTCACTTACCACACTGCAGGTCACCTCACTTCTCTTTCTGCTTCTCTCCTCGCACTGCTCCACTTGGGAATTCCCTCCCGTCGTCTCTTTTCCCAAGTGCATATAACCTTATTAATTCAAGAAACGTGTAAACTCTTCTCTATAAAACTTTCAACAGTGCTGTTTGTTACTAGCCGCTTCGTGTATTGAGCCTTATGGCCTGTACTTGGCAAACATGATTTATATATCTGTAGTGGGCTCTAACGGAGACTCAGGCTTTACTTGGAGGCAACACATTTATTTATACCAACACTCAAAGCGCAAAGGGGTAACTGCCCCATCACCAGATAACCTACGGTGATCAGCACCCAGCTAACTACACTAACGTACGAGGGTAACGGTGGTCGGAACCCAGGCTTGGGTCCTTGCCACGTGTTGGTGACTTCTTCGGGACGCACGACGAACGTAGATCGAGGATGTTCAGGAGGACAACCATCCCGTCCTACTGGCGAGCCGGCTTTTATCCTCTGTGGCGGGGCTCGCTCCGCCCCCAGCCACGACCCCCTTCTCGAACCCTCGCGGAAGTTCTACCCTCCACACGTGGTCCCCCCAGCCCCCCCTTTGGGGGTCCCTGAGCGGTCACGTGTTCTCCGGGGTGAACCAGAGTGCCATGGCCCCCTGCAACCCCGTTCCGAGGCCGGCTCTCTCGCCCCCTAACCTGTAGGGGCCGGCACTGCATCCCCATCCAGTGGTGTCCGTAGTGGCGATGCATTCCATGGCGTGCCTTTGCAGGCACAGCGATATGTGGTAATGTTGCTACATATCAATTAAAAAGTGACTTATTGGCCGTTCAAGCATTGGGTATAGCTAGTGCGGCAAATGTCAAACGACCAATCGGGCAGCCGCAGGGCGACCTGCGAATGCAGATCACCGTTCACCGAACTTCACCGGGGCAGTAGAAATCTGCAACGGCATCGAGTTCAAGCCGGTTTCATGAGGTCCGCTTCAGATTTTGACTGGAGAAGATTGTAGTTCAAAGTGCTAATCTGGGTCACTGATTTTCGAGAGAATCAACTCGAATTCTTACTCTTGAATGGAGTGACACCGTGGGGATTTTCCTGCAATGGGCACCACCATGCTGGGCATGGCTATCAGTGTTATCCCAATGTCTCATGGCTTGTTCGGCACAATGTCCGACGTTTCGCTCCACGTGCTGGGAGCTTCTTCAGGAACTGATTTGCGAAACGTCAAGACATCGTGCCGGACAACACGCAGTTACAGCCCGATAACGCATTGGAGAGCTTCGACGGCAAAACCGCGAAAACCCACGTGTCCGTGTTGCTCACCACGGCTGGGAGTTGAACGTTAGTCCACTGGCTTCACAGTGCGGGGCCCCACACGTCCCCACCCTACCTGGCACAATGCACCAGTGGTTCTGGATGGAGATGTGGCCAGCGCGCGCGGCTGGCTTAGGGGCGATGACATTGCCCACCGGCAGAGTGTTGGCCGCTTGTTTCAGGGGCTCGCGGTTGGAACCCGGCAGGATGCCCTAGTTAATACTGCGGTGTATATTGAGCATAACATTCACGCCATCTTCTTCCCTTTGTCTCATTCGTCAATTTAGAAAAATCACACTGTAAATTACTCCATTGGGATAATACACACAAATCATTGCCCTCCAGCTGCCAACTTGCAGTGCTCCGTGCTGCAGAGGAAGAGCAGTCACTGGGGGTGCCGTTCCAATGTTGGACATGAGATGCAATGCTCTTTGAGTCGTTGCTGCACTTAAGTGTCATGCAAATGCAATAATTACTATGATACACGGTGGTCAAGAATAATAACACTGGTCAACACACTTTTTATGGCATAAGGTATTCCAACAGTTTTAAGGTAATTTTGGGGTGCTGATTCCAAATCTGGCATCAGTTTTTGTCTATCACATCAGGTTTTTGAGATCTCAAATATTGTATTTTCAATAAAAACTGCAGAAGAAAAATATTAAATTAATGTGGATATCTACATAAAATGATATTATAAACACACTATCCTAAAAATGCAGCACCATATTTTAACACTAAAGCAGTCACTGACTCGCAACAACTTGCAATCATAAGTAACAGTTAATTTCGGGTAAAATCAATGAAAATGGGGTATGCCGATAGAGCAAATCTGAGATCAGATTTGGAATCAGCACCCTAAAATTAGTCTAAAACAGCTGCAAAAGTCCAGGCCAGAATTTGTTTTTGTTGACCAGTGTAGTAGAGCAGCAGCCAAGGAATGTGGAACGCGTCCAAAAGGTCGTCCACCACGGAGATGGAGTGACGAGGTCTGCACATGTTTAGGTGCTGCACAGATCGTGGCACCGCAGTCTTGTTAGAGAGGCAGCGGCGGATCGGTGAGCCCTTCACCCAGCGTGGCTTGATCATGGCTGGTGGTGATGATTATGGAAAATATATTTTCCCGACCCCTGCGGAGCCCTCGCCAAAACACACAGTCACCCCCCCCTCACCCCTCGATCCTCCCTGCCCCCTCCCCTCTAATCACCCCCCCCCCTCTCTGTAAACAAGGTGTTGTCACCCCCCCCTCCCAGACGTAGCACTGTGTGATCAATGACCTGTGGGGACGGGGGATGGCTCAGGACAATATTATCGCGTCTGTCGACTGTCCGCGCGGAGAATCCCTCGTAGGTGCAGCCTGAAAGATTTATGGGGCTGAAAATAACTCGCGGCGTGGCTTTGTGTGTGCAGCTGCCCCCCCTCCCTCCGTAGGTGTGAAGTGTCGTTTGCTCCCCCCACACTCCCCCGGTGGTTTCCCCCCCACCCCCCGGTTGGGAGACGCCGGGAGGGAGACGCTTTCCGCAAAAAAGTTTGCGCTTTTAGTTGGTGACGCCTTGCAAAAGGTATCTAATTGGCGTTTGGACATTTTAAACGCCTGAAAGGGTTTAAACCTATTCTTGTTTTCTGTTTGTTATGATCAATTTTGATACTTGGAGAAAAGGTCCTGTAAACATTAGTTGTTTATGTCTACAACCATCCCGGCGATAGCTTCTCGGCCTCTTGGCCCAGGTGCAGTAAAACGAATTTCGCCTGTGGAAAAGAGGCAGCGCCGCTTCAATCAGTCTCAATGGGGTAGTTTCTTCTTTTGGTTAAATCAGAGTCATCAGAATCTATATTTATACCGGAGGAATCCGATGAGCTATAAAGCTGTCTGTTTCTGATGTGGCACCCGGGCAGAGAAGTCTTGGTCTGGTTCCGATGCATCATTAATGGCAGTGACCACGTTTATTTATTTATTACTTTCTTATCCAGACAAGCTGCAGTGACTCTTTTACAGGAGGGTCCTGCATTGGGCTTTTATTTGAGCGTGCTGTCAGCAAATTAGTGATAAGTTGTATTTATTATACAACCGGAGAAAACCCACGCGCAGACAGCGGGGGAAACTCTACCTCCGTACAGATGGAAACAGATGGATATTCCCTCACTGCCCGTACTGCCTTCTGCTGGTTTCTTCAGCAGCGCTGGAATTCTTTGGATGAATTCTGTCTGAATTGAATCCTCCTGACTTGGACATCTGTGATGAAGAGCTTTGTAGCTCATCGGATTCCTCCAGTATAAACAATTATTCTGCTGCTTCTCATTGTCTTCCCGCATTCTCTTATTCACTCCAGTCACTCGCTCACTCACCGGCGGGTCATCAAATTTATGCTTTCACTCGGCCAACATTATCACTTTTCTGTCACTGCAACCATTGGCCACTTTTCCCGTGAACTTCATGAAATGCTCCACCGTTGTCGAGGACTTGGTCTACCTAACACTGGCTGTTTTGTCTCATCCACACGGTGTTGAGCCACCACACTGCAGGTCACAGTGGCACACCGACTCATCTACTCAGTTACCCACCCACTCAGTTACTCACCCACTCACTCACTCACCCACTCACCCACTCATTCACCCACTCACTCACTCACCCACTCACCCACCCACCCACTCACTCACTCACCCACTCACTCACTTACTCACCCACTCACCCACTCACCCACTCACCCACCCACTCACTCACTCACCCACTCACTCACTCACTTACTCACCCACTCACTCACTCACCCACTCACTCACTCACTCACCCATCCACTCACCCACTCACTCACCACATTGCAGGTTACGACACCTCTCCCTGCTTCTTCAACAATCGTCTCTTTTCCCCAAGCTCTTATAATATATAACCTTGCGACATTCAAGAACAAAGTGTTAACTCTCTTACAACTTTGATCGTGCTGTTTGTTGCTAGCGTTTTGACGTTGTCACGTCACAATATTTTCAGAGGGAAATTTCCCAAGTTTAACAGCACATTTTCTGCCGTTCCTTTGTTGCTTTCTCTCCACGATAGCGCCCATGAAGCCAAGTTCGTGCAGGTCGGGCCTATTTTAATGATTGGCCCAGCTGAATCACGTGACGGCTGGACTGAGATTGGGAAGGCAATGATCTCAGATCACTTTTACCACAAGGCACGTTCTGTTGCTATGATAATCTTTGTCTCAAATGAAAGGTACTCGGCATGTAGTCGGTTATTACCAACGTTTGCATTGCAATAACCTTCGCCGTATAATGTTTCATCTTAATTCTAAGCTAATATATTCATCTCCCCGATGTTCAAAAATGACTCGCTGTGATATTCAATTGTTTAAGTAACTGATTACTCTTCCGATCATCGGTTCGATCACTCGTCTTTTCGGACGACACAAATAATAGCAAACTAAATGTCTCACCTCTGTTCCCACGTTGTGCCGCTGGACGGGAGGTGAAAGGCCAGGGCTTGGTGACGTCATCGGCGTCATCAGCCGTGTCACGCCGCGCGTGGCTCGTAGAGCGGTGTTCTGCACTAATTTCAGAGGTGGTCCACTTGAACCGTTAAGACATCCGTGTCAAGGCTGCACTAAAGGCCACGATGGGCTGCCATTGGCTCGAAGGCCTTGCAATGAAGAGCGCTGTTGTAGGGGGTTTCCAGCATTCCGAAGGCAGAGTGTGGGGGGCCAGCCACCATTTCTAAAGGTGCCCAAGCGATCGCTCGTGGATTACCGTAGGTAATCGATGTAATTGGCTCCATCGATGAATCGTCCCCAGCTCTAATGGCCACCTGTCTGGTGTCCCGAAGCAGAGCGGTGAATTGAGTCAAGGATTGGTGAATAACTCATGAGGGTGCACCTGCTTCTCCTTCACGACAGCGCGCCGGCCCCGGGGGGGGGGGGGGGGGGGGCGCGACACCGTGCCGTCGTGCGACAGACGAACAGAGGATGACCTTGGACAGCTCGCGCAAGCTAATGAATATTCACGAGAGGCGCGCCGAACATTAGCGACATTAATGCGATTTGCACGTGTAGTATTGTATGAAATTTAACGCAGCGCTCGCACTCCGTGAATAGTTAACATCATTGCCGGATATCAAACGATTCCTTATTTATTCACACATACAGTAATGTGGGTCACTGAGATTTGGGATTTTTAGGATTTGCTGCATGCGTCTTGGAATCAACGAGCCAAAAACAAGGTCAAACTACAGCATCTGACACCAGCTCACACAGCTGCCTTAGCACGGAGTTCACACTTCCATTGCAGATCTCCCTTCCCATGTGAAGTTGTTAGCGGGGCGTGGTGGTGGCTACGCACGTGGCCTGTAATCCAGCACTCTGGAGGTAGCGAGGGTTGGTGGATCACACCTTTTTGTTTGCATTGATGTGGTGCCATATATAACTTTAAAAAATCCGTTCAAATGGCCATTTTACGGTATTAAGCCAGTTTCATGCCTTAAGCCATTGGTTAAATTCTATATTTTAATAGGTGAGGCCAATCAGTCGCTCCACAGACCACTTTAAGCCTCCCACAAATGTTTTATTGATAACAGAGATTCAAATGGTGGACCAAGTTGACCCTTGCCCTGGATATGAACTGGTCACCCGTGGCTGGCCAAAGGCCACGGAAGTCACCACACTTAAGAACTTTGATAATCTCGTGTTCACTGGCTCGGTGCCAGGAAACGACCATTATTAGCCTCTTGAGCCAGCCAAGGCAGCCAGGCTCGCCCTTTGACCTCTCTGACGCATTTCATTCAACTGCACGAAAGAGTCATTTGCTTTGCCAGTCGGAGTGGCAATCAGACCATAACACCATGCAAGTGATCTCACTTTGCCCTATTTACACGAGCCAATATAAATCGATGTAACAAAACCATTTTGACTAAACTGTAAAAAAATATATATACCACCTTTAGTTGGGTTATTATTTGTAGTTTTCCGGGAGAGAAATACATTTTAATGGGAGGCTTCTGGTCTCTCTGTGCCCTTACTTGGTCATCAATACAAGCGATCTGTCTGGATTTGTTTGAACTAAACTTTACGATTGTCCTGCTTATAATTATGCTCTATGCGCTGACAGCTTGGCGAACCTGGTCGCCCAATCCGAACCAGTTTTACTGGTTAACGGTAGGCACGGAGGCCAATTGGTCTGGACTGTGGTGCCGTTTGCACCCTGGGGCTGTCAGCCGGGTCTGCCTGACCCACCTCTCTCATTACAGTCTCGCTGCTAGCGATGATATCAACGCACTGTAAGTATGGCAAGCAGCGTCTTGTGCAATACGATCCGTGGATAGGGACACGCGCTCATATCGTGCGTGTGCGTGTTACGCTGTGCTACGAACCCCGGTGACTTCACTTCGATTTCTGTTCATGGCCAATGCCAGTGACAAGTATCTGAACCAGTCCAGGGCCTCCGCTCGGTCTACTCAGCCTCAAGTTAGTACTAGGTGCAGTGTATAAACATAAGCACTGGGGAGACAAAGGTGGCCGGGCGTGGTGCTGGCCACCTACCCCTCACGTGCTGTGCCAATCTTCATAAGTGCTCGCTAACAGCGATCTTCATCTTTTGTGTGTACGCACATGTGTTTATATCTGTGTTTATAAAAATCGTAAAATGTAACCACTCACTACTTCCTTCAACCTTTGAGGCTTGACAACCCTCAAAGGGTCTGCCCCCCCCCCCGCCACTTCTCCCCCCCCCCCCCACCACCTTGCCCCATGATGTTTCTGGGTTGAGGGGCGCCCCATCCTAGAAGACGTTGCAATAATACCCAGCACGTTTGGATGTCGTGGAGTGTAGTTGAGTTTCTCTCAGGAGGCTTATCGATGCCTGGGTGTGGTCAAGAATGGCTTCTGAGCCCTCAAGCATGTCACGTGTGCCGATGATCTTGTAATAGCGGCTCACTAAGAAGGAGTTGGACGCTGTTGTTGAATCTAGAGCGTGCCACTAAAAAATTGAGCTTTACTATCAGCCCCACTAAAATAAAACGGCTTCCTGGGTACTCATTGCCATCAAGTTGGTGCTCGCCCAACTGCATTGCCTTTCGGTTGATGATTATAAGGTCGTGCTCATTACACACAAAGTGCTTGCCACAAATGAACCACAATACCTTGCTGATCTCGTCAAAGGAGCATAAATCATCACGCAAACTCCGGTCATCCTCGCAGTGGCTTTTGGATAACTATCAATCAAAGACGGTCACCGCATCGCGCGCTTTCAGATGCGCTTCTGCGGCCATCAGGAATGCTTTTCCGATATTAGGTAGCCACTGGAGCTATGCACTTTTAAGTCATCATCTAGATTGACAAACTCATTTTTTTAGAACAGTTTTCTGTGTTTAGTTTGTTGTCCTTCCCCCGCACCTCCGATTGGCACGGTTGGTTACATATGGAGCGAAATAAGTTCAACATGCATATATACATCAAACACTTTATGACGTCAGTACTCCAGAAGTAATGGGGCGGTTGTGGAAAGGATGGATGAGTTCCCTGTACTTGTGCAGTGTACTCATGACCAGCTCTAGTTTGGCAGCTGAGGTCTCACTGAATCAGTCGAGCTGCAATATCTTTTCATCGGCTTTGCGAATAAGCTGCCTGGCCTATCACTCCACACAAAGCTGCTACCTGGCCACAATCATGCCCTCTCTTCTCTTTGTTTGTAAAACATGAACCCCTTCAAAGAAATTCCTTCACCGGCTTGAAATATTCAGGCTGCTTGCCTACGATCCATCCTGTTCTTAACCAGATTACATTGTAAGAAGCTCACCGATCCTTAAAAGATCTGGACACTGTTCCATCAGTGAGCTCTGGCAGGCGAGGCTGCCTTGGCTGGGTTATGTAGCCCGCATGTCCAGTCACCACATGCCCAAGCAGCTTCTGCTTGGCCGGATAGATGGTGCTAAATGGGTGCGGCACATGTTAGAGAAGAGATTGGCTAATGTGGTACAGTATGACTTGGTGACGACTGGTACCAGCGCTGTCAAGGTCGGCCTCTGTGGTGGAGGCTCGTGAAAGACACTACTGGGCTACAGGAGAGCCATTGATGAAAATTCCACATTGTATGCATGTATGTTTAACTTCTTTCGCATCGTACGTAGCCAACCATGCTAATCGGAGGTGCGGGGGAAGGCTAACAAACTATGGGTCTCTTTGTGAGTCTATGGGTCTCTGCGTGAGTCTATGTATGCATGTTGAACTTCTTTCGCATCGTACGTAGCCAACCGTGCTAATCGGAGGTGCGGGGAAAGGACAACAAACTGAACACAAAAAGAAAACATTGACATGATGGGGAGCCAGTTCCCCTTCACCTACCCTCATCCATGCCCAGCTACAGCACCTATCTGTCTTATCACTTCACGCATGTGCCCCATACCTTGCTGCCTCTCATCCACGTTGCACCCGTCCGTCACCCTCATTCACCGTCACACTCCACCTTATTCCTCCTTCACTACCGCTGCAACATTACGTGCCTCCTTTCCCCCAGCCCCTGTCCCTCCATCCCTTCCGTCACCTCCCTCACTTACAGCCGTTCCACCCCATCCGCTCATCCACCTTTTGCCCCTTTCTGTTTGCGTTGTAAAGTGCCCTGGACAGGGCGCTATATACATTCTAAATAGGATAGAATAGGATTACCACTGCAACTGATGTTTTATATACTTCATGTTTAAAATGCACTATCTGCTGAGCCCATAATAATCCCTCTGGAGGTTGAGCACGACTTTTTGGGAAAATCAACAGTGCTATGGATAGACTGGCCCTTGCCTTGGGAATGTGTAATTTCCACTGCATCTTTTGGGGCTGCCGATGGAGACGAGCAGGGAGACGCTCGTTTTCCGTGACAAATCTTAACGCGGCCTCTGACCAACTCACCCGGAATGCGCCCGGTCTCGGCAGATCTCGAAAGCTAAGCAGGTTGGAGCCTGGATAGTGCCTGGAAGGGCAGTTACCATGCATAGCACCGGCGTTGTGACTGGTCGGCTGCTGAGGGGTACCCCAGTGGTGAGATGTTATCTACCTCTCCTGGTATACAGGAAGTCATGGATTCGATCCCGACCCTGACACCTGTATATTTGGAGTTTGATTGTTCTCTCCGTGGTCGCGTGGATTTTTCTCCGGGTCCTCCGGTTTTTCCCTCCACATTTAGAATCAACTTCACGCATTTAGAGTATTTGGCTGCAATCAATTTCCACGTGATAAGCCCCTTCGTTGAGTTATAATTTGTGGTTGCTGGGTCGTTTCTGAAAAAGAGCTACATCGCTCAGTGGGCTTTACCTTATGACCACTGTTCCATTGCTTTTATGGCTTTGTTTTGGTGATTTCGAAAAGTTTTTTGCTTTGGCCATGTTTGTTTGATGTAGTACGGAGTTAGACTGATGGCTTTAATCGAAGTTGTCTTCTGGTTGTTGTTGTTTGACTTGCATCCCAATGGGATTTTTGCACACAGCGTTGGTGTACAGTGCTTTTTCTGGAAGATTTTGCTGTTTTTTTCCTGGATTTTTCTGTTTGCGCGTAATCACTTTAAGATGTTTTCTTGTTCATGTTTTAGTTTTTTTGTTTGTTGCGGTTGCACCCGATTCAAGAGCCGAATGGCTCACAGGGCTATACCTAATAAATGAAACTGAAAACCTGATAAAAGTTTTTTTTTATCGTTATACATGTCAATTTTTAGCAGCACAGCAAATTTCCATTGTAGTGTACCATGTTCCCGTGTATGCTCCCTGCGTTCACTAATCCCTGCTGGCCAGTGTCACCAAGTATGGTCAGATAACTCCCATAGCTTCCAACAGTCCATTGCTAAAGCGGCTGCACATTCGCACACAGCTACAACGTCTCCAGGCTGAACATGGGACCGATGTCTCTCTGCGTTTGTGTGTGGCGGGCGGGGGGGGAAGGGGCGGTTGGCTGCGGGGACACTTGAGAACTTTTGCCCCATTAGTGCTGGCCACCCACCCCCTCGTGTGCTGTGCTGGCCTTCATAGGTGCTCTAACAGCACTTGCTCCCTACAGTTTTTAAGGGTATACGAGGCATCTTTGTCTTTGGGGCGTGATTGCAGTGGTTAGCGCATTGCCCCACAAACCCAACAATCCAAGCTCGATTCTCGCTCATGGCCAGTAAGAGTGTGGCAAATATCTGAACCGGTTCTGGGATTCCCCTTAGGGCAACTCAGCCTTAAATGAATACCTGATGTCGTGTGTAAACATCAGCACTGGGGAGACCAAGGTGTGGCATAACCCATCCATTTGTGCACCTTGCCAGTGCTGTGCCTTCATAAGTGCACACCTGCTCGCGGACAGTTCTGATCACCCCAGCCTGCGCAGGCTACACACAGCGTATTTGTACATGTGAACGCACTCGTGTGTGTGCATTCTAAACCTCGGCCATGTATTCTTCTTTGGGAATGGATGCAGGCGACGATGCTGATGATGACGACACGGGTGGAAGAAGAGGAGGAGGGGGACGGGGTGGTGACGGTGGCGGTGGTGATGGCGGTGGTCCCAGCAGCAGCGGCCATCGCCACGTTCACAACGGCCGTCGCTTCGCATCGGCGGCCGCAACGGCGACATCCAAACCGGGCGATGATGACACTGAAGAAGATTTCAATGACGATGACGACGACGATTACGACGACGATGATGAAGATGGCGATGACGGCGACAGAGCAGATGAAGAGGAGGAGGGAGATGGAGAGGCGGGTAGGCACGCGGCGGCTCGGCGCGATCTGCTCACGTGCGGATTGTGCCACCTCTCGCTGCCGCTCTCGCAGATCCTGCGCTTCATCGAGCACAAGAGCCGCGCGTGCCCGGCTCCGGGTTCGATTCCCGCGCCGACCGGGCTAAGCGCGGTGCTATCGCCTCCTGACCAAGGCCCCTGCGCCGGCTCCTCTGCCCATACCGGCTTCTCCCCTCGACTCCTGGCGACGACGGCGTCGTTCGAGCATCCCGGATCGCAAGCCGGTGAGCAGTGGCCGCCTGTTTGTTTGTTGGAATATTTTTGTTGACTTCCCGCACGGCGATGCTCGATTTATCCACCCCGCGGGGATGATTATTGTGCCTTTTGATGACGAGCCGTGCACCCTTGCCTACAGTGGTGCCTGACCGCAAAATTTGGATGCAGGCTTAAACTGAGCTTTGGAAATGACGAACATTTTGCCCTCATTCGCCCAAAAGTGGTACCGCCTGTTTTGATAACTTTGTACCTTTTTTTATTGAAGCGATGCAAAATTGTCATTGGGAATTCATGGGAATGTCACGAACATTTGGCTGTTTTTGCAACGCAGTCTTCATCCTCTTCGTATGCGCTTGGGCCAACGTGGCACCATCCCGTCCTGGCAAAATGTTTCATTTGTCAAGAGACCGGGGGGGTGGGGGGGGGCGTTTTCAGAATGGCCATCCTACAAAAGTGCCAAACGGATTGAAATGTGAGAGCTGTGGGCTGTGTGGCGGATGGGGCAGCACGGTCCATCCAAGTCTGTGCAATGGACTTTGAAGTTCTCGGGTGCCCCGTGTGTGTGCGGCCTGGAATGCCGTCTGACAGATGTTTACAGCATTCGTGACGTTCCCTCGAATGAATAGCAAACTCTTTGAGAAAGTCATTATTGGGCCTTTTTTGGAACACCCCTGTATAATTTCCCGTGCTTCCCATAGCCGCCAGGCTTCATAAACATTCTTGTTTTGAGCTTTCGCTTCGTGTCTCCAACTGTTATTCCAGTTTCGCTTTGGGGCGTCGTGTGGTCGTATGATGAAGATTGGCAGCGGTCGTTGTGACGTGCTGCATCCGAGAATGGCCACGGAAGAAGACGTCAAAGAATTACTAAATAATTTTTTGCGAGGGGCTGGGCCTCGGGTAGATGAGAACATCTCTTCAGGTAACGAGGGTAGAACCCCTGCTTGTGAAATCAATCGGTAACTTTCCTGCAGCCCGCCCCTGGCAGGGTAATCAAATGGATACAGTCTTTTTCGACTGAGGGAGATGTACAAAATTATACTTATTCATCTTATTCGTCGTCTTCTTATTCATCTGTGCTGCCACCACAGTCACGCGATGATGATGGTGATGATGATGTGGCCTGGTCTGTAGCCCTTGCGAGGTCATCCAAAGTGCAGGGCTCAGCCCAATAGATGTTCCACGGTCTGTGTGTTTCAACAAAGTCATATGCGTCAGTGTCATTTTAGTAGCTCCACTTCGTCTGGAATTTGACTCTTGAGCTGCCCACTGCCGTTGTGAGTGAGTGGTTGGGTGAGTCATTGTGTGAGTGGGTGGGTGAGTGGATAAGCTGCCCACTCCCGTTCAGAGTGAGTGGTTAGGTTAGTCGGTGAGTAAGTGGGTAAGTCGGTGGGTGGTGGATGAGTGTGTGTAGGTGAGTGAGTGAGTGGGTGAGTGACTGAGTGGTTGGTTAAGTCGGCGAGTGTGCGAGGGAGTGGGTGTGTGAGTAGGCGAATGAGTGAGTGGGTGTGAGTCGGTGTGTGGGTGTGTGAGTCAGTGGGGTGGGTGAGTAAGTGAGCTACCAACTCCCGTTTGAAGGCAATTTAAACACGTCCATGTCAGCCGATATTTGTCAGTGCCAGCGGTGACGCCGAGGCGTCTCTGTGTGTGGTGGCGATGTCCGTGGTGATCGTGTCAAGCCGTGTTCACCACATTTCCAGTTGTGCGGCTGTCAGTGACTTTGTTAAGTGGTTCTGTTGGGGCTAGGAAGCAGCTTTCCTGTGATTTCAGGCAGCTTACAGCTGCGATGTGGCCACGTAGCTTATGTCTCGTGTCATCCACCTGTCTGCAATCATATCTCCATGCCTCTGTCTCTCTGTGTCTCCCTGTGTGTATCTCTGGGTCTTTCTCTGTGTGTATCTCCGTGTGTCTCGATTGTCCCAAACCCGTGGTGATCGTTCCATCTCGCCGGCGACTGCCGTGCGGCGGTGTGATTCCGGCGGACGCGTACGCGCTGCTCGCATTCGCTGGTTTCAGGCGTCCGCTCATGCATCAGCAGCCGTGTCATGTTCTGCGCATCCGCGAATTCTGCTGAACGCCTCAACCACCACAAATTACCGATCCATGAGATGCATCCATTCCCTTCCTCAGAGGATCTTGAAATGGTCACCCATTTATCTGTTTCATCCGGACCAAGACGGCTTTATCTCACTCTACTTAGCGTCGCCTCTGCTCTCTCTTATTCATAAACTGCAGCTGCTGCAGGATGCTTAGGGGGTGTAAGATAGCTCGGAACAAATCGCACCAGTTCGTTGCGAGCTGGATCAGATACCTGCAGCTTACTGAATCAAGTTTCATGCAAAAATTAAACGGCCCTAAATCACTTGAACCCCCCCCCCCACCCCCTGTCACCTCGGCGTTTTCCCATTACCTTGTCCTACGATGAGATCCTCTGGATCGGCACGCGTCAGCCTGTCCTGAGACTCCTTTTCAAAAACCCTTCTCGGCAGAAGGAGCCAGACTCTGTAACTCGGGAGGCAGCCAAAATGCTTCTGGCTGTCATTACACTTTGCGCTGGGAAAGGGTGCAGGGGGCATTTCTATTTGTCCGTGCTTTCCATTAAGGGGTGCGAGTGTCTGGGGAATCAAAATATCATTAGAGAGCTTATGTAAGGTACTTAGAGGCCCATGTGGCAAAATGCGTCATGCACATTAATAAATAAATTACTCGTTTTCTCTCTCGCTCGCTCGCCGCGCTGGGGAGCGTGCCTTTTTTTTTGTAACCCTGCAGAGATTGGTCATCGCGTATGTGGAACCGAAGCTATCAGTCCTCAGAGCTGGCATTTCGTCGGGTGAATGCAACGCAGCAAATTGCGTTTTGCGTGTGGCCATCGGCGACCCGGCAGAGGCCATCAACTCGCCGAACTTGCGAACACGGCTGTGGTGCGGGCAGCTTGGATTTATTTCTCGGATCGCTGTGGTGCCAGCTCTGCACCGGGCACTGACACGTACTCACTCCTCTGGGTCCCCCGAGACCTGGAAGAATTTTAAATATTTAATTTTGTCACTTCGATGTGAGTCGGATACAGTAATCATATCTCCACACGTCATTGTAACGTGTTCCTGTGATCAGGAACCTGCTCCAGAGTTGTCTGTCTGTCTCACTGCTGCTGCTGCTCCTAGTCGGCCACATTTGCTCAATTTTACTTTGATATGATGGTGACCTTAAACAAGAGGACGACAATGCATCATGCCCATGGGGCCGGGTGCTTATTGTCCACATTCCTGCGTGTTGTTTGAAAATTGGGAATCGCACAGGATTTCCCTCTTTTCAGTTTTCAATCAAATCGCTGCCATTTTGTTTTTTACACCTCTCGGTATTGTCCGTGATTCATCATCGTCAGCCATGATCGATCCAATGTTGGATCATCCCCCTGCAAGCCGCCGCCATCTCTCATGATCCCACTGTGTGTAACAGTCCACCTCGAACCGGAACCTGAGCCGATTTCACTTTTCCACAGTAAACGTGTCCTTGGCTGCGACTCTGTTGCAACTCTTGCCCAGCGCAGTTTAAAATGACTCGCAAAGCAATTGAAAGGGAAAGTGGTGGTGTCCGCAGCTTGCGTTCAAGCGAGGTGGGCGGCAGCAGCCACACGGATCGCACGGCGCATGGAGCCTGTAGGTCAGAAGTCGGCGTAACCTTCTAGAAAATATCCTGAAACAGAAGATTAGAGGCTGTGTACAACCACATTTGCAAATGTGATTTGTAACCTTTATCCTTACTCGGGTATCGATAGTTCAATTTTAATGTGCAATTTTATTGAGGGACTGGTGTCGTTGTCTTGGTGTTGTCTGGGACTGTTCTTGCTTTTGTTTTGGCTGCCTTACTCAAGCTTGTGAATTGATGTACTTATGCAATTTGAACGTATATCTTTTATTTATCTTTCTGATTTGCTTACCTTTACTATACTTTGCACTGCTATCGTGTTTTGTATTGTTTATTGTTGCCACTTTCTGACCCGCCACTACTGGACATCTGTGAAAAAGAGCTTCACAGATATTCGGATTTCTCCAGGATGTATAAAGATTCTGATTATAATTCTTAGCACCCGTTTGACTAGCATGCGGCCCCCTGAGACGATTCACACACGCCGATGCCGACCCACTGCTGGATGAAGGCCTCACCATGCCATGTCGGTCTCAGAGTGGTGGATCAGTCCATACCATACTTGACCACGCCGGTCAAGTGTCGGTTTGTGAAGGAGCCACCCAGTACCGCTGCAGATATTGTTCGCCGCTCAGATTTCCGGATCCATAGCACGACTGTGTTAGCTGCCACACCACCGCTCCCCCCCCCCACCACCGCTTAACATAGCTTCCCCTTACTCTTTGGTTGTTTCGGTAAAGTCACGTAAGTATGATATAAAATAGTGATTTATTTTATTTTATACTTACGTGACTTTACCGAAAGAACCAAAGAGTATGGATTAATGCAGTCACGAAAGCTTCAAATCAAGATAGCTTCCCCTTTTTAAGGAGTTTTTTTGTGGGTGAATGTGTGTGTGGGTTTGAGTGAGTGAGCATGAGTGTGTGGAAGTTTGTATGTTCTCCCCCTGTTCTGCATAGTGAGTCGCGTGTGTGTGTGAGTGCTTATGACAAGCTCCGGTTTGACAGCTGAGGTATCACTCTCAATCAGTCGAACGACATTATCTTTTCATCGGCTGCGTAACGCTGTGTGGAAGCTACCTGGTCTGTCATTCCACACGAAGCTTTGAGTAATCGCGGCCACGATCATGCTCTCCCTTCTCTATGCTTATGAAACGTGGAACCCCCTAATGGAACATCCTTGCCGGTTAGAAACATGTAGGTTGGCCTGCCTACGGTCCTTTCTGGGTTTAACCAGGCTGGATTGTGTGAGGAGCTCACAAATCCTTGAAAGATCTGGACAAAGTCCCATCGGTGAGCTCCTCCGGCAGGTAAGGCTGCGTTGGCTGGGTCATGGAGCCCACATGCCCAGCCACCGCATGCCTTAACAGCTTTTGTTCGGCCGGATAGAGGGGGCAAAACGGGCACGGCACGGGCTAGAGAAGAGATGGAGTGATGTGGTACAAGAGGATGTGGAGTTGAGTGGACTTGCTGATGACTGGTACCAGCGGTGTCAAGATCGGCCTCTGTGGAGGGGAGGAGGCTCATTGAAGGACGTTACTGGGCAGTTGGAGGCAGTCGCCCTCCAGCAATATTGGAGGGCAGAGAAGCAACAACGAGCGGAGTGCCGGGTGGCTAAATTACAGCAAATTGGCACAGTAGGGGGCACAGGTGGTGCATCAGCCAGTCATCTTAGTCATCTCAGTCAGTCAGCCCATGGAACCTATGTCTGTCCCGTGACTTCCTGCCAGCGGGCGTTTGACACTTCACGTGGCCTTAAAGTGCACTTAGCCTGGCACAAGTGCCGTGGTGACGTCACCGACACCTAGTGGCGAATGGCGGCTGTTTTTGTGTGAGTGGGGAGAAGTAGTGAAGTCGTTAGCGCGCTGCTCTACGAACCTGGCCACCCGAGTTCGATTCCTTGTCATGGCGAACACCAGTGATGTTTATCTGAACCGGTCCTCAGCCTCTCCTAGGTTGACTCAGCCTCAAATGAGTACCTGGTGTGGTGTGTAACATTGTCACGAGGAAGAAAAAGGCGGCCGGGCATAGTGCTGGCCAACCAACCCCTCGTGTGCCTTACCGGCCTTCACCGGTGCTTGCTAATATCACTTGCTCCTAAAGTCCATTAAGGCTATACGGAGGATCTTTGTCTGTGTCTCGTGTGAGTGAGAGTGTGTAGAGTTTGTATGTTCTCCCTCTGTTCTGCCTGGGTGTTTCCTCCAGGTTTTTTTCCGTTGCTTTCTATAGCTTGAAACACACACAATGTAACTGGTATTGGACAAACATCCCAATGCTGGAGAAATTACCTGGAAGTTACTCAATTTGGATTAAACACAGCAGCTTAACATGTCGGCTTTCGCGACCAATATATTATCCATAATAAAGGTTTCATGAGTTATATCGCGTAAATATTAATGTTTCGTTAATCCCGCCACCACCTGACGCAGCCAATTAGTAAGGTTTGTCACGTGAACAAAATGTGCCAATGGAGAGTAAACCCACAACATTTACACCTTGAGTACGATGTTTTGCTGGTGATTTACATCCAGTTTCATCAGGCGATTTTCCTGAGTTGTGAAGAGGTCCTCCTGTTTCGGTCTTAAATAGAGTTAAGGTGATGTCATTACTGTGAGCCGATCAGGTGCGAACACCTGAGGGGCGTTAATATAGTCATCTAAAGTGAAATGGCTCGTGTTCATCTGAGATTATGCAGTAACGTCGCAGCAACATTGTGCCTCACCTGCCCACCCTACTGCCAAATAACTCAAGTAATCAGATTACATTGTTTTGAAAATTGCGAATGCAGGTTGGCATTACGTTAACATTTAAAACTCTCGAGCAGTCAGTAATCTGAGACTTGTTGCTTTTCAAAAGTAATCCTCCTAATCTGCACAGTGCCCCACGCAGTGAAGAGTGGCTTTGTAATCGGGGGGGGGGCGTTAGGGGGAGCGGTGAATTCAGTGTGAGCTCAGCGGACAGCACCATATCACTACGAGGGACAAACGGACTTCTGTAACGCATCAACACGCAGACCCCACAGGAGGTTAAACAAATCGCCGTACCGTACATGCGCCAACTCCCGTCGGCTAAAGCCGCGGGGACACTGCCCGCTGAGCTTTTGAAATATATTTTTTCACAACGTAATCCCATTGCAATAAACAGGCACTGTAACACAATTGACTCGGGAACACCTGGATGCACGCGGGCTGCATTTAAAGTGGGAGAGACGCGTTTGTTTTGCTGCAAGCCGCGTAATTTTGACATCGGAGGCGATGGCAAAGCTGCGCCAAATCGGTGTGTGGGGCCGGGCACCCTGAGCCAGTGAATGGAAATTCCACATTTCTGTACTGGGTATGTGTGTCTCTCCATTGCACGACCCCTGTTTGACGCCTCACAAAGTGCTGGTGATTTTATCAACCCCGTTGGGGATGATTGGTGGCCTGGGTCAGTCCTCGACTGGGGATATTACCTGGGCGAAGCGCACGACTCACATCCCGGTTGGCGGGAAATTTGTCCACTCACCCTCTTTCAACCAAGGCCATCAATGATCGTCACGTGTAAAGACTGGCCCCCTGCCATGGGCATGTGGAATTTACGCCACTAGTTCATTGCCACCAATGGAGCTGAGAGCCATCCCTCGTGGGTTTTGACCAGAGACCCGATATGACGAACGGTGTTCCTCAAGGGTGATTTAACCCGTTACATGGTAGACCATTCTCCCCCTAGGTTGACTCGGCCTAAAATGAGTAACATTGCTGGCATTTGGAAGAAAAAAGGCATGCATGGTGCTGCCCACTCCAGCACCACCATACAACACCGCGACTTTGAAACGAATAACTAATGTCAGTGCTTTGTCAGTCCACTCACGAGTGTCGTTGCTGGACCATACTTCGCTGTGCTGGTCAGTGCGGTTCGGTGAAAGGGGGACCCAGGACCGGCTCAGACATGACCTGGCCACTGGCAGCCACGGTGGCCAGGAATAGAACTCCAATCGCGAGATTAATTTGCGCAGTGCGCTAACCACTGTGCGACCACTCCTCCTGGGGGGGGGGGTGGGGGGGCGTTATAATGGTGCACCTGACCATGACTTTGTGTATGAGTGTGAGCATGTGTGCGTGTCAGTGTGAGACTGTGTGCGTGTATGGGTGTGGAAGGTGGTAAGTTGGCACAGTAGGGGGTAAAGGTGGTGCATCAGCCACTCATCTCAGTCAGTCGACCCGTGGCACCTGGGTCTGCCCCGTGACCTCCTGCCAGCGGGCGTTTGACACTTCACGTGGCCTCAAGGTGCACATAGCCTGGCACAAGCGTCGTGGTGACGTCACCGCCACTTAGTGGTGAATGGCGGTTGTTGTTGTTGTTGGAGGGTGGTAAGTGGGGAGCGGTAGTGTCGTGGTTAGCGTGCTGCACTATGAACCCGGCGACCCGAGTTTGATTCCCGCTCACAGCTAACACCAGTGACGATTATCGGAACCGGTCATGGGCCTCCCCTAATTCGACTCAGCCTCACATGAGTACCTGGTGTGGTGCGTAAACATCGCCACTAGGGCGACAAAGGCAGCCGGGCGTAGTGCTGGCCAGCCACCCCCTCGTGTGCTGCCAGCCTTCAAAGGTGCTGCTCGCTAACAGCACTCTCTCCAACAGGTTGTCAAGGGTATAGCGGGAACCTTTTTGTTGGAGCAGTGGCGCAGTGGTTAGCCAGCTACGAACCCATCCACCAGAGTTAGATTCTCGCTCATGACGAATAACAGTGGTTATTAATAATTCAGTGTGTTTCTGGGCCTCCCCTAGGTCGACTCAGCCTTAAGTGAGCACCCCATGCGGTGTGTAAACATCAACACTGGGGAGACAAATGTGGCCGGGCGTGGTGCTGGCCACCCACCCCTTCGTGTGCCGTGCCGGCCATCATAGGTGCTTGCTAACAGCACTTGCCCCAACAGTCTGTTAAGGCTACACGGGGGATCTTTGTCTTTGTATGAGCGAGTGCGTGTGTGCTTGATGGCCGTGGCTGCCTCACCTGGCTGACCCTCGGGCAAGCCAAACCCCCTAAGCCAGACAGACAGACAGAGCGAAGCTTTTGGATGTTAGCCAAGTTCTTAACCTGTGGCACAAAAGGCCAGTGTCAAGTGAGTTTGTGTGTCGTTGTGTGTGTGTGTGTACCTACAGTTAAGGTGTGTGTGTGTGTGTGTCGCCTACGTGTGTGTTGATATATACACAGGGAGAGCGGTGGCGTAGCAGTAAGCGTCGTGCACTACGAACCCGGCGACCCGATTTCGATTCCCGCTCACGGCCAACATTGGTGACGAAAATCTGACTCGGTCCTGAGCCTCCCCTAGGCTGACTCAGCCTTAAATGAAAACCCAGTATGGTGTGAAAGCATCGGCACTGGGGAGACAAAAGTTGCCAGGCGTGGTGCTGGTCACCCATTCCCTTCCGTGCCATGCCGGCCTTAAGAGGTGCTCGCTAACAGCACTTGCCCCAGCAGTTTGTTAAAGGCTGTCTAAGTGCATGGCGCAGTAGTGCTGTGGTTCTGCGCTACATTCCTAGTGACCTGAGTTCGAATCCTGACTATGGGCAACGTCAGTAGCAAGTAATGTCAGAAATGTTCTGGACCTCCTTTAGGTTGACTTAGCCACAAAATGAGTACTTGGTTGGCATTTAACATCGTTAAATGCATCGATTTGCTGATTGTAATCAATCGTTGCGTTCATGATGCGTGCTTCGAGTGATGCGCGGAAAACTGTATTATTTCCAATTCATGCAAATTTATTTACAAGTTATTTAATTACGTTTAATATTATCCAATGAGACAAACAAACAACCCAATATAAATACACACGAGAGCCGAAACAAGAGAGAATACAATTGAGTCTATGGCAGCTGCTTGAATTTCTGTTTTTTATTTTGGGCTATGAAAAAGGGCTGTTACCTACACGTTCGCCGATTGATATATATTTTTTTATTTTAGGGATACAGTGTTATTGACAAATGTGTCTAGTTGTTTTAATTGCTGGGTGTGGGACGTAGGGGGGGGGGCGGGTCATCGTTGCAGTGTCAGCGTCAGCACTGGCGAGACAAAAGCAGCAGGGGCATGGTTATGGACAATCCACGGCCTCACGTGCCAAGCCGGCCTAAATAGGTGCTCGCTAATAGTACATACCGTCCATGAAGTTAAAACGTGGCATCTTGGTCTTCGTTTTTATGTGTGCGTGTGTGTGAGATTACGTTTTTTTGCGCGCATGTGCGTGCGCGAGTGACGCAAATGAGGCTGGGTTCAGATGCCATTCACCATCGGTGGTGGTGATGATGCGCATGGTTGGCTGGCAATCCAAGTGCTGTTTGCGAACACCTATTAAGGCCAGAACGGTACTGCGGGGAAATGGTGTGATCAGCCATGGCACCTGGCCACCTTGGTCTCCTCACTGCTGATGTTTATGCACACGCTACGCCGGGTACTCATTTAAGGCTGAATCAATCTAGTGGATGCTTATGGCAGGTTCACGTACCACTTGCTGCTAATGATGCCGTTGCGTGGATGGGAATTGAATCTGGGCCGCCAGGCTTGGAGTGCGGTGCGCAAACCACCGTGCCACCACTCCTCACTCCCACGCACAATACAAAGGTCTTCGGTTTAACGTAATGGACTGGTGTGGGCAGGCACTGTTCGCGAGCACCTGTTGAGGCCAGTACACATGTGAGACAAAGATCTCCCGTAGAGCCTTAACAGACTTGGGGCAATTCCTGTTAGCGATAATCTATGAGGCTGGCACGGCCCACAAGGAGGTGGGTGGCCAGCACCACGCCAGGCTGCCTTTGTCTCCCGAGTGGCGGTGTTTACACACCGCACCAGATACTCATTTGAGGCTGAGTCGACTTAGGGGGAGGCCCAGGACCGGTCAGTGGTGTTGGGTGTTGGGCGTTGGTGGGAATCGAACTCAGGTCGCTGGGTTTGTAGCGCAGCGCACTAACCGCTGCAGGGCCGCTCCCCGCACGTACACACGTAAAAACCAGCCGCCAACCTCCGCCGAGTGACGGTGACATCACCATATCACTCGTGCCAGGCTAGGGTGCACTCTGCGGCCGAGCAAAGTGTCGAAGGCCCGCCGGCATGAGGTCGCGGAACAGACGGACCCAGGTGTTATGGGTTTGCTGGCCGAGACGAATGCCATCTTCACCACTTGCGCTCTCCGCTGCGCCAACACGCGCGTGCTTGAACAAACCAGGACAGGGCCCGCGTACTTCCCTGGCTTCGCTTTGGCGGCACTTGGCTGGTGTCCAGCTGCCCCCTAACCGGTCCCCCGACCCGTCCCCGTGCCCCCCGCCCCCTATCCTGCCCACCACCATCGCCCCCATAATGGCCAGGTGATGGGGGAGGAACCGGAATGAACTGGTTCTGGCGAGTTTTCGCATTTCTGCCTGTTTTGCGACCACTGCTCTGTGGGTCGTTGGGGCACGTGGGGTTGAGCAATGTCATATTTTATATGAGACGTAATAAGAGTAATAATGATTTACAGCTCTTTATCAAACCGCACCTGGATCAAGGCCTCCTCCCCGTGCCGGTCGTGGGTGCTGTTTGGACATACTTCACCGTGCCGGTCGGTGTGGGTTGGGTCGGTGAAAGGTAGAGGGCGAGTCGAGAAACCTTCCAAGGTGGGTTCAGGGGGATGGCAGCGGTCCTGAAATTTCGAGCTTTTAAAATGGGGCCCCCACTACATGAATGACGAAAAACAAGCACATTCATCGAATTTTCTCCGGGAGATATCAATAAAATACCAGTTTTCGGGGACTCGAAGGGGATCCACCCCTATTGAAGGGGACGGGAGGGGAGGAGCCCAGGACCGGTTCACATGTCACGCACTGCTGATGACCGCCGTGGCTGGGAATGAGAGTCGGGTCACTGAGTTCAGAGCACATTCCACGAACCACTGAGACGTCCATGACAATGAGGAAGAAATTGTGTCAAATGATTTGCGAGTCTGTGCTGTGAGTGTGTGTCTTTGTATGTGGGGAGCAGTTAGCGCTACGCTGCGCTACCAACCCAGTGATCCGAGGTCGATTCTCGCTCATGGCCAACACCAGTGACGATTATCTGAACCGGTCCTGGGCCTCCCCTAGGTCGACTCAGTCGCAAATGAGTACCTGATGTGGTGTGTAAATATTACCACTAGGGAGACAAAGGCGGTCGGGGGTGGTGTTGGCTACCCAACCCCCACGTGTACCGTTCCGGTCTTCATAGGTGCTCGCTAATAGCACATGCCCCTACAGTCTGTTAATGCTATATGGGGGATCTTTGTCTTTGCTTTGTACGTGTATGTGAGCGTGGAGGTGTGTGGAGTGCGGTAGCGCAGTGGTTAGTGCACTGACCACTTCACCACTTCATCAAGTTCGATTCCCAATGCCGTGCGCATATATTTGAACCGGACCTCTCTAGTGGACCTCCCCTAGGTTGGCTCAGCTTTGAATGAGTACTGTACCGAGTGCAGTGAGTACACATCAGCGCTGGGGAGACACCCAGGAATGGTGCTGACCAACGACCCACCTCGTGTGCCGTTCTGGCCTTTATAGGTGCTCGCTAACTGCCCTTGTCTCAACAGTCTGTTAAAGGCTACACTGGGATCTTTGTGTGTGTGAGCATGTGTGAGCATGTGTGGGCACGTGTGAGTGTATATGCGAGTGTGTGTGTTTGTGAGTATGTGTGTGTGTGTACGAGCGGTAGTGTGGCGGTTAGCGCGCTGCGCTACGAACCCAGCGGCCCGAGATAGATTCCCACTCACGGCCAACACCAGCGACGATTATCTGAACCGGTCTTGGGCCTCCCCTAGGTCGACTCAGCCTCCAATGAGTACCTGGTATGGTGTGTAAACATCGCCACTGGGGAGACAAAGGCGGTCGGGCATGGTGCTGGCCACCCACCCCCTCGTGTGCTGTTCTGGCCTTTATAGGTGCTTGCTAACAGCACTTGCCCCTACAGTCTGTGAAGGCATTACGGGGGATCTTTGTCTTTGTGTACGAGCGCATGTGTGGCATGGGTGGCGCAGCCGTTTGGGTTAAATTCCTGGGCAAGGTGCACGAGTGGTTATCTGAAGCGGCCCTCAGCCTCCCCTAGGCAGACTGGGTACCAGGCCCTGTCATGTGAAAGCATGAGTGCTCAAGAAACAAAGGCAGCCAGCCATGAGCGGTGCTGCTGACAACATGTGTGCCATGCCAGTCCTTAACAGCTGCCCAACAAAGACACTTAACCCTGTAGTTTTTCAAAATTTTACTTGTGGGATATTTATCTGGGTGAGCAAGAGGGGGAAATGTCTAGCGAACTTATGACTTAATTGATCAGTGTGGTGGGGCAATTCCACAATTCCATGGCTGCGACCAGTTTCTTTGGACAACTGCTATTCTTACTCTTAGGTTTTCTCACATTAGAGATTTCTTCTTCCACCGATGCTTGGAATTTCGTGGAAAGACTGGATTAGCAATGCAGAATGTCCGAAAGAGAACATGGCAGGGGGGGGGAGCGTTGTAGGATACGCTTTGGCAAAGACGGCGGCGCTGGGCCGGACACGCGTGCGGGATGGAGGAGGGACAGTTACTGAGACGGGCATTGGAGTGGTCGGCAGGATCTAGGAGGATATGGTGGGAGACTGTCAGGGCCGGTTGTGGAGGTCACCCGGTGTCGACTGTGTAGCCGCCAAGCGATCTGGTGGAGGGCAGAATGCACTGGCGAGGTGCGGTGGTGCGGAGGTGGCCTCAACGGCTCTGGCCGTGATGACATCTTGATCGTGAAGTGCGTACGTATTATTTGTGTAGCAGTGCACGTGGGTATTTGTGTGCTTGTGTGTGTGTGAATAGGGAGAGCGGTGGCGCAGTAGTTAGCGCACTGCTACGAACCCGGTGAACCGAGTTCCATTCCCGCTCACGGCCAACACAAGTGATGATTATCTGAACTGGTCCTGGGCCTCCCCTAGGTCGACTCATCCTCAAATGAGTACCTGGTGCGATATATAAACATCCCCTCGGAAGACAAAGGCGACCGGGCATGGTGCTGGCCACCCACCCCCTCGTATCGGCCTTAATAGGTGGCCACTAACATCAATTGCCCCAATAGTCTATTAAATGTATGTACTGTATGTTGAACTTCTACCGTACCATACGTAGTCAACCGCACTTATCGGAGGTGCGGGGGTCGTTGTCATTATTTGTGTTTCTACCCATATACGTGCCGAGTGTGTGTATGTGAGTCAGTGTGTGCACGTGTGTGCGTGTGTGTGTGTCTGTGTGTGTATGTGAGTCTGGGTGTGTGTGTGTGTCTGTGTGTGTATGTGAGTCTGGGTGTGTGTGTGTATGTGAGTCTGGGTGTGTGTGTGTGTCTGTGTGTGTATGTGAGTCTGGGTGTGTGTGTGTGTGTATGTGAGTCAGTGTGTGCGCGTGTGTGCGTGTGGTTGTGTAATACGAGGTAAAGGGGCAGCCTTGCAATTGCTTGCTCACGCCACTTTTTAGGCAGAAGGGCCCTCCGCTCTGTAAAGCAGTGGTTCTTTACCTGAGGTGCATGCACTCCCTGGGGGTGCGGGGTGCCCTTTCTGACAACTCAAGCGAGGGGGGGGGGGTGCAGGCTGCGGTAAAAGTGAAGAACCACTGCTCTAAAGGTACTCTACTCCTCTATGCTAGCCATGTGTGTTGGACGAGGTGGGTGAACCGACACTTTGCTCCATCACGCTCGTTGACTATCTGTGGATTACCCTGCTGGGGCTGGGGGGCATGGGGTGGGGGGGGATTTGAGAACTGGCCCCCTGTTGCTTCAACTGCCGTGTCTGGAGATGGAATCGATCTGACAACCCCTGGATTGCAAGGCCATTGTGCCTGCCTGGGTTTGTATGTACCTGTGTATGTGTGTCTGTGTCTGACTCCCTGGTGTGGCATGTAAACATCACCACTTGGGAGACAAAGGCGGCCAGGCGTGGTGTTGGCCATCCACCCCCTCGTGTGCCGTGCAGGACTTCATCGGTGCTCGCTAACAGCACTTGCCCCAACAGTCTGTTCAGGCTATACGTGGGATTTTTGTCTTTCTGTTTATCTGTGAGGCTGAGTGTATAGGTGTGTGTGAGTGTGTAGGGGTGTGTCTCCACGTGGGCAAATGTGGGAGTGTTGCTGTGAGGCTGAGTGTGTTGGAGTGTTTGTGCGAATGTGTGTGTGGGTGTGTGTGCGGTAGTGTAGCAGTTAGCGCGCTGCGCTACGAACCTGGCGACCTGGCGACCTGGGTTCGATTCCTGCTCATGGCCAACACCAGTGACAATTGTCTGAACCGGTCCTGGGCCTCCCCTAGGTTGACTCAGCCTTAAATGAGTACCTGGTGCAATGTGTAAACATCGCAACTAGGGAGACAAAGGCGGCCAGGCATGGTGCTGGCCACCCACCCCCTCGTGTGCCGTGCTGGCCTTTATAGGTGCTGGCAAACAGCACTTGCCCCTACAGTCTGTTAAGGCTATACGGGGGATCTTTGTCTTTGTTGTCCTTGAATGTGAGACCGGGCAGCGGTCTGAAGGTCTGAGTCGGGACTCCCAGGGATAAGGTGTCTGGGGTCATGAACACACAAAGACAAAGATTCCTTGTGTAGCCTATCACAGACCATTGGGGCAAGAGCTGTGAGCGAGCACCTATAAAGGCCGGCATGGCACAAGCGCGCGTGGGTGGCCAGCACCCAGCTGTTTACGTCTCTCCAGTGCCACACCAAATGCTCACTTAAGGCTGAGTCGACCGCGGGGAGGCCCAAGACCGGTTCAAATATTCGCGACTGTTATTGGTCATTATGGGGAATCGAACTCGGGTCACTGCCAATGGAAAGGCAAATATCCCATGTATAGCCTGAACAGTCTATTGTTAACAAGTGGCTATGAAGGCTGGCACGGCACACGAAGGAGTGGGTGGGCAGCACCACGCCGACCGCCTTTGTTTCCCCAGTGGCGATGCTTACACATCGCACCAGGTACTCATTTGAGGCTGAGTTAACCTAGGGGAGTGCCAGAACCGAATCAGATAATTGTCACTGGTGTTTGTGGCCATGAGCAGGAACTGAACTCGGGTGCCAGATTCGTAGCTCCCCACGCATACCTGCACACACACGTGTGTACACACAACAAGACAGAGACAAAGATCCCCCATATAGCCTTAACAGACTGTAGGGGCAAGTGCTGTTAGCGAGCACCTATGAAGGCCGGCACACCATACGAGGGGGTGGGTGGCCAACACCACGCCCGGCCGCCTTTGTCTCCTTAGCGGCGATGTTTACACATCGCACCAGGTACTCATTTGAGGCTGAGTCGACCTAGGGGAGGCCCAGGACCGGTTCAGATAATCGTCACTGGTGTTTGCCGTGAGCAGGAATCAAACCCGGGTCGCCAGCTTTGTAATACAGCGCGCTAACCGCTACACTACCGCTCCCCGTACACACATACACACACACTTGTGCACGTACACACATGGTTTCAGAATCGCATACCTTCTGTCAGACGAGCGTGCCCAGACACCGTACCCGACACTCCACACACAAACACCATGTCATTATCGCATTATTCTCTCCCTCTTTTTTTCACTTCATACAAGGAGATCCTTTTTATTTTGCCTCAATGGGGGACATCTGTCTCTTTCATACGCAGGTGTTAAAAGTGGCCGGCCAAGCTGCTGTGCTGTGGTTCACACGCACGACTCGCGATCGATCGAACGCAGTTTCCGAGTAGAATCCCAAACCTAAAACTCGGCTGTCAATTCCAGGGAATTGCCGTCGCAGCAATAGGGCGCAGAACCTGATAATTGTGAAATGTAACACGAGCATTATTCATACCTGTTAACCCCTTATCAGTGCTGCCTACCATATTACAGACCAATTCAGATCTTATTGGTAACCCCGTGCCCTTACAATTCTCATCGTTAATCCGACAAAGTCCCATCACAAGGGAGAAACACAAACAAATAGACAAAACATTTTTTTGTTGCCTGTATTGAAACGTCTGTTTGCCGTATGGACCTGAAAACTCAATTTCCCTGTACAAGAATACGGGTAAACCGTGTGGGTTGACAGCTATCATTATTTGGGAGGGAGGGGGTGGTTTAAAGATTGTGTGGTCCCACGCAGCAGGCTGGGTGCGATATCTATAACAAGGCCCACTCCGTTGCCGTATCTTAACAGGGCCTGCGTTGTTCATCGTATTCACATGCCGTGGAATCGCCCACTCGCGTCTGTCCAGATGTGCGCCGTCGTTCCCTTTATACCGGCTCTGTTTGATTTTCCTGGGAGGAATCCTTCCGCAGCCCGCGAACAAAACGGGGTTCTCGGGGGCAGTGAGCCGATGCTCTCATCCAGATCCTCAACGACAAGTTTGGTTTTCTCACATGGTGGTGATGCTTTGGATAAGGTACTAAGTACTCCATCCCCCTGTTAGGCACTCAGAAACTCGTATTAATAACATTAAAATATTAAAATTATAATCAGTTTTTGGGTGCCCGTCACAGGGATGGAGTTGATTAGTACATTATCCAGAGCGTCTCAGTGACCATAAATGAGAACCAGATTTAATGTAAGTACTTAAATGTAGTTTTCTGCTAGACATACTATTCGCGTGTGAAAACTAAACATGTGCGTTTGATTCTAGTGCATGAACGCCCTTTACAGTTTAGCCACCGAAACAAAAATAAAAAAAATTGTGATCCGAAGTTTTGGTATCTAGGCCCATTTTCTAAATATTTCAGATTCATCCGAAAATTGCCAACACATCCCTGTGTCGTTATCTTCCCAGAGTCGTTGTCTGGCATGAGGAGAAGCTGGATTGCTCTCTGCGAACAATTGAATCGCCACACTTCTATGGTTTTTTTGGTGTAATTTCCTTTTAAATGTCGCCTTTTCTACTTCCTGCCCTTACCAACTTCAGGTTGAAAGCACAAATGCATCAGCTTTGTCCATTCGTGCGTCTGTAACCGGAACCGGGGGTGGGGGGTGGGTGGTGTTCACAGTATAAATTAAATTTTTCTTTATTGTTTTGTTGCCATTAGGGTTTTAACCTTTTGTAAACCAGCCGAATTGATAAAATAGTTCCCCAAGAACTTGTAGATAAAAAAAGAGAGCCGTCAGATGCCGCACACCTCGCTTCCTTGTGAGACCGCTGTGCATGAAGTCGTCTCGTCGTGCGGCTTCATTTGACACGCGTGTTGAAAAGCATTACGGAATTAATTGCTCTCGTTTGTTTCTCCCTCTTTCTGCGCAGCCCCAGAGCCGAGTGCCTTCGTGTGCCGCTCGTGCCGCGCGCGTTTCCCCACGGCCTGGTCGCTGCTGCAGCATGCGCAGCACACGCACCGCCTCGGCATCTACATCGAGGGCGGCTCCTTCACGACGCTGGCGCCGCCCTCCAGCCCCGAGGGCAGCTCCCGCTCACCGAGCGGATCGGCGGACGCCCCGCTGCCCGATCGCAGGACGGCCGCCCCCCCAGCCCACGTGGACGGAAGTGGAGTGAGCGCCTTCGGGCTGCTCGTGGAGCCCTGGCTCAGGGCGGCGCTGTCCCACGCGCAGACGCCCCGGCCCCGCGACGGCACCTCGCCCGTGTTCGCCGCTCCACGGGCACGACAGCCGCCGCCGCCGCCATCTCCCCCTCCTCCTCCTCACCCGTTCTCCGCTGGCCGCACGTCCCCACCAGAGCTGGCGGCGATGACGGCGGCCGCCTCGTGGGACGAGAAGGCGACCGCGGCGGACTTCCTATGCAGCTTGGATTTCTCACGGCGGCTGCGCGAGCTCGCCGGCAACAATGCTCCCTTTGCAACGACGACGGCGACGCCGCCGATGGCGCCGACGGAGCGACCGCTCGGTGCCGGACGTGCCGCCCCGCACCTCTCCAGCACGGCGCCTCCGGCAAAACCCGGCGCCGGCGTCTTCCCACCGCCTCCATCCTCTCCATTCGTCGTGGCCATCGGCCGCGAGTCGGCGTCGTCGACGTCGACCTCGCGCTCTTGCGGGACGCCCGAGCCCACGGGGAACCCCGCGCCCTTCTCAACGTCCCAGAGCTCGCGCCGCTCGGCCTGGGCCACGGCGCTGGAGGAGAGGGAGCGTGCGGACGGCAGCAGGGGGATGGCCTGCTCCCCCGACCCGCGGTGCGGCGGCGGTCTCGGTGCCCGAAGCCCCGGAGTTGCTCTATCCAGCGCGAGCAGCGCCCTGCGCTCCGTGGCGGCGCTGTACCGCAGCGACATGTCCGTGCCGGAAGAGCCGCCGTTGGCCCTCGGCAGCGGGCGAGGCAGCGCAGGTCGAGCGGCCGGGCGAGGCGCACGGGCGAGCGGCGAGGAAGGGGACGACGGCGGCCCGCAGGCCGCGCTCAACGAGGTGCTGCTCAAGCTGAACAGGCAGATGGCGTCGTACTGCCTCTCGGCCCCCGGCAGGAGCAGGGAAATTGGGCCACCTGCCGGGAGGCCCCGGGGGGACACGACGACGACCGCTCTCCGTGAGACGGCCCGTGACCACTCCCACGCGGGGGCCACCGATGGAGGGAACGAGCAGCACGCCAGCCTCCCTCTCGACCTGTCCTCCACCTGCCCGACTGCCAATAGCGTGAAGCGGGAGCCCGACGAGTTGCCGCTCGTCGACTCCCATCGCGTGGACGGCAACATCTACTCGCAGTGGCTCGCGAGCTACGTCGCCGTGCAGCAGCTGAGCAGCGGGGAGTCGTTTGACTCCGGCGGAGGGATCGGTGACAGAGTTCCATTCGGGGGAATGAGCGCGATGGGTGGCCGGGTTCCATTTAGTGGCAACAGGGCGATGGGCAGCACGTCATCGGGAAGCTCTCGGGAGAACGCGTCTGCGGTAGCGGCGGTGGCAGTGGCGGCGTGGGGCGGCTCCACGTCCCCTCCTCGCACGCCCTCGTCGGAGCCCAGCTCCTCGGACACGGCCGGCAGCGGCAGCCGGCTTGCGGGAGAGTCCGGGAGCCAGAGCGCGGCGAGCCCGGGCTTCCTCCTCCATCCCCTGCATCAACGCGGCGAGCGAGGCTTGAACAACGACGACGCGGAAGACGGCGACGAAGACGACGACGAAGACAACGATGGCGGGGGCTGCGTCCGGAAAAATGGCGCGGCGAGAAGAGCGGGCGGCGTAGAGGACGCCGGCACGGGCACCAACGCGTGCGAGTTCTGCGGCAAACGCTTCCGCAACGGGAGCAACCTGACTGTGCACCGGCGCAGCCACACGGGCGAGCGACCCTACCGCTGCCAGCTGTGCGGCTACGCGTGCGCACAGTCGAGCAAGCTGACGCGGCACATGAAGACACACGGGCAGGTGGGTCGCGACGTGCACCGCTGCCACGTCTGCCAGATGCCATTTGGCGTTTACGCCACGCTGGAGAAGCACGTCAAGAAGTGGCACGGCCTGCGGGCAGCGCGCACGCCCGACGGGGCCAACGGGGACCTCGACGTGGACCTGGACGATGGCGATGGCGACGGTGCTGACGATGGCGAGAGAGAGACTGGGCTCCACCATGTGTGGGCAGCGGCCATTTGAAGTGCGGGAGAGACTGAAACATGTCGAAGCATCTCCTTGGTTTAATAAAGTTGGTGGGGATGGTGGGGGGCAGCGTTCATCACAGTTGGAGCCGTTGGCGGGAATTTCACCCTTTTTCTTTTTTATGGGGGGTCAATTTCTGCACTCAGCGAGTGCTGTTCTCTTCACACGAAATAGGGCTCAGTTCCCCAGGGATGATGATGATGATGATTCTGAGTCAAGTCAAACTCTGGGTGCTGTATGACACAGTGGCACGTGATCAGATGAAAATAGACCACTGAGAATATTAATACAATTAACCAGCGGTAGTAATATCAGGTTAGACCAGGTGCCGCTGTGGCAGAGTTCCCGAGTGAATGGTCACAAGTTCAAATTCTCCTTTGGGAGTCGTCTCGGCCCCATCATCGCTCTGGGGTCGATAAAATGAATACTGGCCCAGCAGTTACAGCCAGCAGTGGGAGGTGAACGCTATCTGGTGCTCATTCAAGCACTGAGACTTAAACAATCCGGGTCAATGTGGCGATAAACACTTGGAGATGGGGTTGGTGGATCGGGCAGAGGTGGTGCTATGATTTGTATAAGTCGCCCACCTGCAGGGTAAACAAGGTGGTGCTTGCAGGGATGTCAGGTGGGTTTCTTTTGTCGACGGGAAGTCTGCCCGGCAATGTTTGAGCATTCTCTCGTTTTGTGGGTTTTTCCCCTGGGCACTCTGGTTTCTCCCTTTTGCTCGAACGCACGTGGAGAGGAATTTGGCTAATACCTCAAAGTGACATCCTCCTCACCACGAGTCCTGAGACTCGGTGGGGCTTTTCTGATTCAACGGAAATGGATGTGAGAGCTCATTAAGTTGGTCAGTATGTGCCACCGTTATAGTCGGACTCTCAAATTTGATCATTTGAGAAAGAAGTCAATCTGCCTCCATGCTCGTTCCAGCGGTGCTCATCGGGGTGAGCAGTGCTGTGAGCTAGTGGTGTAAACTCCACATTCCTGTGACGGGAACCAGTTTCTCCATAAAGCAGACACTCTTGACTTCCCAATGAAGTGGTGCTGGTTTTATCTGCCCGTGGAGGGATGGATGGAGATGGGCAAAATGGTCTGGACTACTCTAGTCTCCCATCTCTCCGTTACACAGGAGGTGGGGAAACCTGCTGGGTTCTCGCTTGGTTATATAAAGATCGGTGGTTGATGGTTTGCTTGAATTCTACCTAAAGAGTAATAAACATGCAATAGGGGATGTTGAGACGGCAAAAGGGCATGATCGCTGTTTCGAAATCAAATGTGTGTAACACCGCATACTCTGGATTATAAGATGCACCTTGGTGTCAAGGTGTCCTCGGTGTCAATAAAGCTATAAAAAATCTGGTCATGCGCAGGCATGCAAGCCTACCAGATTATAAGATGCACTTCCAATGTTTACTTAAAAAATACAGCTCGGTGGTGGAGGTGGGGCGGGTAAGTGCGTCTTAATTGAGAGAATATGGTAATGCTCTTTATTTGTTTCCAGGCTGCACGACCTCCGTCTCCCGAGTTTGTCATCATTTACAGAAAGTGTTAGAATATGTTTGAAGTCTCCACCTGTCTCGAGTGTCCACCGCTTCCGCAGGTTGTGCTCACCGCAAAGACTCGCCCTCAGCATTAAAGCCATAATAGCGATGCTTTCGCATTTACCGAATAGCGTTAACGTGCATCGGTACGGAATGTGAAGCCAGTCGACGAAGCTTCAGCAGCGATATACCGCGAAGACTCCACCCACAGAAACAACCAGGCGACGATGTCGCATTGCAAAACCAAAGGAACACTGATCCGCAGCAATATGACAATTAACCCCCCTACCATTGTAAAACTCTTCCTTATGCGTCTCAAGTCCTTACTCCCAGCTTTAAGGACAGAGTGCCGCTGCCATCGTGGTTTTTCAACTCCCTCGTCCGTGTACTGGTCCCTGTTGATTAACGTGGAGCGGCTTTGGGCTTGGCTGCGGCGTTACTGGAGGATGGTGCACTGCCGTTGCGAACATGTGTGCACCGCTCTCCAATGTGTTCTCGGGCCTTGCCGTGTGTCATTCGATAATGAGGTCCCACTTTGCTCAAAGAGCTGGGAGCTCCTGAAATTCAGTTCCTTGAAAAGAAGCTGTTCACCAAAACGTAGCGGGCGGTATGGATATGCGGTGGTCACTTCAGTCTCCCCCGCTTAATGAAGCCTCAGAATCATGGTCCACAACCATAAGTGTGTGTGCGTGTTTCCACAAAAAAACATCCGCCGTTTTTTTTGGTTGTCTTCACTGAAGAAAAGAGAACAGCTTATGACGATAAGTGAATGAATAATGAATGCTCTCTGCTCAACAACGGTTTAACTTTTTAGCAATGTCCAATAGAGAGAAGCTACAACATTGCCACCTCGCTCACCCGTTACCAAATCGAGCATACACTCCTCCCCCCTCCTCTTCCCCCTCTGCGGATGGGATTGATAAACCCACGATAGATGGACCCTGACCTTTTGAAATTGCACTAAGAAATGGCAGCGGGAGATTTGACTTGGAAGACAAGCACTTGACTGCCGATGCAAAAAATGCGATCGCTTTTTGTTTGTTGTATATTTGGGCGGTGGGCAAGCGTGCGGGTTGAACGAGAGGTTCCGTTGCATCCCCCCCCCCAACCGACTGTGCGTGGCTGGGTGACAGTTACTCGCCTCTATGTGCCACAAGATGTGCAGATTGTCTCAAGTGTTGATTTCATTTTTGTCTTTATTTTCTTTCAATTGCACCGATACCGCGCTCACCACCGCGATCAGCATCGTGGTTGTCGAGGTACAACCTCGCCCAGTAAACATGCCAACGTTGGGCCAGCATTGGCATGTTTACTGAGTCTGTGCCTAGACGATGATGATGAGGAGGATGCGGAATGGACGTCATGTAAGCACAGACCCGGTAAATATTAAGCGTTGGTCCAATGTTGGTACGTTTACTGCAGAGCTGTACCTAGATGATGATGCTGATTACTTAGATTATTACGTCCATTACGCATATACCCATGAGCAGCAGCGCCATATAATTACGGCATTGTGAATCCTGCAGGGGTCTTTCTCTCACTGGCGCTTAACTGTGCAGACTAGACAGTCATTTTGTTTAGCGCCATCTACAAGTGAACACCATGCAGGTTGCGCCAAGCTGAATGGAATCCTAACATCAATATGTAGACGAAGGTTTTTGTTATTGGTGTTGCGTTTTTTTTTGTTTCAATGGGCTGAGCCGATCGACTCTCTAAACCCGAGGAACCCGGTTTACCGTCGAGCGCACTGATTGGGATTCTAATCCAGAATCTCAGAAGAATTGCACAGAGCAGCCTCGTAGAGAGGACCTCTATAAAGTAGAATTTGTAAGAGAGCCTCTCAGGCTTTAATTGAAGGTCTCGTGGGAAAGACTCGTAGACGAATGCCTCATGTAGAAGCATGGAGGGGGGGGGTGTGGGGGGCGGTGGGGAAGCGTCTCACTTATAAATGAGTGTCATCGAGGAACGACGTATACAGAAAATATATCCAGGAGCCTCGTAGTTATACTGAAGAGTCTTAATGAGACGATGGTGCAGAGATGGCTTAAGAGAGGCTTGAGGGAGACGTGTAAAGGCACTGGCTGAAAAGCTTAAGTTGAATGCCCCATTAACAAGATTCATGTAGAAGAGCCTCGAAAGAAATATTCATAAAGAATGCATACATGCAAGTCTCGCGAAGAAGGATCTCGCGGGCGAAGCTGTCCATGAAGAAAGCTTATGGATGAGCTCCGTGGGAGAGACATACAGAGGTGCTCACATCAGCGTCGTGAAGGTGCTTAATCACGGTGCCATCTTCTGAAGACTTGCACAGAAGAGCCATGTGGAAGATCCTCACAAAGAAACTCAAACGAGATGATTCTTAAGACTCAAAAGGGAAACTGCTCAAAGAGGGTTGATCGACTTGACTGCACATTAACCTTCGTATGATTGGCTTGAAGTCCTCGCAGATGGTTTCATTTTTCACCTAAGTCTAAGTCGTCCACCACTAGACTCGTCCCAAGTCTCCCACCTGCAACTCGTCGGTCCATTGCACTCCGTGTGGTGTGTGTACATTTGCGCGTGAGGCTGTTTCTCATGGTGTGTGCGAGTGTGTGCGTGAGGCTATCGCTCACGTTAATTGGGGTTTTGATTGTCTATGGCACTATATCTGTGTCTTAAAAGGCACGAGTTGCGATCTAGAGTTTACACTGGAAAAAATGCCGTTTGTATATTGTTGCTGTTATTGTTTGTTTTCCCGTTAACGCCACTGTAAGCAATGCCACGGGGACCACACTGCACCTCATGACCACTGAGTCTCCTGGCTTCTGGGATTCATGCCCTGTGGGCAAAAGGGTGCAAACGCCAACCACCACCACCCACCCCCCAACTCCCAAACCGATCACCTCCTCCCCAACGTTGCCAGATCGGGGATTACACTTATACTGTGTACTCGTAACCGGGCTGTGATTGGCTGGAATGAAGTCACATGGGTTTGAGCTGGTCCTCTGAGGCACTGCCCGAAAGAAAATGGCTGCAAATTTTTACTTGGCAAAGCGCGCACGTATTTATATGAGCAGCCGGTTTAGTAGTTCTTTTACTTCATCACTTCAATATATATTTTGTTTTGTGTAATGTATTATTTTTAGCAAGATTTTGTTGTTGCATCGGCTAATCGGGTAGAAATTCTATACTGAGATGCCCTTGCTTGCTTCACATGAGCTCTCTGGGCTGAGCCGTCCCGTAAATAGTGGAGGAGGGCAGGAGGATTTGAATCTCTTCCAGCTGAACTAATGTTAGTCATGTCTAGCAATTGAACTCGGTTCCTGCAGAGCGCAGGAGCACGAACCGCCGCACCACAATTCCTCCAGAGGACGTTTATTAAGCAAACTTTAGTTTTGTTGGATTTTGTCTTTAAATGTTTAACATGTTAGCTTGAAAAATTGGTCGCAGCAGTGCCTTAATTGCGATGTGTCCCTTCTTATGAGTGATCTCCTCTGGCCTGCATGAGTTTTCTGCCGGCAGTCCGGTTGTCACTCGAAATAATATTACTCCAATACAAATGAGATTCATCCAAACACTACCTGACACCTGGCAGGATCCTTCTGATAGGAATGTTGAAACTCACTTGGAGCTTTCATCGAGTAAAACAATTATCATGGGTGAGGCATTTATCAGTTTATTGAGAGCTTAACCCCCCACCCACCCCCTCAATCTGGAAACGGTGTTGGAGAGATGAGTTGCGGTTCGAGTTAATTTTGTTTCATGTTGCCCTTGTATGTCTGTACTGGATTACAACCAGATTTTTTGTGAACATTTTTCCACCCGCTTAAAAAAATGGGGGTGGGGGGCTCCATATGTTGTATGTTATTTTATAATACACCTTCACGCACGTACAAAACGTACATTCCAAGCGTGGCCAAGCGTAGCCGGGCCTGCTGTACACAATAAAACAGCAACTTGGCTTTTTTGTTGCTACAAACTATGTCTTTATCATTATTATAATTATCGTTGAGATATTGTGTTTCGTTAGTTTTGCCTGTGACGTAAAGTTATAATTTATTTAAAAAGAGATAAAAACTAATCGTGAAATTAAACAACACGCGTGACTTTTTCAAAAACCTCTCTCATTGTCCCACGCTGCACAGTGGCTGATTTCTCTAAAGCGCTGACGTCACCGTGAGCAGCTTTTGCTGCCCACCTTTTCAGAATCCATCATTTGAATTTCACAACTAATTGAGCTAAATACTACTTCTTTTTCCACTGTAGCCAGTGGAAAACCACCCCATTAACATGATGGTCCCGTGCCGGCACAGCTCGCATATGCCAGTGGAAAAGGGGTACGAGTCAAGTTTGGTATCTTGTGAAGCCGCATAGATTTTACAGCCACATCAAGTGGCCTAGCTGTGTATGGGCTTTGCCCTTGTGAAAGATCATTATCACTGAAATTTTCTATAGGCGACTAACCTTTTCTTTTACGCAAGTAAACCAGCCTCAGTGGCAAAGACCGACCAGATTTCCCCAAACACAAATTAAACTTCAATGGAGTGACTCACAAAATGCATTTAATGAAATCTATCACAAATACATTTGGTAATATCCTTGCAACTTGCAAAATACTAGATGTTGTTTTTCTTTTTATTAAATACAATTCTCCATTTAATTGGCTGGAAATTGCTGTAGAAAATCACAATATTCACAAGTGTTTTGGGTTTAACTCAATCCATCATCATTCCACTAGTGTAAATAAAATAAGTACTATTGTACAGCAAGCTACAGTGACCTTCCTATGCATTGACGAGCCCCAGGTGTAAAGAGTGGAACTTCCAGCACTGGCTCCAAACCGCCAAATTTTTTCGCGCACCGCCTCACGTTCGTTTGAGCGGGGACTATGCTTGCCGCTGACAAACACTCAGTTTTAGCAAAATTATGCCGATCACCTTCACAATGTATTTCGCCTCGTGTTGCCAAGACGGACACTTGGCCCTTTGGTTTTAGTTTCAAGGTCCATGCCTTTGCTCCGCCTCGGCCCTGGTAAATGAAGTATTGTTTTGTGCGCAGTTGTCAATGCGATAATGGCTTATAAACCACGTCTATACACCCAGGGTTGTACAGTTTAAACCAATTTGTAAGCTTGTATGTTCCTTGTTTTCTTCATACTGCTCCCCTTAGATGTTCCTCATTTAAACGTCCATCTCATGAATCCCCTCCCTTCCCTCGTTCAACTCTCACAGCGTCCAATTAAAGTTCAACGGACTCCTCTGACTATAACCTCCGAGGCTAGGCAACACGCAAGCTCCTTGTGACGTCAGGCATTCAAAACAGAAACTGTGCGGTGTGCTGCAACGAGGTCTTAAAACGCGAGGGGTGGTTGTGTTGTTGGTTAAAGAAAGGGAATCTTTAAAACTATTTGTAAACTTTGGTTTTATTGTTTTGCGCCTTTAATAAGTGCACTATTTTGTAAATGAACAGAAAGTGGTGAAATAGGTTTCAGTCTGAACACTTCAGGGAAACATTGCTGTCCGTCAATATTTCGGCATCAGGAGTGTCCCGGGATTTAATTTCTCATTGAGCCACAGTCATAGCAAGAGTTATACAGGATGTGGTGTGCTTTCTCTGGATATATATTCCATGTCCGCTGACCCAGCGACCCAAATAAAGCCCCTGGTCGTATATGTTTAACTGTAATAGGGCACAAGGTGAGGAAACGTCCATTGTGGATCTCCTTCAGATCCTCGTCAAGGGTTGCCACCTGTTTTCGTTTTCCCAGGATTGTTCTTTTTTGCTTAGGTAGCTGCTGTCCTGGGAAATCTGAAAGTCTTGCCTGGTCATTGAAATCTTGATTTGAAGCTTTCGTGACTGCAGGAATCCATACTATTTGGTTCTTTCGGTAAAGTCACGTAGGCAGAAAAAGAAAAGAAAACATAATAATATATCACGACGTTTCGATCGCAACACAAGCGGTCGTCCTCAGGCGGAAAAAATTATCCAGCAGTGGAACTGCTGAACCAGCGATAGAGCTGTTACAACAAGAGGTTATTTGTTTCATCATAAATAAGAGGTCATATATTAATCATAAATAACCTATTGTTGTAACAGCTCTATCGCTGTTTCAGCAGTTCCACTGCTGGATCATTTTTTCCGCCTGAGGACAACCGCTTGTGTTGCGGTCGAAACGTCGTGATATATTATTTTTTATTTTATTTTTCTACCTACGTGACTTTACCGAAAGAACCAAAGAGTATGGTAATTGAAAGTTGCATTTACATATCATTCTCTCCATCGGTACAGTTGAGATATACTTCTTCCCATGATATATCTCAGTTTTCTTGGTTCCTCAGAGTTGGCAACCCTATCAGGTAATGACCCCTAGAAGACACCACAGAACTGCTTCAACAGGCGTCTTTTTGGTAGCCCTCTCTCATCCTTCGCGCTCTGTAGAGAATGGTTTGTTCCTTGCATTTCAACCATCCAACCTACCTACAGGTCGAGTTAACTGAAACAACTTTATTTACCTGCATTGATGTTTCTGGCCATGCAATCATTGGAGATCAAGCTGAAACCATCACCTCACTACACTTGCGAACACAGTTCATACATGGGTGAAGTCTAGCTTCGAACCCGAGTTCTCAAGAGTTGTTGGTGATTTAAAAATAACCAAACTACTTTTACCCAAGACTGATCTGTGAAATACTAGCACACACCTGGAATCAGAACTCTTGACGGCAGGGTTGGAGAATCACGCCAATACCACGTGCTGTGTGACTACCAATCCACCATCAGCTGTGATATGGCAAGGAGATGCCAGTACAGCAAGTCGATTAGTAATGTGACCTTATACTCTTGTGTGCATGGATTTTCTCCAGGTACTCTGGTTTTGTCTCATTTGCAAAACACACGTGAAAATGTATTTGGACAAACTTTCCGATGCATGGCCCTCAAAAGAGTCGAGAGACTAAGGCTTTCCTGTATAAATATAACCATTGCTGTACTTATAAACCACTAAACGGACAGCATTGTTTCTCCCAAGTGGGACTCGAACCCTTCTCACTGCAGCAATGTGTCTTAAATGCACCTTAGTGGGTTCTTCCATAAGTAACAATGCCTTGATTATTGAGTTGTGTGCCCTATGTTTATGTATGAACGCACGGTCATGGAAGTGGTCGAGAGGTTGGATGGCCTCGTGGTTATGAAGTTCGCTGTTAAGCTAGTTTGCACGGAGTTGAGAGTTTGATTCATGCTACCGCCACCTAGTTAATTTACGGAGCATTACCGAAGTGCCACAAGTCCGTGTGCTTTAAAATGGACGTTAAAGACCCTTTGACATCCATGCGATTGGCCATTTTTATTTCAGAATTCACAGAATCTGCCACTTCCATGCCCTTCTCGAGTACATATACGTGCAGCATGCGTAATCTCATTTGAAAATCGAAGCCTTGCTTTGCTGGTTTTGAGATTGCGGTGGGAGTGTGGGATGATTTTTGGGATGGAGCCAGAGTGGTGGTGTAGACACGAGAAGTGAAATGTGTATCAAAAGTGAAAAGATAAGTTCCAGCGTTGGTCTTAGGTATAGGAGTTTGTGTTGGCACCTGATTGGCTGTCGTAGTCGGGGCATGATTGGGATCTGATTTACTAGTGCGGTTAAGGTTCGGGGTAGGGTTGGCTGTGATTGGCTCGTGTGGTTATGGTAAGATTAGAATCTCCAATGTGTTTCCGGGTTGTACCGCGTGTTGTTCGGCGCGATGTCCGACGTTTCGTTCCACGTGCTGAGAGATTGCTATCGAAGCATGTGGAGCGAATCGTCGGACATTGTGCTGAATAACACGCGGTACAACCCAAGCACACATCGAAGGGCTACACAGCATAACCGCGAAAACAGAGAGTCAGACTAACATTTTATTGGCTAGTGTGGTCAGGGTTAGGGCTAGTGTGATTTATCTGGATACAGTGCAGGTAGAGTTTGGGCTATCCACTGATTGGCTCTTGTGCTACACACCTTAACAGATTGAACATGGACTTTTCACTCTTTATTCACGTTTCACTGTTGGCGTGTCCTACACACCCCAGACGTGTAAATAACGAGACTTCGCGCTTCAGTCAGATTCACGGCCTGTGTAGTCTAGAAATGTTACCGTGTTTTGTATTTTTTGATTAACGTTCACCTTTTTTGGACATTAAACGCGACAAGATTTGCCTTGTGCATTTGCATTCAGTTATTTCCAATTAATGTTAGCTGAGAGACACACACATACATGTGTAGTGTCTTCAAAAATTACTCACACCGACACGTTGTAACAAGTCACCTGCTTATGCTTTATTCACCTATTCTTGCACCAGTTGTAGGCACTCCTATAACTATCTATATGGTCACTTATGTTTAACTTCTCCCCACTTATCTACCATTCACTTCACTTATCCTGCACTCAGCAGCTCTGCTCTCAGCGACTCCGCACACAGCATCCTCGCACGCAGCGACTCTACATTTCCACCGCTGCCCTCACCTATGCTCCCTTAGACCCACTCACCCGTCTGTCCTGGACGGGGGGATCAGCCAACACCCGCCCGGCGATGGCTAGAGCGGCAGCGGAGAGATGTCTTCACTCTTTGTCCCCGGCAACAACTCCCCCTCCGCTCACACACACACCCTGATATCCCTCTACTAATTATCCGAGAGCTCTCGTGCGTCTCTTTCAGCTCTCGCCAGGCCGGCGCCTGTTGGCCCATCAATCAACCCTTATCACCCGTCTCCCTGGTAACACCTCCGGTCTCAACGTGCACAACCGGTCGACCCCGTTTGCACCTGCTTCGCCTCTTAACAACTGGCGGTTTGTCCGTGCAAACCTCATGTTGGACACGCGCAACTGTTTTCCCTCAGTTGCCCTCAGTTAACTGTGCGCACCGCGTATTTCATTCCTCTACACGTGTAGTAAGTTGCAGGAGGCTTGGACGACGTAGTTGGAGGCACACGTATTTATTAACACCAACGTATTTACAGAGCCGGGGATACACAACACTTGAAGGGGTATCGGCCCCTTCACCCGTCTAACAGGGAGACCCAACGTCTACCCCGGCTAGCCTCCTCCCAGGTCCTCCACTACAGCGCTAAGGGAGGCTATCTATCCCAGCCCTGGTCAAGCTGGGATTCCCGGCACCCTGAGTCTCCAGACCGGCTCTTATAAGAACATCAGTCTGGGCTCTTGGGGCCACGCCACCAGCTTTCCCTGGTCGGTCCTGACAAGGACAGCGAGCCAGGGGAGTTCCGAGGCCTACACTAGCTGGTCTTCAATCTTCGCTGGTTAAAGCTAACACTCGACCTCGAGCCCTCCGGCTCACCACCTTTTATAGCAATCGGCCCCCGGGGGGGGCCGTGGGGGATGCAGGTGCGGACGTCGGTGTGACCACCTTCTCTGTGTACGGCCATAACCACGCCCCTTGTGTTTGTTTCCCATCCGTGCCAATACACCTTTACAAATACACCTCTACATCACCCCCCCCTGTACAGCCCGCAGCCGTCCCCGGCTGCAACAAAGTCCCAACAAGATGCCTCCCCCCCCCGAATTCGCGTGTGCCTCGCATAACTATAACAACAACAATAACCAGCAACCAACAGAGGAAAAAAAAAAAAAAAACCCCCGACGCACCCCCCCCCCCCCCCGAATAAATACCCCATCCCACAAACACACAACATATATATATAAGTGCCCAGGACGTCCCCCGCAAGGTCCCCACCAGCGGCCGGTCTCACAAAAGTCTGCGCGTTTTGGCGCGCGTTCTTGCAGCGGGGCCGTCACAAGGTGCAGCCCCGGTCGGACCAGTGGCGGGTGTCAACAGTTCGGATGCGGGAGCGTCCGGTATGTCCAATGAGCGACCCCGATCCCCCCGGGTGGGGTCGCATGACGCGGGCACGTCAATCCCGGTGCACCTGGAGGTGGAACAGTCAGTGACAAGTCAGTCAAAAGCAGCGAAGTCGGGGAGTCGGTGGACCCCTCACACGTTTGGCCACGCGTGTGTGTGTGAGGAACATGGGGCGCAACGAATGGCTTCAACCTGGAGGGGTGCACGTACCACCGACGCTTACCCCATCGGACGCGCACACATTGTGGCCGCAAGACCTGTATGACTTCCACTGGCCCCCGCCACGGCCGTACCAGCTTAGACGAGGTCGCCAGTGGCACCTGGGGACAGTGCAACCACGCCTTGTCCCCCGGTTTCCATTGGAGCACATGTGCCCGACCCAGCCTAAGTCTCTCATTCGCCCTCTGGCGGAGTTCCGAATTCTGTATGGCCGCCTCCCACGCCTCTGTCAATTTATCAATGTTAAATTTGACGTGGTCGGACAATTTAGAGTTTGCATGCGGCGTCGAGAGCTTTAGCTGAGTTGCAACAGGCGGGTTAGCCTCGCGGCCATACATGAGGAAGAAAGGCGAAAATCCGGTGGCCGCATGAGGAGCCATTCTGTAGGCTGCCAAAACCCACGCAATGTGAAGGTCCCAATCGGTCTAGGATTCAGAGACCTGTTGGGACAGCATGGACGTGATAGTCCGATGCAGCCGCTCCACCATCCCGTCAGTTTGCGGGTGATATGGGGAGGTTCGAATTTTTTCCGTACCCAGGAGGTCGCACACTTCGCGGAGGAGTTTCCCTGAAAATGTTTTACCCTGGTCAGTCAGCAGCCGCTCCGGAGCACCCTTGTCGAGGACGTAGCCCTGGACAAAGGCCTCCGCGATGGCTGCTGCCAACTGGTTAGCTAGGGGCCAGGCCATAGGCCATCTCGTGAAATATTCGACCCCTGTCAATAAGTACCTATTTCCCCTAGGTGTAGCGGGAAATGGCCCGAGAATATCCAGTGCAACGAGCTCGTTAATCCGGGAAACCTTTATGGACTGCAGCGGAGGGTTGGACCCCCTCGCCGGTGATTTCCGCTGCGCGCATTTCGTGCACGACCCCAAGAGATCGCCCACGTCCCTTGCCATGCCCGGCCAGGAAAAATCGAGTTGGAGCATGGCAAGGATCTTGTGAGTCCCCAGGTGAAGGAGCCGCTCATGTGCAGCCCACACCACTCTACCCCTCAATGCGGAAGGCACCACCAGCCGGTGGCGGCGGGATCTCCTGTCCCAGTGCATTAAAAGCCCCTGGAACAACCCCCACGAGTCAACTTTTTCCGCCCCCTGACCAGCCCCCCCGATGCGATGGCGCAAAGCGAGGAGGGAGGTGTCCTCCATTTGGAGGCGTCCCCACTCCGCCACGGATAACCCCAGCAAGGAATCCCTCCCCTCTTGCCCGATAGGACCCGAAGTTGAAGGCGCATCGGCGGCGGCCGCAAGGACCGAATCAGCGATCACATTCGGAGGTCTACAACGCCCCGAACCCAAAAGGCAAGTGCACTCGGAGGTGGGCGGCAACCGCGACAGAGCGTCAGCGTTCGTGTGGCGGATGTCCTTACGATATGTGGTGACAAAATCGAAATCTTGGAGAATCTCCAACCATTGAAACAACTGTCCCGATGGTTGTTGAATCCGCAAGGGGGTACTGCAGCGCCGCATGATCTGTACGGACGGTGAAACGTCGACCGTACAGATATGGGCGGTACTGCTGAATGAAATAAACGATCGCCAACAGTTCACGACGGATAACGCAGTACCGTTGTTCCGCCGGAGACAACACCCGACTCCCGTAAGCCACCACATGCTCTACGCCCCCAATGAGCTGCGAAAGCACGCCCCCAATGCCCGTGTTGCTTACGTCTGTATCGAGCAAGAAGGGTTGTGAAAAATCTGGATAACTCAATGGCGGAGCCCCCACCAGGGCATCCCGGAGGGAGCGAAAAGCAGCCTCCTCCTCCGGTCCCCAACGAAACTTGACTCCCTTGGACGTTAAGGCATGCAAGGGTTTCGCGATTGTAGCAAAGTCAGCTACAAATCGTCGGTAATACGACGCGAACCCAATGAAACTCCTGACCTCCCCCACCGAGGTGGGAGTCGGCCAGGAGCTGACACATTTCGTTTTGGCGGGATCCGTGGCAATCCCCGAGCGTCCGACAATGTGACCCAAATACGGCACCGATTCACGGAGCAAATGACACTTCTGCAGTTTGAATTTTAAATTGGCAGCCCGCATTTTGAGGAAAACAGCACGCAACTTCTGGAGGTGGTCATCGAACGTTTTACTAAAGATGATGACATCGTCTAAGTAAATTAAACATGAATCCCATTGCAACCCCGCCAAGACCAATTCCATTAACCGCTGAAAAGTTGCCGGCGCAGAATGTAGCCCCATCGGCAAGCGGTTAAATTGAAAAAGGCCGTGCGGTGTACGGAAAGCAGTCTTAGGTTTAGATTCCTCGTCAAGAGGGAGCTGCCAGAATCCAGAAAGCAAATCCAACGTGGAAAAGAACCGCGCCCCCGCTAGGGCATCAAGCGATTCATCCATCCGAGGAAGCGGGTATGCGTCGGCTACGGAAATCTTGTTCAAGCGACGAAAATCGACACAAAACTGCAGTGAGCCATCGTGTTTTTTCACCAAAACGATCGGCGCCCCCCAAGGGCTGGTGGAAAGGGATATAATCTCTGCAGCTAGCATGTCGTCTACGGCCGATTTGACATGCTCCTTTTCGGCGGGACTCAACCGAAAAGGATTTTGGCGGATTGGCGCGCTGTCACCCATGTCAATATGGTGTCGCAGCAATTTAGTACAACCAATATCAAATTTGTGTTGACTAAAAACGTCGGAAAACTCGCGCAGGAGAACTCGAAGGCTCTCACGCTGTGAGTTGGACAGGTCCACTGATCCCGCGCAAAGCACATCCAGCCATCCTTCATCACGGTCCGAATGCGGTCGCGACGGAGGATCGGTGCTCACCTGACCCACGACCGGTTCCTCACAGGGCGCCGGCGTTGCATGCGCAAGCACGGTCCCTTGAGGAACAACGGCCGTTCGTGATCCCACATTAAGGACCGCAATGAAGGGGTCCCCGTCCCCTTTCACCATGGTCTGAGCCGCTATCAAATCAGGTCCATTGACCCCGGCTCTAGATGGTCCCAACAGGACCCCCCGATCCGCAACTCCCTTAGCAAACGGCCGACGCAACCTAAGAGGCACAAGCATCTGAGCTCCCGGTGGTACGCGTACAGTCCTCGACACGAGCGCCTGCACCGTCGCAAATGCCCGACGCTCAGTAGCGGGGGAGGACAGAAACATTATACGTCGGCCCGACGGGAGTTCGATGCAACCCTGGTTGATCAATATACGGATAGGCATTTTAGCCAAGAAATCCGTCCCCAACAGGCACGGAACCGCCAGCGAGGAGGAGACCAATACCGGCCTGGATAATTTGATGTCCCCAATACAAATTTGCACGCGGATCTGCCCAATGATGCCCAGTGAGCCCCTGTTAGCAGCATAGCATGGAACCACCACGGGGAGCAAAGGATGGCTTTGAACGGGAAGGATGTTATGAATCAAATCAGATATAATAGTCGCCAATGCTCCCGTATCAATTAAAACCCGCACCTCAACCCCATCAATGTGACCGACCACGACCGACGACCCCGCCGACGCGGCAACAACAAGATGGGCGAGCTCCGACCACTGCCCCGGTTGGAGCGGCCGCCGCATTTCGGAACACACCGACGCAACACCTGGTGATTTGCGACCCCTGTTTGTTTCAGTGAGTGAGTGTGTGACAGGTGTGTGCGTAGGCCAAACATGTGAGGTGCCACGACTCGCCGTATTCTGCTGCTGGAGCTTGGGTAGAGGCGGCGTGGCGTCCGGACGAGGCGTCGCTCCGCGCCGTCGAGGAGCCCGGCATCCTGAAGCCACGTGGCCCTGAAGGCCACAGTTGTAGCAGCGTGTGAGCGTCCCGGACGGCCTGGGCTGCTCCTGGTGGCTCGGTCCGTTCCGAGCCTGTGGTCCCGCAGATCTCCACTCCCCCGGCCGCTCCACCGCGCAGACCACCTCCGATGGGAGGGTGGCAGCCGCCATGGCATGGCCGGCCACCCCCTTGCTGGCCTTGCGACGCAGGGACCGCAAGATTGCGTGGATGTGGCGCGCAACCAGCAAGGAACACATCTCTGTGTCGTCTTGTGCCAAGATGGCAACGTCCAACTCGTCCGCCAGCAGCAACAGCTTTTCTGCCACCATGGCGTCCACTCCTTCCTCGTCCATCCGCGGAAAAGCTGCTTTCGCCAGGGCCAGGAGAGCCGTTCAGAAAGCCAGAGGCGATTCCTTGGTGCCCCGATGGCGATCGTGGAACAACTGCCTGCAGTCCGAAGGCGGGCCGTAGACAGAGGACAGAAGCTGCAGCGCCAACTGCAGCGTGGCGCGCTTTTCCTTTGGCGCCGAGGTGAGGGTAGCCAGGGCGTCATTGTCGAGCATCGCCGGCAGCGCGCGTAGTGCTTCGTCGTCCGTCCAATTCGCCATCTCCTGAAGCCACTCCAGTCCCCGTCCTCGCCCACGAACTCTTTGAGGGGCGGTAGTCGCTGCTGTAATGCGACGTCCGTGGTCGTGGATCGCGCCCCGTCGTTCCAGGCACTCGGTACAGTGTGGGCGGGCAGAGCGTATGGCATCGCCGATCGCTCCGTTGGCGACGCGCTGGCCGGTGTTGATGACGTTGCGGCTTCTGCTTGGCACTCGGCGGTCACCTGACGCAGGCCGGCCCCGCCCTCTGCTCCCACTGTAGCGATGGCGGGAAATTTGACCGCGAGCCGCGTAGAGGTGGCGGGAAGCGGCGCTGCGTGTTGGCTGCCATCGCCCCGTGCAGCTTCTCCAGCCCCCAGCCGCGTGATTTCCTCCAACGTGGCGGCCGCAGCGTAGAGCAGCTCCGCCAGGCGGGAGTGAGCCAGCCGAAGTCCCTCGGCCGACGCTCCCCACCCTTCCTGTCATTGCGGTGCGGGTGTACTCGGCCCCAGCTGCTTGGATCCGACTTCGGCCATCTCTGGTGCCGAGTCGGCCGAGGTGTCCTCCATCTCCGGCTCCCTGGTACGAGTCGTCCCTCGTGTGTCCATCGTTGAACGATCACTTCTGACACCAGATGTAGTAAGTTGCAGGAGGCTTGGACGACGTAGTTGGAGGCACACGTATTTATTAACACCAACGTATTTACAGAGCCGGGGATACACAACATTTGAAGGGGTATCGGCCCCTTCACCCGTCTAACAAGGAGACCCAACGTCTACCCCGGCTAGCCTACTCCCAGGTCCTCCACTCCAGAGCTAAGGGAGGCTATCTATCCCAGCCCTGGTCAAGCTGGGATTCCCGGCACCCTGAGTCTCCAGACCGGCTCTTATAAGAACATCAGTCTGGGCTCTCGGGGCCACGCCACCGGCTTTCCCTGGTCGGTCCTGACAAGGACAGCGAGCCAGGGGAGTTCCGGGGCCTACTCTAGCTGGTCTTCAATCTTCGCTGGTTAAAGCTAACACTCGACCTCGAGCCCTCCGGCTCACCACCTTTTATAGCAATCGGCCCCCGAGGTGGGCCGTGGGGGATGCAGGTGCGGACGTCGGTGTGACCACCTTCTCTGTGTACGGCCATAACCACGTCCCTTGTGTTTGTTTCCCATCCGTGCCAATACACCTTTACAAATACACCTCTACACATGTACACATACATATTATAGCAGAACCACTTATACACAGACACACACGGCAAACACAAACAACAATGACACAGGTGACAGATTGACAGACACGTCTAACTCGCATAGAAAAAGACACATGTACGTACACAACACACAAATACAAATAATCCCCATACAGCCTTAACCGACTTTTGGGGCAAGTGTTGTTAGCGAACGCCTATGCAGGCTGGCACGATACAGGAGGGGGTGGGTGGTCAGCACCACGCCCGGCCAGCATTCTATCTCTCCGGTGGCGATATTTACACACTGCACCAGGTACTCATTTTAGGCTGAGTCGACCTAGGGGAGGCCCATGACTGCTTCAGATATTCGTTACCAATAATGGCCGTGAGCAGGAATCTATAACTCTGGTCCCCGGGTTCTTAGCGCAGCACACTAATTGCTGCACCACTGCCCCACACACATGACAGCCGTACACATATGTCGTGACTGCTTGTTATTATGGTGCCGGGGCTTGCGAAGCCACGGCCGGTAATGTGTTGTCATTACGGGCAGCCTGGGTTACGGGATGCAGTACCAACCCTAGGGGGGTTTTGGTGAGCACTGGTTCGCGCGGAGCCACCGTGAGCAGTGTGCGGTGCGGGCTCCCGGTGAGGGAGCGTTAGCCAGCCAGGGTTACCTTGGGGCAGGATACACTGGTTGACCTGCTGTCACGTGACCGGACGATATTGGAGGGGGGCCACCGGTGGACGGGGGCCGTGGGGCGGTCACGTGGTTCAAAGGAGCTCTCGGGAACCTTCGAGAAGGTCCTCGAGAGGCCTGGAAGGTGGGCGGGGTGAAGGGCGGAGCCAGCCCCAGCCCGGGGGCATATAACGGGGGCCCCATGAGGAGCTCGGGGTTCTTCGTGTGCTGGTGTTATGAAGATCCACGTCGGGGAGAAGAAGCCTCTAGCCACGCGGTCCGGGACCGTTTGTGGTGCGGACCGGGATAGCGAACCGTGTCTAGTTCTGCCGTAATGTGGTTAGATGGGCATTCAAGACCCGAGTGTAGATCGTGTTATGTTGCGTGTTAATGCGGAATAAATAGTGTTGCTCCCAAGATAACGTCTGTGACTCAGTTGGACTCACTACACGTACACAACCACGTATATGCCCGCACACACACGCAAACACACTGAAGGAACAGGGCCACGAGCACCTTCAAAATCTTCCCCCAGACATCCACAGAAATACGGAAACACAAATGAGAATATATATACACAGTATATAATAATACCTAGATATACGAAGTAGATGCGTTCCTGGATCTTAATTTTTATATTGAAACTTCGTATATTGAATAACTTACAATACTGGTACTGTGAGGATGCGTTCCCAGCCTTCGTAACTTACCATTAAATCCTATAAACACTTCATAATTTACCATTCATATTTAAAATAAAGACAATTTGTATTGAAAATAATAATAATTAACGTAATGTTATTGTTATTTACATAGTACATACAGTTCTCAACTTACGAACACCTGATTTACGAATATTCACACGAACCAGCTTTCATCGACTTGCGAACTCACACTTGCGAACTGAACCGTGGGACTATTTTGTTCAGTGGAGCGATCCTCCGGGAGATGTAATGGTCACAGCAACCCGTTAAGAGTGAGTTTGCGTGTGCTTTATTTACCTGGTCAAGGCCTATGATTCGATCAGTAGGCCTGGGCTCTGGGTTGTTCTTCGTGCTTTCGGAGTCCCTGGCTCTCTGCTCCCAATCATTAAGGACCTTCATGACGGTGGGCAGGCCCGGGTAAAACTACATTGGCTGGGAGTCGGATCCATTTCCTGTTCACTTTGGGGTGCGACACATTATTTAACATCTATTTCGACCACGTATTTCGTGAAGCCTTCGATTGCTGTATAGGAGGAATTTCCATCTGGTACAGATACAATGGGAGGCTGGTCGATGTCCGGGTGCGGTCAAGAGATGGTTCCCTATTGGTCAACCATGTTATGTATGCCGATGATCTGGTGATTGCTGCTCACTCAGAGAAAGAGTTGGAGGCGCTGCTGCTGAACCCGGAGCGTGCGACTAAGAGGTGGGGCCTTACCATCAGCCCCACCAAAACTAAGCACCTGCCTGGGTATTCTGTGCCATCAGACACTCTACCCCCACAACTCCCAATTCGTGTTGGGGCAGTTGTGGAGAGAGTGGAGAGCTTTCCATACCTGAGCAGTGTGCTCATGACCGACCCCGGTTTCACAGAAGAGGTCTCACACCGAATCAATCAAGTGGTGTTATATTTTCATCGGCTGCGTAACGCTGTGTGGAAGCTACCTGGTCTGTCGCTCCACATGAAACTTCGGGTCTTCTAGGCCACGGTCATGCCCTCCCTTCGTTATGCTTGCGAAACGTGGACTCCACCTAATGGAACATCTTCGCCGGTTAAAAACATTTAGGCTGGCCTGCATACAATCCATCATGGGTTTAACTGGGCTGGATTGCATGAGGAGCCCACAAATCCTTCAAAGATCTGGACAAAATCCCATCAGTGAACTCCTCCGGCAGGCAAGGCTGCGTTGGCTGGGTCATATAGCCCACATGCCCAGCCAGCGCATGCCTTCGCAGCTTTTGTTTGGCCGAATAGAGGGGGCTAAACGGGTGCGGCACGGGCTAGAGAGGAGATGGAGTGATGTTGTACAAGAGGATGTGGAGCTGAGTCGACTTGCCGATGACTGGTGCCAGCGTTGTCAAGATCGCCCCTTCAGCAACAACAATGGAGGGAAGAGGAGCGACGCTCACAAGAACGAGCGGAATGCCGGGTGGCTAAAACACAGCAAGTTGGCACAGTAGTGGGCACAAGTGGTCCATCGGCCAGTCATTTCAGTCGACCCATGGCACCTGGGTCTGTCCCGTGACCTGCCAGCAGGCGTTCGACACTGCACGTGGCCGAAACGTGCACATAGCCTGGCACAAGCGCCGTGTTGACGTCACCACCACTTCGTGGCAAATGGCAGTTGTTGAGTGTGTGCACACACGTGTATCTGTGCGTGTGTGTCTGTGGGGAGCGGCAGTGCAACGGTTAGCGCGCTGCGTACCAAACCAACCATTTGAGTTCGATTACAGCTCACTGCCTATACCAATGACGATTATCTGAATGGGTCCTGGGCCTCCCGTAGGTTGACTCAAATGAGAACCTAGTTCGGTTTGTAAACATCGCCACTGGGGAGTCAAAGGCGGTCGTGCATGGTGGTGGCCACCCACCCCCTCGTGTGCCGTGCCGGCATTCACAGGTGCTGCTAATCGCTAACAGGACTTGCCCCCAAAGCCTGTTAAAGCTATAACCATACGGGGAGGGGGGGATCATTGTTGTGGTTGTGTGTGTGTGTGCAATCGTAGAGACTCAGTATGCCCCTTCCGACAAGCAAGTCAGCATCAGAACTCAAGATGTGAAAATAAAACTGAATTTGTTCTGTATTTCACCACAATACAACCACAATGCATTAACCACAATACTTAACCACAATACTTGTGGTTAATGCAGACATGATTCCTTGTGTCGTGACTTGTAACGTCACTACCGTGTGGGTCTACACACATACACACATGACGTCACTATGTGCGGATGCGGCAATGACGTCACGGCTGGATCGGGAGGCCTGGAGTCCGTCGGTCAGTGCCGCGGGGGTTATGTGAGGCCGTGGCACTCGAGATGAACCCGACCGGACACGTGACCGGATCAAGGTGGGGGCCGGGGGCCCCAGGGGGACCTTGGGGGCCACGAGGTCAGAAGCAGAGCCTTCTCGAGGGTTCTCGAAGGTGGGCGTGGCCGGGGTGTGGCCTGGCCACGCCGAGGCGCATATAAGCGGCCTCCGCACTTTGTGCGGGGCTGCTCGGGTCCGGGATGAAGATGCCTCATGAAGAGTGAAGCCAAGCCTCAAGCCAGCGTGGCCGAGCAGTAGCCCTCCTGACTTGGCCACACCAATTGTTATCAGAGTGTCAGTGTTAGCGGGTGTTAACGAGTGTTAGCGAGGATAGGTCGGTGGTCACCACCCTATGTGTATTGTTAAGAGATAACGTTATGGGAACCTCATTTGCCAGTAAAAATATGATAATTGATTTTTTACCCTTCTATCTGGCAACAAAACTGACACCTTTTTACAAGGAGTCATGTTTGCATAGACCGCAATACCTGCAGTCATAAATACAAACAAAAGACATAACTCTGATAATGTGCACTGTCCTTGAAGTTGATTGGTCCACACCCGAGACAGCTTTCCTTAGAGCCTAGTCTCACATGGGTTGGACCAGATGACGCCAAAAGGCGCACCACTCAAAGAACAATGCACCATCAGAGTATGAGAGCTCGGGGCAAGCATCTACACTATGGGAACCTCATTTGCCAGTAAAAATATGATAATTGATTTTTTACCCTTCTATCTGGCAACAAAACTGACACCTTTTTACAAGGAGTCATGTTTGCATAGATCGCAATACCTGCAGTCATAAATACAAACAAAAGACATAACTCTGATAATGTGCACTGTCCTTGAAGTTGATTGGTCCACACCCGAGACAGCTTTCCTTAGAGCCTAGTCTCACATGGGTTGGACCAGATGACGCCAAAAGGCGCACCACTCAAAGAACAATGCACCATCAGAGTATGAGAGCTCGGGGCAAGCATCTACACTATGGGAACCTCATTTGCCAGTAAAAATATGATAATTGATTTTTTACCCTTCTATCTGGCAACAAAACTGACACCTTTTTACAAGGAGTCATGTTTGCATAGACCGCAATACCTGCAGTCATAAATACAAACAAAAGACATAACTCTGATAATGTGCACTGTCCTTGAAGTTGATTGGTCCACACCCGAGACAGCTTTCCTTAGAGCCTAGTCTCACATGGGTTGGACCAGATGACGCCAAAAGGCGCACAACTGAAAGAACAATGCACCATCAGAGTATGAGAGCTCGGGGCAAGCATCTACACTATGGGAACCTCATTTGCCAGTAAAAATATGATAATTGATTTTTTGTATTTATGACTGCAGGTATTGCGGTCTATGCAAACATGACTCCTTGTAAAAAGGTGTCAGTTTTGTTGTCAGATAGAAGGGTAAAAAATCAATTACATTTTAACTGGCAAATGAGGTTCCCATAGTGTAGATGCTTGCCCCGAGCTCTCATACTCTGATGGTGCATTGTTCTTTGAGTTGCGCGCCTTTTGGCGTCATCTGGTCCAACCCATGTGAGACTAGGCTTTAAGGAAAGCTGTCTCGGGTGTGGACCAATCAACTTCAAGGACAGTGCACATTATCAGAGTTATGTCTTTTGTTTGTATTTATGACTGCAGGTATTGCGGTCTATGCAAACATGACTCCTTGTAAAAAGGTGTCAATCTTAATTTGGGAGCTTTCGTGACTGCAGGAATTATTCTTTGGTTCTTTTCGGTTAAGTCACGTCTAAAAATAAAAGAATAAATCAAAATAAAACAACACATAACGACGTTTCGATTGCAACACAAGCAATCATCATCAGGCATAAAAGAAATAGCAACAAAAATCTAACTAGAAAACTATAGACCGACATACAAGCAGACAGACATCACAACGGCACACATAGAGAGGAGTATACAGGCACACGAAAATTAAATAACCTAGTAAAATATTGAAATGTGATGTAATACAACACAGAGAGTCGGTTAACACACAATTAACGCATGGCCTGGTTGACTACGTGTTTCAAAATTTGCTAAGTTAGAATTTTAAGTGTGAGCAACAAATATCTAACTAGAAAACTATAGACAGACATACAAGCAGACAGACATCACAACGGCACACAGAGAGAGGACACAAATCGGCTGTGTGAGCAACAAAAATCTAACTAGAAAACTATAGACAGACATACAAGCAGACAGACATCACAACGGCACACAGAGAGAGGACACAAATCGGCACAAAGAGATGGTCGTTTCTGTGACGGTCCCTTAAATATAGAGAGGAGGGGGAGGGGACGGGGGGAGGGAGAGGGCGGGGAGATCAATGGGTGCACGCCAACGTACTCCTATTGTAAGTGAGATGATAGACGCGGCACGGGAGGCAAGCCTGAAAATTAGGAGACAAGCACACGAAAATTAAATAACCTAGTAAATTATCGAAATGTGATGTAATACAACACAGAAAGTCGGTTAACACACAATTAACGCATAGCCTGGTTTATTACATGTTTCAAAATTTGCTAAGTTAGAATTTTAAGTGTGAAATTTCAAGGAGAGGACACAGGCAGAGAGAACAAATAGCCAGAAAGAAAAAAAGGATAAGTTTAAAACTTCCCCGTAGAAGTGGTTCAATCTTAATTTGGGAGCTTTCGTGACTGCAGGAATTATTCTTTGGTTCTTTTCGGTTAAGTCACGTCTAAAAATAAAATAATAAATCAAAATAAAACAACACATTACGACGTTTCGATTGCAACACAAGCAATCATCATCAGGCATAAAAGAAATAGCAACAAAAATCTAACTAGAAAACTATAGACCGACATACAAGCAGACAGACATCACAACGGCACACATAGAGAGGAGTATACAGGCACACGAAAATTAAATAACCTAGTAAAATATTGAAATGTGATGTAATACAACACAGAGAGTCGGTTAACACACAATTAACGCATGGCCTGGTTGACTACGTGTTTCAAAATTTGCTAAGTTAGAATTTTAAGTGTGAGCAACAAATATCTAACTAGAAAACTATAGACAGACATACAAGCAGACAGACATCACAACGGCACACAGAGAGAGGACACAAATCGGCTGTGTGAGCAACAAAAATCTAACTAGAAAACTATAGACAGACATACAAGCAGACAGACATCACAACGGCACACAGAGAGAGGACACAAATCGGCACAAAGAGATGATAAAATTCTAACTTAGCAAATTTTGAAACATGTAATAAACCAGGCTATGCGTTAATTGTGTGTTAACCGACTTTCTGTGTTGTATTACATCACATTTCGATAATTTACTAGGTTATTTAATTTTCGTGTGCTTGTCTCCTAATTTTCAGGCTTGCCTCCCGTGCCGCGTCTATCATCTCACTTACAATAGGAGTACGTTGGCGTGCACCCATTGATCTCCCCGCCCTCTCCCTCCCCCCGTCCCCTCCCCCTCCTCTCTATATTTAAGGGACCGTCACAGAAACGACCATCTCTTTGTGCCGATTTGTGTCCTCTCTCTGTTTGCCGTTGTGATGTCTGTCTGCTTGTATGTCTGTCTATAGTTTTCTAGTTAGATTTTTGTTGCTCACACAGCCGATTTGTGTCCTCTCTCTGTGTGCCGTTGTGATGTCTGTCTGCTTGTATGTCTGTCTATAGTTTTCTAGTTAGATATTTGTTGCTCACACTTAAAATTCTAACTTAGCAAATTTTGAAACACGTAGTCAACCAGGCCATGCGTTAATTGTGTGTTAACCGACTCTCTGTGTTGTATTACATCACATTTCAATATTTTACTAGGTTATTTAATTTTCGTGTGCCTGTATACTCCTCTCTATGTGTGCCGTTGTGATGTCTGTCTGCTTGTATGTCGGTCTATAGTTTTCTAGTTAGATTTTTGTTGCTATTTCTTTTATGCCTGATGATGATTGCTTGTGTTGCAATCGAAACGTCGTAATGTGTTGTTTTATTTTGATTTATTATTTTATTTTTAGACGTGACTTAACGGAAAAGAACCAAAGAAAAAGGTGTCAGTTTTGTTGCCAGATAGAAGGGTAAAAAATCAATTATCATATTTTTACTGGCAAATGAGGTTCCCATAGTGTAGACGCTTGCCCCGAGCTCTCATACTCTGATGGTGCATTGTTCTTTGAGTTGTGTGCCTTTTGGCGTCATCTGGTCCAACCCATGTAAGACTAGGCTCTAAGGAAAGCTGTCTCGGGTGTGGACCAATCAACTTCAAGGACAGTGCACATTATCAGAGTTATGTCTTTTGTTTGTATTTATGACTGCAGGTATTGCGGTCTATGCAAACATGACTCCTTGTAAAAAGGTGTCAGTTTTGTTGCCAGATAGAAGGGTAAAAAATCAATTATCAAGAGATAACGTGTTAATTAATACATAGTGTTGCTTTCCCAGAACAGTGTGTGCGCCTCGTTCGAACCATTTCACTTTAAAGGTTTCAGTTTGGTGTTTTAACATCTTAACACCTGTTTTGTTGCCACAAAAAAGGGGAAAACCTATTCTCATATTTTGGTACTGGCAAAGGAGGTTCCATGATGAATTTGTTCTATTTATGTAACTTTATATTATGTCAAGGCCGTAATTATAATATATTGGGAGGGGGGGACATATCCCCCCACCCCAAATATTTAAATATGCTCAAACTGTCCCTCCCAATATATTGATACAAAAAATATTTGTCAAAAATTGTAATTGCTATGCTACGACAGGCAACCACGCAATGCCGTCCGAAATAATCATTAGCAAATGCAATCATAACTAAACTTTACAAATTGCCATTATTATCACTACCAGTTCTAGTATTATGCTGTTCTGCAGTTCTGCGTGTGGTTTGTCCAAGTGGTGTTGCCGTACCCCAGCAAAAGCCGTTGCTCTATTGCTGTGGGTAGGTACAATCAATGTCAAACACTACTGTCTCTTCATTTCATTACTTTCAAACAGTGGCGGCTCCTGCAAAATCTCTCAGGGGGGGCAAATGTCAGGATGATTGATAAGGATAAGGTCCACCCATGCAATGGATAAATTAACAGCTTAAGCATGTAAAGGCAACTTCACTTCTTTAATATTAATGAAAAATAAAGTGACTCTTACAATACATCTTGTTTGTTTCTATATTCACTATTAATACAATCCACTTAAGTTTCTTTTATTAAAGATTCCACTAGGTGGCGACAAATTATATTGTTGGATGAAACGTGCTTACGTATGATGACGTAAGCATGTTAATGCGAGCCCTCCCGGAAGCCATAGAGAATGCATTGCAGCGCCCCCCGTTCGAAAAAAATCATCTTTGAATGTAAGTCTATGGGGCCACTCGGGGCGATTCTCAGCCGGAGTGAAATCGCCAAAAAGAGGCGGTACTCCACAGAACGTGACATGACGCTGATTGGACTATATCCAGAGGCACAGTGACGGCTAGCGTGACTCTGTGGTTGAATGACATTGGTGGTGCGTCGCCCAATCGCCCTAATGAAGAAACCGCCCCTGCTTTCAAATGTATTAAAAACGGAAAACTAGAATGTAATATGAATGTTACGTAGGCTATATCACTGTCGAGTGGCAACAAACGTTTTTGATGAAAACGGGCCGATTTGCGATTGCTAATATAATCAATCAACCATCACTAGCGTTAGCTCTCATAGCTAAGTAATTTACTTGGAAAGTTAATTAGCCACCCATTCACCCAGCGACCAACAATGGCGTTCACGGGCGTATGCAACTAACGTTAAGGTCTTTATATTCCTTGCGTGTTTCGGTAAAGCCACGTAGATAGAAAAATAATATGGATTCCTGCCGTCACGAAAGCTTTAAGTCAAGGTTAATGTCTTTATTACGTTATATTTGTCAGAAAGCCCACGTGAATTCTGAGTATAGTGTCAATCATTTATGTTGCGCTGCATGTGTAATATTTGTAGACAGTAGCTTTCATTTATAGCATATTCGTATAGTATAGTGTTTAGCTGTACTTGCTTATGTTAAATAGCATGAGTGTTTCTTTGATTAAAGTGCAAGCAGTTATGTTACAGTCAGCTTTCATTCACAGTGAGTGTCATGAGCAAGAGGAAGGGTGGCAGTGACGTCAGTTTTTTGGGTAGCCTCAGAAAAGAAGAACAGTAAGTTTAGAGCAGTGAGAAAATGAGTATCAGTCAGATGATAAAAGTATACAGTAGCACAAGAGATGAGTCAATGTTTCTCGATAAAATAATTGCCATTCAGATCAGAAATGGTTAGTAATCCATTCCTGAACATTATGGCAAGAAACACCACTTGTTTACTGGTAATATTTCGTTCATGTTCACTCTGGTGCATTCAGAGTAAAGAGAGAGAGGGTGAGAGAGAGCATGAGGATGCCGGCAGGGCAGGGAGAGCAGGTGACATGGAGGTGAGTGAGAAAAAGAGAAAATATTGATGGTTAAGACCGAATAATGACAACACAACAGTCAAATCCGAATGTTAATTTAAGCTGAGATATTCCTCTCAGTATGGCTTCTCATGTGTATTTCAGATAATACAATCAAGCAGGGAGAGTGAGTTTGAGACTGACAGAGCGATGAGACAGGCAAGTGAAGATGAAGGTGCAGGAGAGGGAGGGGAGGAGCTTGGACCTCGCCCAAATCAGCCAAATGTTAATGTCATACTGAGTCAAACCCTATCAAATAGGACACTCTACTTTCAGGAGAAATGGTATAAAGATTATACTTGCCTACATTACAGCCCCTCCTTAAAGGGGGTTCTTCTGTTTCTATTGTGCTAAATACTTTGCAACACGAAAGTCTAAGTTTGCGTCAAAAGCAGATTCAGCTTTTGTCAAGACTGGCTTTCAAAATTGTAAGAAGGCACTGGAGAAATTAAGTTCGCATAAAGACAGCCAGTGTCACAAATTAGCTGTGATGACTCAGATTCAGGAGCCAATACCTGTTAATGTGCAACTTTCACGTGAGGTTGAAAGACAGCAGCAACAAGCGAGGATAAACCTTATGAAGATTGTTGGGGGTGTGAAGTACTTGGCACGGCAAGGTCTGGCTTTTCAATGCGTTTATAAGGAGAGTGGGGATTTCAGCCAGCTTCTAAAGTACAAGGCAGAGGGCGATGCGAGCTGACCACCTGGCTGAAAGGTCACTTTTATTTCATCAGTCCCCAAATGCAAAACGAAATTTTCAAGCTGGTGGGCAAATACAATCGTCAAAGAAATTGTGTCCGAAATAACATCAATGCCAGTGGTCCAGTTCGCACTTATCATTGATGAAACCAGGATATATCAGGAGTTGAGCAGGAGTCAATATGTTTGCGCTTTATAGATGCAGATCGACAACTAAAGGAAGGATTCCTGGGACTCTTAAGAAGTGTCATCAACGACAGGGCAAAATATACCAAAAGATAGCATGTGATGTGATGATGCGTCTAGGCCTTCCTCTGTCCCAACTTCGCAAATATGGCTGGACGATTGCAGGGTGTGCAATCCATTTTAAGGAAAGAACAACTGCTGGAAATGTATTGTCACTGTGATCCACACTGCGTGAAATTAGTTACACAAGCTGCCTGTGTAGCCTCTCCACTAGTAAGAGAACCAATGGGTTTAGTGCATGAATTGGGGGGCTTCTTTAATCAATCTGGCAAGTTCAAGGTGATTTTCCAGGAAATCGCAAAATCAGAGCATGGTTTCACCTCGTTGAAACATCTCTGTCCCACCACGTGGACTGTTCGCACCCCTGCCATCCGCTCAGTTCTCAGCCAGAATGAGTCAGTGCTGACAGCCCTTGAAGAAATGGCATTATGCAGCTCATCTGACACTTCAACTAAGGCCAATGGTCTTCATGGAACATTTCTAAAAAAGAACACTGTGATCGGCCTTGTCATGGCTGAGGACCTGATGGGGGATTTGGAGTTCCTGAACACCTCCCTGCAGCTTAGGAAACAGACTGTTTCAGGCATGTTGGGGGCTGTGGACCAAGTCAAAACAAGCATGCAGGACAAGCGAACGGAGGAGCACTTTGATGTCTTGTTCGCAAAACAACTGCTATGGCAACAAAGTTGGACCTACAACCTATTCAGATGCCTCATATACAAAACGTTACACCGGTCAGGCTGCAGCCCATATCCATCCGGATGCACAGTCTTTGTACAGAGCCCAATTCTACAACGCCTTGGACACAGTGAGAGAGGTTTGATCAAGCTGGATTCCTCAAGCTGCAGCAGCTTGAAAATGTGCTGCTACGCGGAGACATGGACAAGGTGGTAAACGAGTCTCCTGAATTGAATTCAAGACTACTGTAGGTGCAGCTGGCCATGTTTAGGGCTAATTACACATATCAAACGAGCTCAGATGTTGCTAGCATTATTAGGGAAATTGTGCCAGAGGTGAGAGGTCTCTTCAGTCAGGTGGAAGCTTTAGTAAGGCTTCTGATGGTCGTCCCTGCCTCCTTTGTAGAGGCTGAGAGGAGTTTTAGTGCCCTAAGGAGGCTTAAGACATGGCTTAGATCTTCGATGAGTCAAACAAGGCTGAATAATGTGGCCATGTGTCACGTGCACCAGGAGAAACTGGACAGACTGGACCTTGAAGGAATATGCCAGTCTTTATCGGTGTCAACGATAAGCGCAAAAAGGCCTTTGGATCCGTTGCTTGAAGAATGGCAAGTCAAAACACTTGTCATTGCCTGGAAAGGAGATGAGACGATAGGAGAGGGGAGCAAAGGAAAGGAGCAGAAATGACTGCAGTGCAAGGGAGAGGAAAAGAGATGAGATGAGAAGAGAGGAGAATATAGGACCAGAGGAGGAGAGAGGGCTGTAGAGAAGAGAGGAGAGCAGAGCAGAGCAAACGCCCCTGCTGCCCACCCAATTTTTCTCGTAAATATGTAAATAAAAATAAAAAATTGCTAAACCCTGGCCACAATATCTGGATTAGTCTTCATATAACAATGCGTATATTTATGTTTATTTGATTGTGGTCATGGTTGTACTTTATGAAACCCTAATCGCTGCCATTACATACAATGAAACAAGAAAAGGTAAAAAAGTAAAAACAGCAATGTAATACAATACACTATTGGACATTATTGTAAAAAATAAATAAAAAGTCCATGTGTTAGTGAATTTAAAAAATATTTTAGGCAGGAAATTAGTTTTCAAATTTAGATTTTTTTCTGGGGAGGGACCCCCAGACCCGCTGGAAGATTTAGTCCTCCCCAATGTTCACTCCATGGCTACGGCCTTGTATTGTTATATTTATTGTACGTACACTATTTATTATAGTATTACATGGAAATGTACAATATTTCCTATTTATGAGTTTAACAATCTTCCCTTTTTGTTGAACCGTAACGTTGTGCATTCCATCAATAATGAGTGGGTTGGCTTCGTGTGGGAGTACATTGTGTTCTGACTTACGAACCGTTCGACTTAGGAACGGGTCTCAGGAACAGAACACGTTCGTAAGTCGATGATTGTCCGTACTCTTAAAACTGACCTTTTTGGATTGGCTTTTAATTAGGATGCTTGTGTATTATGCATTTCATTATACTTTTAGTTCATTATAATGTGATGTAATTGTTGTATGTATCATTCTTATTGTTTACATTGCGTCAGTCCCTTCATTTAGTCCTGTAAATCACTTTGCATTTTTTGCATGAATTGTGCTATATAAGTAAAGTTGTATTTGATACTCTAGCCAGATACATTTATTTACTTCAGTGACATTAACGTATTATCTTACTTTTTATCTTTGTCTAAATGGTAAAAAAAAGTATCAAAAGTTCGTTCTTTAGAAACTGATTTTATTGAATGTATGCATATTGGAGGTATTACCGTATAAGCGACTGAATTGGCAATAGTGCACAAGCACGAATCGACCAAAAATAATCTTAATCAAATCTGATTTACAACAGAAAAAATATTAAATAGGCTGCCGCTTAAGTAAGAGGGGAGAGAGATTGGCTTGGTTCACAGTTGGAGGATCGCGTTTCACGACCGTGGTGCGCGGTGCGATGCTTGGTTTCTTGCCAGCTTTTCCAAGCTCACCTTGTTCGGCGTCACTATTATATTTTTGGTCAGCCAGGTCGTTCCCGTGTATACTGTGGGTCGGGTCTAGCGAGAGCGATCGAGACCATTCACCCGAGGCGATTCAATAGACTGGCCACCCTGCCAGTTTTCATGCAGTAGCGTATCTCGAGAACACACGGAGCACTGTGACATGATGTCCCCTTTATCCCCACGCACCGAAGCATATGCGTTCCCGAACACCACCTCGCACACTGTTAAATAAGGCACTTTTAGCCTTAGATGGCGTTTACCACCCGCTTTGGGCTGCATTCCACAAGCAACCCCGACTCCAGGATCAAACTCGACCCAGTGCGTCGTGGGCCACCACCGGCGTGACCGTCACCAGAGCAGTCGGCTGCTGGCTCCTTCCCACCACAGGGTGGCGCTAGAGGCAGCCGCCTTGTGCTCCCCTCCCCCCCCCTTCTACTGAATGTCCTTGCCCATCTCTGCACCCCACCGGGCATCCAAGCCTGAAGCGTGGATGGTTCCTTGGACCGCTCCTCTTTCCACTGCTGGCTGGCGCTCGATCGCAGCTTTGCTTGTGGCTGGGCTCTTCCTGCGTTCATCTTGCACCTCTGTTGTGGGGTGGGGGGTGGTGGCGGTGGTGGGGGGGGCGGTGGGGGTGCGGTGGTGGTGGGGTCCATAAATGGCGTCACGCGATTTTGGACGATTTTTGACCCCCCCCCCCTCGTCACACGGCGTCACAAAAAGTCAGACCCCCCCTCAAATATGACGTCACAAAGCTCTGCCCCCCCACCCAAAAAATAAAACATGCTTCAAATAGCTTTACACGACTGTATTGTCATTGTAGTGCGTATTTAATGTGGCGCTGCACTCTGATGTTGTAGGAGAAAACATTTATTAAAAAGTCTATTTAATTAAGTAGAACGTGTTGTCTATATTTATTTAGAGTTGCGCATTTTGATGTGACGTCACATTTCTCAAACCCCCCCTCCCTCGTCACACATCGTGACAAATGTCTGACCCCCCCCCCCCCCCCTAGGTGCGTGACTTAATTTATGGACGGCCCCTTACTCCGTGCACGTGGTTCCATCTCTCCTCCCTCCCAGAAGCTGATTTTCCACAACCCCCTTTTCCCCACACAGGTGGACCCCACCCTCCCCATTGTATTTTCTCTCGGGAGTAATTTGTATCATGTGACACATGGAACAAATGAAAGGAAATTGGCACGGCTATCGGGAGAGTTTTCTCCACGAGAATATCGCGAATAGACTGAGAGGTGAACACATCAGTTGAGGGAAATTAATAATCTAGGTGACATTTGACGAGTGTGGCTAGTTTCATTTTGTTGATTTATACTTTCAAGACGTAAATAATTTCCATTTGGACTGCCGCTGTACAGCATTCGCTTCCTCTCGAAGAAAGAAGCAGGAAGACTTAGAGATGCAGCAGCAGCCACGCGGTGAGAAGCCTTGCACAAGCAACAATTTCCCAAGCTCTGCGGTCCCCTACATGTTATAATGTATTCCTCCAAGTAATACGTGTTTACAACGGAGCAACCAGAGAAAGGGGGCAACGCTTCATCCCAAATAGATGAGATGGGACACGTGGAGTCCACATATTTTGTACCGCATGCTCCTGGCGAGCCAGGGTATGGCGCCTTGAAACCCACGGTAAGGCAGTTTCACAACATTGTGCCATCTGCTAAGGGGCCGTCCATAAATGACGTCACACACCTAGGGGGGGGGGGTCATACATTTGCGACGATGTGTGACGAGAGGGGGGGGGTGAGAAATGTGACGTCACATCAAAATGCGCAACTTTAAATAAATATCGACAACACGTTCTACTTAATTAAATATACTTTTTTTAATGTTTTCTCCTACATCAGAGTGCAGCGCCACATTAAATACGCACTACAATGACAATAGTTTAAAGCGATTTGAAGCATATTTTATTTTTGGAGGGGGGGGGCAGAGCTTTGTGACGTCATATTTGAGGGGGGGGTCTGACTTTTGTGACGCCGTGTGACGAGGGGGGGGGTCAAAAATTGTCCAAAATCGCGTGACGTCATTTATGGACTGCCCCGATGTTTACATAATGCACCATGTACTCATTTAATGCTGAGCTGACCTAGGGGATGCCCAGGACTGATTCAGGTAATCGTCACTGATGTTGGCCATGAGCGACAATCGAACTCTGGTCGGCAGGGTCGCATTACAGCGCGCTAACTGCTACACGACCGCATCCCAGGAGTACGCGCACCAGAACCCACACATATGTCGAGGAGTAATGGATGACATGACGTCATGAGCGCCGTGAAGCGGGATGACGTCATGTAACGGCGATTGTAAAGGGGGTTCTTAAGAGGGACCCGTGACGTGAGCGGGCTCGTTGTGTGAGCCGGGGAATACTGAGGGTCTGACAAGGAGGTCTCTCGTGACCGGACAGAGTTGGCTGATTCCCCGTCCGGGTTCTACGAGTCGGAGAGCCGAAGAGATAGCCAGGGGTAGGGTCCAGAGAAGTTTCTGAGAGCCGGCTAAAGTCACGAGGGGTGCTGCTCTCCTCGGTGCGGCGGTCTTGGCTGAACCCCCGTCCCGACTCGAGTGAGAGAGCCAAAGAGATAGTTGAGGCTAGGGACAGATCGAGCCTGAGGTCCGAGTGAAGGGCCAAGCGTAGGGACACATATCTCTGGTCTAATTTGTACCCTTGTGTTAATAAACTGGCGGAAGCCCCTAGATTAAGTTCCGTCTTCGCGTGCATCTTCACTACACAACACATACACACAGCAATCCACACAAAACACAAATACACACTTACCCAATACTCATACATACTGATGGAAAGTCCCCCCTCCCCTTTAACCTTTGGATTGTAAGGATAAATCCTGTTAGCGAGCACCTATTAAGTCTAACATGCCATGCAAGGTGTGCTGGAGCCAATATGCCTGCCCACATTTTTTTCCCTCACTGCTCTTTAAACATCAAACCAGGTACAAATGTTTAAGGTTGAGTCGACCGAGTGGAGGTCCTGCACGGGGATGCCACTTACCCACCAACGTTTTGCATGGCTGTAAATCGAACCCAGGTCACATGGACAGTGTTAACGGCGCATACTCCGTTGCGTGACTGCTCCCCCAGGTACAAAGATTCCCCGTATAACCTTAACAGACTTTCGTGTCAGGTGCTGTTCGTGAGCACCTATGAAGGCCGGTCTGGTATACGAGGGGATGGCTGGCCAGCACCACGCCCGGACACCTTTGTCTTCCCAGTGGCGATGTTTACACACCTCACCAGGTACTATACATTTGAGGTTGAGTCGATGGCTCCCTAAGGACTCCGCGAGCAATGAACAATTTGGGTCACCGCTTGGCAAGCAGCAATGTTCCTGGAGTGCCCCTTGCCTGCAACACCACTGGGTACTTGTCTAACAGGTCACGTCCTGCTGATGAGACTCACTAAGCCTCGACCTGTTAAAGGCTTTGCCTGCTTGAGAAAATAAAGCTGAAAAAACAGTGGGTATGGGAAGTCTCCTGGTTGACAGACGAAAAAAGTGATTTTATTTTTAGCAATGAAACAGAGCCTTGTCAGTTAATTTATTATTTTCTAATCACCCCAACTCATTGCCCCCCCGCCATGATCGGCTGTCCTCTTCCTGCCTGGTCATGTTACCTTCGCGACCCTCCACCTCCTGCCAGGCTCAGCTTCAAGGGCAGTTGAGGCTCCATTTATTTTTACCATCGTGTTTCGTAAGGGTGGGAAAATGAAAGATCAGACATATATATAATTCTTAATTAAGTTATTGAAGACTGTTACATCCCAGGACCACGAGAGATGGTGACAGCTTTGGAGAGGCTTATATCGGGCAGTGAATGATCATAGCTGATGATGAAAATCCATAAATATTCACGAAGTTTATTCGTCCTGTTATTAGAATGGAAGGTTGCGAGTTGAAATCCCCGTCAGTGGGGTTTGACTCGGCCCATTAACACCATCAATCACTCCTTCAAGGTTGGTTTAAACGATACATTAATACTAATGGTATACCAATGTTACATTTAGGCTGAACAAAACTGTACAAAGGGAAACGAAATTTAACCATAATTTATATTACAAAAAAATAATAGGAGTCTCTCATTTAATTTTTATTTAAAGCTTTCGTGACCGCAGGGATTCATATTCTTTCGGTAAAGTCACGTAGAAGGGAAACAATAAAATCATTATATGTCTCTCATTGAATTGCGAAAATGTATCGAATATCTGGGCTGGAATTGTTCCACCTCTACTATTGATTTATTTCACATTATTTTCATTATATAAAAACAACAAAAACAACACTGATGGTGACGAACGTCTTCAAAATATTCTAATAATTGATGTGAATATATATTCACAGTTGTAGAGTCTGGTGGGGCTGCGTGTAGAGGACCTGGCTAACAATCATAATAACGGTGATGTCATTTTATTTTCTTAAAGTTTAAAGTCTCAGAATGCCTTTTTGTCAGAAAGGCCCTGCATGGAGATTTTGACCAATTCAATGAATAAGTGTTTGGCGTCATGTGGGGGGAAACTGATTACACATGAGGGGACAACCTTAGATCATTCCTGTGGTGTGAATAAAATGTATACCACTTTGTGGGGAGTTGGGTGGAGTCCCTCCTGGTAGCCACCGTTTACGGACCCGCACTTCGCAGCATGGTGAAGTATGGTCAAAAACTCACGTAACAGCACGGATCATATTTAACCTCCACCACAATTCCCACACTTCTGCTCTACTCTCCCAACTACACTGGCTCCCTGTTTGTTTAAATGTCTCACTGTAATCTACAAATTCCTCCATGGTCTTGTCCCACCTTATCTTGCTTCTCTCTTATATCTTACCGTGTCCTAATTCCGTCCTCTATGCTCCCAACCTCGACCGCCCCTCTCTGTGCCTCCCTCGCTACCCTGTGCCCAGTCTCGCTCTCTCGCTCCTTTTCACTGTAACAAACTCCCACTGCAAATAAAACAATCATCTTCACTATAACCTGCTTCCTCTCCTCCCTTAAAACAAACCATCTCTCCTCCCTTGCCTATCCTGCTACTGCTGCTCCCTTGCCTGGCCCCCCAACTACGACCAGGCCAACCCCAACCCCTCATTTAACCTCTCGCGCCTGTCTTCATAACTGTCACCATAACTACACCACCACAACTTTTAATAACCCCACTTTATTTATACCACTATCATCTAATATAAAAAGTACAATTGTTGTAAAGCACCTTGGAGTAAGGCGCTGTATAAATATATACAGTATAAGATAAGACACGGTGTGGGGACAGCCTTCATCCAGTAGTGGCTACCATTGATACAATCTTAATCATTTGGGTGAAAAAGGCAAAAATGTATTCTTGCTCACAGCGGCATGCAGCAATGCTCCCTGCGCTCAACGGAGACAGCGGCGGAAAGTTCACCTTACCATGATTTTGGGGGAAAGTCTATCCACACAACAACCACTGTTGATATTCTGTGGGTCTTTCGGTAAAGTCACGTAGATAGGTTCAAAGAAAAGAAAAAAAACCACGACGTTTTGATCGCAACACAAGCGGTCGTCATCAGGATGTTATTTTCTTTGAACCTATCTACGTGACTTTACCGAAAGACCCAAAGAATATGAATTCCTGCAGTCACGAAATCTTTAAGTCAAGATTTAACCGCTGTTGACTTCCCAAAAGGTGAACTTGGAACGTTGGGCTACCATTGATCCAACGGTTCTGATCATATACCAACGTTGCCATGTTTACCGGGCCAGTACTTGCTCTGCGAAAACCGGAGGGATGATGAATTTACCTGAACTGACCCCTTTCTGGCGGGGGGTGGTGGGGGGGGAGCTTTGACCTCGCGACCTTACAGCTGTGATTCAAGTTACACTACCGACCCCATCACGGGCAATTGACAATTCCATGCGGGCGGGGGGGTACACTCTGCACTTGTGCTGGAGGCGAACGTTGCCAGCGGAGTAGCCAGATGCTTGGGGTGCACGTTGTGAAATGGCACGCGCGGGCAAAGGTGCTCCGGGAGGGGAGGACGAGGTCGAGGGTGCGTTTGGGGTTGGGGGGGGTGGGTTATGGAGGGCACCGGGGTCGCCATGGTAACCCCCCCACACACACACACGCATAGTCCGGCCTGCACCGAGTTTGTTTTTCCTGGCACCCCGCCAATGTCACAACCCAGACAGCTGCCCGCCAATTATTGTGCGTGGACGGCAACCGCCTGTAATTAGGGGGGCATGTGTGTGTGGGGGGGCATGTGTGTGTGCGTGGGGGGGGGGGGGAATGTGTGTGTGTGGGGGGGCATGTGTGTGTGGGGGGGCATGTGTGTGTGTGGGGGCATGTGTGTGTGTGTGGGGGCATGTGTGTGTGTGTGTGGGGGGGCATGTGTGTGTGCGTGGGGGGGGGGGCATGTGTGTGTGTGGGGGGGCATGTGTGTGTGTGGGGGGGCATGTGTGTGTGTGGGGGCATGTGTGTGTGTGTGGGGGCATGTGTGTGTGTGTTTGGGAGCATGTGTGTGTGTGTGTGGGGGCATGTGTGTGTGTGGGGGCATGTGTGTGTGTGTGGAGGGGCATGTGTGTGTGTGTGGGGGGGCATGTGTGGGGGGGGGGCATGTGTGTGTGTGTGTTGGGGGGCATGTGTGTGTGGGGGGGGCATGTGTGTGTGGGGGGCATGTGTGTGTGTGTGGAGGGGCATGTGTGTATGTGTGGGGGGCATGTGTGTGTGTGGGGGGGGGGGCATGTGTGTGTGTGTGGGGGGGGCATGTGTGTGTGGGGGGCATGTGTGTGTGTGTGGAGGGGCATGTGTGTATGTGTGGGGGGCATGTGTGTGTGTGGGGGGGGGGGCATGTGTGTGTGTGTGTGGGGGGCATGTGTGTGTGTGTGGGGGGGGGGGGCAGGCATGTGTGTGTGTGTGGGGGGGCATGTGTGTGTGTGGGGGGGGGGCATGTGTGTGTGTGTGGGGGCATGTGTGTGTGTGGGGGGGGGGGCATGTGTGTGTGTGTGGAGGGGCATGTGTGTGGGGGGGCATGTGTGTGTGTGTGGGGGCATGTATGTGTGGGGGGGCATGTGTGTGTGTGTGGGGGGGCATGTGTGTGGGGGGGCATGTGTGTGTGTGTGTGGGGGGCATGTGTGTGTGTGTGTGGGGGGGGCATGTGTGTGTGGGGGGGGCATGTGTGTGTGTGTGTGGGGGGGCATGTGTGTGTGTGAGGGGGGGCATGTGTGTGTGGGGGGCTTGTGTGTGTGTGGAGGGGTATGTGTGTGTGTGGGGGGCGGGCATGTGTGGGGGGGCATGTGTATGTGTGGGGGGGGGCATGTGTGTGTGTGGGGGGGCATGTGTGTGTGTGGAGGGGCATGTGTGTGTGTGTGGGGGGGGCATGTGTGTGTGTGTGTGGGGGGCATGTGTGTGTGTGGGGGGGGGGGTGGGGCGGGCATGTGTGTGTGTGGGGGGGCATGTGTGTGTGTGTGTGGGGGGGCATGTGTGTGTGTGTGGGGGGGCATGTGTGTGTGTGGGGGGGGCATGTGTGTGTGTGTGGGGGGGGGCATGTGTGTGTGTGTGGGGGGGGGCATGTGTGTGTGTGTGTGGGGGGGCATGTGTGTGTGTGGGGGGGCATGTGTGTGTGTGTGTGGGGGGGCATGTGTGTGTGTGTGTGGGGGGGCATGTGTGTGTGGGGGGGCATGTGTGTGTGTGGGGGGGCATGTGTGTGTGTGGGGGGGCATGTGTGTGTGTGGGGGGGCATGTGTGTGTGGGGGGGGGGCATGTGTGTGTGTGTGGGGGGGCATGTGTGTGTGTGGGGGGGGGCATGTGTGTGTGTGTGGGGGGGCATGTGTGTGTGTGGGGGGGCATGTGTGTGTGTGGGGGGGGCATGTGTGTGTGTGTGGGGGGGCATGTGTGTGTGTGGGGGGGGGCATGTGTGTGTGTGTGGGGGGGCATGTGTGTGTGTGGGGGGGGGCATGTGTATGTGTGTGGGGGGGGCATGTGTGTGTGTGTGGGGGCATGTGTGTGTGTGTGGGGGGGCATGTGTGTGTGTGGGGGGGCATGTGTGTGTGTGGGGGGGGCATGTGTTTGTGTGGGGGGGGGCATGTGTTTGTGTGGGGGGGCATGTGTGTGTGTGGGGGGGGGCATGTGTGTGTGTGGGGGGGGCATGTGTGTGTGTGTGTGGGCGGGGGCATGTGTGTGTGTGGGGGGGTACATGTGTTTGTGTGGGGGGGGGCATGTGTGTGTGTGGGGGGGGGGGCATGTGTGTGTGTGGGGGGGGACATGTGCGTGTGTGGGGGCATGTGTGTGTGTGGGGGGGGCATGTGTGTGTGTGGGGGGGGGCATGTGTGTGTGTGGGGGGGGGGCATGTGTGTGTGTGGGGGGGGGCATGTGTGTGTGTGGGGGGGGGGCATGTGTGTGTGTGGGGGGGTACATGTGTTTGTGTGGGGGGGGGCATGTGTGTGTGTGGGGGGGGGCATGTGTGTGTGTGGGGGGGGGGGCATGTGTGTGTGTGGGGGGGGGGCATGTGTGTGTGTGGGGGGGGCATGTGTTTGTGTGGGGGGGGGCATGTGTGTGTGGGGGGGGGGCATGTGTGTGTGGGGGGGGGGGGCATGTGTGTGTGTGGGGGGGGGCATGTGTGTGTGTGTGGGGGGGGGGGCATGTGTGTGTGTGTGTGGGGGGGGCATGTGTGTGTGTGGGGGGGCATGTGTGTGTGTGTGGGGGGGGCATGTGTGTGTGCGGAGGGGCATGTGTGTGTGTGTGTGGGGGGGCATGTGTGTGTGTGTGGGGGGGCATGTGTGTGTGTGGGGGGGCGTGTGTGTGTGGGGGGGCATGTGTGTGTGTGGGGGGGGGCATGTGTGTGTGTGTGGGGGGGCATGTGTGTGTGTGTGGGGGGGGGCATGTGTGTGTGTGTTGGGGGGCATGTGTGTGTGTGGGGGGGGGCATGTGTATGTGTGTGGGGGGGCATGTGTGTGTGTGGGGGGGCATGTGTGTGTGTGTGGGGGGGCATGTGTGTGTGTGTGGGGGGGGCATGTGTGTGTGTGTGGGGGGGCATGTGTGTGTGTGGGGGGGCATGTGTTTGTGTGGGGGGGGCATGTGTTTGTGTGGGGGGGGGCATGTGTGTGTGTGGGGGGGGCATGTGTGTGTGTGGGGGGGGGCATGTGTGTGTGGGGGGGGCATGTGTGTGTGTGGGGGGGTACATGTGTTTGTGTGGGGGGGGCATGTGTGTGTGTGGGGGGGGGGCATGTGTGTGTGTGGGGGGGGGCATGTGCGTGTGTGGGGGGGGCATGTGCGTGTGTGGGGGGGGGCATGTGTGTGTGTGGGGGGGGGGCATGTGTGTGTGTGGGGGGGGGCATGTGTGTGTGTGGGGGGGCATGTGTGTGTGTGTGGGGGGGGCATGTGTGTGTGCGGAGGGGCATGTGTGTGTGTGTGTGGGGGGGCATGTGTGTGTGTGTGGGGGGGCATGTGTGTGTGTGGGGGGGCATGTGTGTGTGTGGGGGGGCATGTGTGTGTGTGGGGGGGGGCATGTGTGTGTGTGGGGGGGCATGTGTGTGTGTGTGGGGGGGGGCATGTGTGTGTGTGTGTGTGGGGGGGCATGTGTGTGTGTGGGGGGGGGGCATGTGTATGTGTGTGGGGGGGGCATGTGTGTGTGTGGGGGGGCATGTGTGTGTGTGTGGGGGGGCATGTGTGTGTGTGTGGGGGGGGCATGTGTGTGTGTGTGGGGGGGCATGTGTGTGTGTGGGGGGGCATGTGTTTGTGTGGGGGGGGCATGTGTTTGTGTGGGGGGGGGCATGTGTGTGTGTGGGGGGGGCATGTGTGTGTGTGGGGGGGGGCATGTGTGTGTGGGGGGGGGCATGTGTGTGTGTGGGGGGGTACATGTGTTTGTGTGGGGGGGGCATGTGTGTGTGTGGGGGGGGGCATGTGTGTGTGTGGGGGGGGGCATGTGCGTGTGTGGGGGGGGCATGTGCGTGTGTGGGGGGGGGCATGTGTGTGTGTGGGGGGGGGGGCATGTGTGTGTGTGGGTGGGGGCATGTGTGTGTGTGGGGGGGGCATGTGTGTGTGTGGGGGGGGGGCATGTGTGTGTGTGGGGGGGGGCATGTGTTTGTGTGGGGGTGGGCATGTGTGTGTGTGGGGGGGGGCATGTGTGTGTGTGGGGGGGGGCATGTGTGTGTGTGTGTGGGGGGGGCATGTGTGTGTGTGGGATCCAGGGCGAATGGGGTTGGAGATCTCGGGGTGGGGGGCGGGGATGGGGGGGCTGACACTCCCAGTGGAGAAGGGCAGTGTTGGCAAGGATTATCCTCTCCAAAAAGTAATCGATATCCGATGACACGAGGTGTTAGAAAGTACTGTAACGTGCCGTGTGTATTTAAATCGCTACGATTGCAAATGTTCACACCGAGTAACATTCTGATGACCGCCGATGGACTTTATGAATCGTGATTAACGTGCCGTTAACGGTGAGCACAACAAGTAGGGTCTAATTGCAAACCAAATGGTTGGTCGCTGGGTCGTTCTCCCGGCGCGGCAGTTTAGCCAATGTGGGTGTTTCTTACACCCCCCCAACCCAAGCAGCGTAATTGTGTGACAACCACAGTCGACCGGTATCAGTCGCGTGTTTTGGGGTAAATTGTGGGCACTCCCACCCCGGCCAAGATATCTGCAGGCAAGCGTGGAAGATGATGTATCGTTGCCCCATCGATGTATATAACAGTTGCTCTATCACACGTGGCAACTGTTATGTACGTGAAAAAAATATATGAGCGCGAAAGAGTAGGCCAAAAATAGAGCTGGCCTCCTCTCGAGAGGGGAACCGGCCTGCAGACGTCTTGGGCGTGATGGGAGTACCCACAGTTTACCCCACCACACGCGACCGATACTGATCGACTGTCGTTGTACCCATTTACACTCCTTGGGTGGACAGCGCCGTGATTTAAGAAAGATGCACATTGGCTGAACTGCCGGCTATGGGCCAATCAGCCAGAATGTGCGGCACCCGTTCGAAACGTCAGGTCTGCGAACATAAGCAGGGTTGAGCCTGGATAGTGCTTGGCTCGGAATTGCCAAGAATAACTGGTTTGTTGTAAGCTGCCACAGTGTGGACAGCCGAAGCAGTGGGGTATCCAAGGGGGGTCGGTGGGGGCAATGGGGGGGGGGGGTTGACCCCCCCCCTATCCATAAATGAATATCCCGAAGAAAATACAGTATATGGATTTGTTTTTATCTTACTAACGTTGGACCTCCTATATAAAAAAAAGCCTTAACATTTGTGACCCCACCACCCGCACCCCTTGGGATCCGTCCACCCCCGCCCCCCTCTGGGAAGTTTCTATTCCCATCTCTCAGCAGAGGACAATACGGCAGAGTGCGTCGTTGTACTGCACTAAGCTCCAACATCCACACTCTTCGCCTTCACCAACCCGCACCACTTGCGCTGACCAGCTTGATGAAGTTACTGCTGAACAGCCTCCCACGAGCCGGACCGGCGTATCTCTCGAAGCCTTCATACAGCAGTGGATTGAGAAAGGAGCCGTGCATATAGACAGACGTGGCTGACGCTGTCCTCACAATAACCCAAGCTGTTGACGCCAGCATTAGGTCCTGATTACGATGACTGATGATAATCACTCTCTCATCACTGGGGGAAGGCCGCATGGTGCATGAAGAGTGATTAGGAGATGATTTGCATAGGTAAAAAGTTCGCACAACCAGTATCCAATGATATTTATTGCTGCTATGTTTGACTCTCGATGTTCCATTCATTGCATTTCCTTTATTTAACCAGGTGAGGGACCAACGGGAGGACTGACTGTATAAAGACGCTATCATCAATACACAAAACACTCGCTTACGAGAGCAAGCAAACATCCTAGAGACTGTGCCCTCGTGAAAGGTAGTATGCGAGTATTTCCTCAATAAATAAAACACTTTAAAAGGAGTTTTAAAATACCAGCCGCACGCACGTAATTTGGATGCAACCGTCCGTCCGTACCTCCCTCCAGCCATCAAAACAAATATTAATAATATGTATACATATTTATCGTGTGCTCGGGCGTCATGTCATTTAGATGAAGACGTATCCAAAATTATCTATCATACACGCTCCTTTACTTCAAAGGGATCCGGCTTGTTTCTAACTATTGGGGTAAAAGTCCGGTTCTGTGACCGGCACAGTAGCAAATGTGCTTTTATGTTCTATTCTGACGGGGACTTTCTCGTCTTGTTACAGATGTGATTCGGCACTCCGACCTCAAACACCCGCATTTCCTTGACCATTAAGTTTGCCTCTCAACTGTGGGAAAATGGATCATGGTCCATATTAAAAAAAATTCACACTGACAAAACGATTTATACCATAGTTTGGAAAGATTGTGTGAATGTGAGATCGCATCTTTCATATTCTCCGGATTTTGAGATGCACCCCTCCTCCCCCTCCCTTCTCGTGTATATTTTGAATCGTAAGTTGGGGGTACATTTAATAATCTGGTAGGTTTGCGTAGGTGACCAGATTTACAGAACTTTATTTTACACCAAGGGTGCGTCAATAATACAATTATTGCATTATGAATATGGTGTAAAGACGAAGCAATGCATCACGTGCCAATTACTTATAGGCGACAGACTCCAATTATTATTAGGGATGCTACTTAATTTAGAGTAACAATATTACTGTACACTTTTATATTTTAGCTTAAAAACAGCACACACAGATCATTTTAAACATTACACTACTCAAAGTGTCTGAATACCTCTCCTCCAGAGTTTGGCTGTTTTTAATTAATGATGCACCACTCCCAGAGGGCATTGCTTCTTGTCCTCTTGCTTCATAAGTGGGGTAGCTATACTCTTAGGTTTTTGTCGGTAAAGTCACGTAGGTAAAAAATAATAATAATAATAAATCAATTAAATCACGACGTTTCGGAGGCAACACAAGTCTCCGTCTTCAGGTGGGACCGTCACAGCTAAATTTACTGTATCGAGTGAGGAGAAATCCAAGAGACAAGCTAGGACACAGCAGCAGAAGTGAGTGTGAAAGCGATGGGTATTACCTTGTTATCGCGGCATCTCTTGAGGAAGGCCAGCGTCTCGAGAAGCTGTGACTTCTTGTCTCGTTGTCTGTTAAAAACTCTAACATATAGGTGAAATTCCTCCCCGTAGAGGGTATTAATTCTAGATTTGAAGCTTTCGTGACTGCAAGGATTTATACTCTCAGGTTTTTTCGGGGTAGCTGTTGTGCTCATCTTTAAATATGTAAATATAAAACATCTGAGGCTAGGATCACACAGGGTGGCTTATTCATTACTGTTGTTGAATAACAACTAAGGGGGAAATAAACTAAATGCACACAATTTATTCCATCACCTATTTTGTTTAAGTCAGAATTTGTTTGTAATCTGCTCTATACCTGATGTGTTTGTGTACAAGTAGCTCTGCGTGTGATGTGGCTCTCGAAATATTTTGGTCAGAGAGGGAAAAAAATTGCCCTTGTGATATGAAAGGTTGCGACCCCTGGCCATATTCGCGACAGCCCCAATGAATGTGAACTCACGCACAAGCTCAAGGCCGCCGCCTGCAGGAATAACAAGCGCAGTCACACCACTTCCAGAATGCACCGCGTGTAAATCGCTATTCACATTTTGATTAAAGCAAGCAGGTAATGAATGTGGATTTGTTCAGTAAACAATATTAATATTTAGTTTGTTATCTTTTGAGACAATATTAAGCATGGAATTGCTATACTAACATTGTGCGATGTTACGGATGTGACACATCTTTGTGAACCCATGGTGTAGAGAGAAATTCTCGGCGTATGTGGGCTCTGCCACGAATCGTTGCAAAGTGTCGCTTCTCGGCCTTTTGGCCAAGATTAAGTGTAGTATCTGGTTTTTTTACCAGTTTAATATCGGATACGTATTACATAGTGGTAGCTTATATTAAATAGATTAGCGTAAGTACCCGGCGAAAAAGGCAGAGAATTCCTTCAGTCACGAAAGGTTTAAATAAAATGTTAAGGCAGACACATTGATTTACGCACAAACATTGGCCCACGCACATGAACTTACACGCGCACAGACAACAACAACCGCCATTTGCCACGAAGTGGTGCTGACGTCACCACGACGCTTGTGCCAGGCCATGTGCACCTTGTGGCCACGTCAAGTGTCAAATGCCTGCTGGCAGGAGGTCACGGGGCAGACCCAGGTGCCACAGGTCGAATGACTGAGATGACTGGCTGATGCACCACCTGTGCCCCCTACTGTGCCAACTTGCTGGCAAGTGTGTGTTATCGCTTCTCGGCCTTTTGGCTAAGATCAAGTGTAGTATCTGTTCTTATCAGTTTAATATCTGATACGTACCACATTGTGGTACCTTATATTGAATTGATTTTTGGGACAGGGAGATGGAATAGAGGCTTGCTCCGTCCACTCCGCGCATCAACCCTGTATTGCAGTTTCTCCGGGAATGGTGCACCTCCCTGCTGGGGGAAGGATATCATCAAACAAAAGTAGGCTATGTTGGGTTTGCAAACTCTATTTCCGCTGTTTGTCCGTAATTGGGTGCGTTCTCTCCTGTTTTGTTACCAGTCCCCTCCATCTTCTCATTTGTGCCCTGGATAGCTGTCAAATTTCAAAAATCTATCAAACTCTTTTCACAGGTATCCAGTCGGTGTGGGTCAAGAAGTAATATGTCATATGCACATGCACTTATATATAAACAGTTTGTTTTATCCTGTACTGCTCTGTTTGTTACGTCTTCATAACGCAGTATTGCCCATAATTCCGTAATTTACCTATCTTAGTCTATCTTGCTTCATGTGCTATGTAGAAAGGCCTTAGGCTGAAATGTTACTATACCTTCCTTTAGGGACAGTGTTTATTAACGAACGATATTTTTTCGATAGTTTTTTTTCATTCATATGTATTGGTCGTACAATTTGTATTATTATATTAGCATTTTCAGATTCTAATTCTCTTAATCAATTACAATTGCACCTAAAAACTTCCTCGTTTGTTGGCAGAAACAAACTCGGTTTAATTATTTCTGGGTGTGCCAAAGCCTTTTGCAGAAATTGAGATTTTGTCCCGGTTTCAAATATGAATGGCCGTGTGCGTGACTGATGCTTGTTTAATATTCCGTATCTCTTAACACCATGGCACATGCGGAATGGTCGTGATAACTTATGCGCATATTCTTTGGTAAAGTCACGTAAAGTATTTTTTTGTAATTTTTGTTATTTTCTTTGAAGCTATCTATGTGACTTTACCGAAAGACCCAAATAATATTCGCACAATAAGTTACCACGACCATTCCGCATGTGCCATGGTGTTAAAAATAACAAAGTAGTTTTTTGTTAGTTTTTTTATATTTCTTTGAACCTATCTACATGACTTTACCGAAAGGCCCAAAGAATATGAATTCCTGCAGTCACGAAAGCTTTAAGTCAGTATTTATTGTGCGTAGTAACGGGTGGAGGCCCCATGGTGTAGAGAGAGTATTGGCGTATGTAATCTCCACCACTGGCAAGTGTGTGTTATCGCTTCTCGGCCTTTTGGCTAAGATCAAGTGTAGTATCTGTTCTTATCAGTTTAATATCTGATACGTACCACATTGTGGTACCTTATATTAAATTGATTTTTGGGACAGGGAGATGGAATAGGGGCTTGCTCCGTCCACTCCGCGCATAAACCCGGTAGTGCAGTTTCTCCGGGAATGGTGCACCTCCCTGCTGGGGGAGGGATATCATCAAACAAAAGTAGACTATGTTGGGTTTGCAAACCCCATTTGCGCTGTTTGTCCGTAATTGGGTGCGTTCTCTCCTGCTTTGTTACCAGTCCCCTCCATCTTCTCATTTGTGCCCTGGATAGCTGTCAAATTTCAAAAATCTATCAAACTCTTTTCACAGGTATCCAGTCGGTGTGGGTCAAGAAGTAATATGTCATATGCACATGCACTTATATACACACAGTTTGTTTTATCCTGTACTGCTCTGTTTGTTAGATTTTGTCCCGGTTTCAAATATGAATGGCCGTGTGCGTGACTGATGCTTGTTTAATATTCCGTATCTCTTAACACCATGGCACATGCGGAATGGTCGTGATAACTTATTGTGCGCATATTCTTTGGTAAAGTCACGTAAAGTATTTTTTTGTAATTTTTGTTATTTTCTTTGAAGCTATCTATGTGACTTTACCGAAAGACCCAAATAATATTCGCACAATAAGTTACCACGACCATTCCGCATGTGCCATGGTGTTAAAAATAACAAAGTAGTTTTTGTTAGTTTTTTTTAAATATTTCTTTGAACCTATCTACATGACTTTACCGAAAGGCCCAAAGAATATGAATTCCTGCAGTCACGAAAGCTTTAAGTCAGTATTTATTGTAATTGGTTTTTTTACCCTTCTATCTGGCAACAAAACTGACACCTTTTTACAAGGAGTCATGTTTGCATAGACTGCAATACCTGCAGTCATAATACAAACAAAAGAACATAACTCTGATAATGTGCACTGTCCTTGAAGTTGATTGGTCCACACCCGAGACAGCTTTCCTTAGAGCCTAGTCTCACATGGGTTGGACCAGATGACGCCAAAAGGCGCACAACTCAAAGACAATGCACCATCAGAGTATGAGAGCTCGGGGCAAGCATCTACACTATGGGAACCTCATTTGCCAGTAAAAATATGATAATTGGTTTTTTTACCCTTCTATCTGGCAACAAAACTGACACCTTTTTACAAGGAGTCATGTTTGCATAGACCGCAATACCTGCAGTCATAATACAAACAAAAGAACATAACTCTGATAATGTGCACTGTCCTTGAAGTTGATTGGTCCACACCCGAGACAGCTTTCCTTAGAGCCTAGTCTCACATGGGTTGGACCAGATGACGCCAAAAGGCGCACAACTCAAAGACAATGCACCATCAGAGTATGAGAGCTCGGGGCAAGCATCTACACTATGGGAACCTCATTTGCCAGTAAAAATATGATAATTGGTTTTTTTACCCTTCTATCTGGCAACAAAACTGACACCTTTTTACAAGGAGTCATGTTTGCATAGACCGCAATACCTGCAGTCATAATACAAACAAAAGAACATAACTCTGATAATGTGCACTGTCCTTGAAGTTGATTGGTCCACACCCGAGACAGCTTTCCTTAGAGCCTAGTCTCACATGGGTTGGACCAGATGACGCCAAAAGGCGCACAACTCAAAGACAATGCACCATCAGAGTATGAGAGCTCGGGGCAAGCATCTACACTATGGGAACCTCATTTGCCAGTAAAAATATGATAATTGGTTTTTTTACCCTTCTATCTGGCAACAAAACTGACACCTTTTTACAAGGAGTCATGTTTGCATAGACCGCAATACCTGCAGTCATAATACAAACAAAAGAACATAACTCTGATAATGTGCACTGTCCTTGAAGTTGATTGGTCCACACCCGAGACAGCTTTCCTTAGAGCCTAGTCTCACATGGGTTGGACCAGATGACGCCAAAAGGCGCACAACTCAAAGACAATGCACCATCAGAGTATGAGAGCTCGGGGCAAGCATCTACACTATGGGAACCTCATTTGCCAGTAAAAATATGATAATTGGTTTTTTTACCCTTCTATCTGGCAACATGACTCCTATGCAAACATGACTCCTTGTAAAAAGGTGTCAGTTTTGTTGCCAGATAGAAGGGTAAAAAAACCAATTATCATATTTTTACTGGCAAATGAGGTTCCCATAGTGTAGATGCTTGCCCCGAGCTCTCATACTCTGATGGTGCATTGTCTTTGAGTTGTGCGCCTTTTGGCGTCATCTGGTCCAACCCATGTGAGACTAGGCTCTAAGGAAAGCTGTCTCGGGTGTGGACCAATCAACTTCAAGGACAGTGCACATTATCAGAGTTATGTTCTTTTGTTTGTATTATGACTGCAGGTATTGCGGTCTATGCAAACATGACTCCTTGTAAAAAGGTGTCAGTTTTGTTGCCAGATAGAAGGGTAAAAAAACCAATTATCATATTTTTACTGGCAAATGAGGTTCCCATAGTGTAGATGCTTGCCCCGAGCTCTCATACTCTGATGGTGCATTGTCTTTGAGTTGTGCGCCTTTTGGCGTCATCTGGTCCAACCCATGTGAGACTAGGCTCTAAGGAAAGCTGTCTCGGGTGTGGACCAATCAACTTCAAGGACAGTGCACATTATCAGAGTTATGTTCTTTTGTTTGTATTATGACTGCAGGTATTGCGGTCTATGCAAACATGACTCCTTGTAAAAAGGTGTCAGTTTTGTTGCCAGATAGAAGGGTAAAAAAACCAATTATCATATTTTTACTGGCAAATGAGGTTCCCATAGTGTAGATGCTTGCCCCGAGCTCTCATACTCTGATGGTGCATTGTCTTTGAGTTGTGCGCCTTTTGGCGTCATCTGGTCCAACCCATGTGAGACTAGGCTCTAAGGAAAGCTGTCTCGGGTGTGGACCAATCAACTTCAAGGACAGTGCACATTATCAGAGTTATGTTCTTTTGTTTGTATTATGACTGCAGGTATTGCGGTCTATGCAAACATGACTCCTTGTAAAAAGGTGTCAGTCTTGTTGCCAGATAGAAGGGTAAAAAAACCAATTATCATATTTTTACTGGCAAATGAGGTTCTCAGTATTTATTGTGCGTAGTAACGGGTGGAGGCCCCATGGTGTAGAGAGAGTCTTGGCGTATGTAATCTCCACCACTGGCAAGTGTGTGTTATCGCTTCTCGGCCTTTTGGCTAAGATCAAGTGTAGTATCTGTTCTTATCAGTTTAATATCTGATACGTACCACATTGTGGTACCTTATATTGAATTGATTTTTGGGACAGGGAGATGGAATAAAGGCTTGCTCCGTCCACTCCGCGCATCAACCCTGTATTGCAGTTTCTCCGGGAATGGTGCACCTCCCTGCTGGGGGAAGGATATCATCAAACAAAAGTAGACTATGTTGGGTTTGCAAACTCTATTTCCGCTGTTTGTCCGTAATTGGGTGCGTTCTCTCCTGTTTTGTTACCAGTCCCCTCCATCTTCTCATTTGTGCCCTGGATAGCTGTCAAATTTCAAAAATCTATCAAACTCTTTTCACAGGTATCCAGTCGGTGTGGGTCAAGAAGTAATATGTCATATGCACATGCACTTATATATAAACAGTTTGTTTTATCCTGTACTGCTCTGTTTGTTACGTCTTCATAACGCAGTATTGCCCATAATTCCGTAATTTACCTATCTTAGTCTATCTTGCTTCATGTGCTATGTAGAAAGGCCTTAGGCTGAAATGTTACTATACCTTCCTTTAGGGACAGTGTTTATTAACGAACGATATTTTTTCGATAGTTTTTTTCATTCATATGTATTGGTCGTACAATTTGTATTATTATATTAGCATTTTCAGATTCTAATTCTCTTAATCAATAGCAATTGCACCTAAAAACTTCCTCGTTTGTTGGCAGAAACAAACTCGGTTTAATTATTTCTGGGTGTGCCAAAGCCTTTTGCAGAAATTGAGATTTTGTCCCGGTTTCAAATATGAATGGCCGTGTGCGTGACTGATGCTTGTTTAATATTCCGTATCTCTTAACACCATGGCACATGCGGAATGGTCGTGATAACTTATTGTGCGCATATTCTTTGGTAAAGTCACGTAAAGTATTTTTTTGTAATTTTTGTTATTTTCTTTGAAGCTATCTATGTGACTTTACCGAAAGACCCAAATAATATTCGCACAATAAGTTACCACGACCATTCCGCATGTGCCATGGTGTTAAAAATAACAAAGTAGTTTTTGTTAGTTTTTTTTATATTTCTTTGAACCTATCTACATGACTTTACCGAAAGGCCCAAAGAATATGAATTCCTGCAGTCACGAAAGCTTTAAGTCAGTATTTATTGTGCGTAGTAACGGGTGGAGGCCCCATGGTGTAGAGAGAGTCTTGGCGTATGTAATCTCCACCACTGGCAAGTGTGTGTTATCGCTTCTCGGCCTTTTGGCTAAGATCAAGTGTAGTATCTGTTCTTATCAGTTTAATATCTGATACGTACCACATTGTGGTACCTTATATTGAATTGATTTTTGGGACAGGGAGATGGAATAGAGGCTTGCTCCGTCCACTCTGCGCATCAACCCTGTATTGCAGTTTCTCCGGGAATGGTGCACCTCCCTGCTGGGGGAAGGATATCATCAAACAAAAGTAGACTATGTTGGGTTTGCAAACTCTATTTCCGCTGTTTGTCCGTAATTGGGTGCGTTCTCTCCTGTTTTGTTACCAGTCCCCTCCATCTTCTCATTTGTGCCCTGGATAGCTGTCAAATTTCAAAAATCTATCAAACTCTTTTCACAGGTATCCAGTCGGTGTGGGTCAAGAAGTAATATGTCATATGCACATGCACTTATATATAAACAGTTTGTTTTATCCTGTACTGCTCTGTTTGTTACGTCTTCATAACGCAGTATTGCCCATAATTCCGTAATTTACCTATCTTAGTCTATCTTGCTTCATGTGCTATGTAGAAAGGCCTTAGGCTGAAATGTTACTATACCTTCCTTTAGGGACAGTGTTTATTAACGAACGATATTTTTTCGATAGTTTTTTTTCATTCATATGTATTGGTCGTACAATTTGTATTATTATATTAGCATTTTCAGATTCTAATTCTCTTAATCAATTACAATTGCACCTAAAAACTTCCTCGTTTGTTGGCAGAAACAAACTCGGTTTAATTATTTCTGGGTGTGCCAAAGCCTTTTGCAGAAATTGAGATTTTGTCCCGGTTTCAAATATGAATGGCCGTGTGCGTGACTGATGCTTGTTTAATATTCCGTATCTCTTAACACCATGGCACATGCGGAATGGTCGTGATAACTTATTGTGCGCATATTCTTTGGTAAAGTCACGTAAAGTATTTTTTTGTAATTTTTGTTATTTTCTTTGAAGCTATCTATGTGACTTTACCGAAAGACCCAAATAATATTCGCACAATAAGTTACCACGACCATTCCGCATGTGCCATGGTGTTAAAAATAACAAAGTAGTTTTTGTTAGTTTTTTTTATATTTCTTTGAACCTATCTACATGACTTTACCGAAAGGCCCAAAGAATATGAATTCCTGCAGTCACGAAAGCTTTAAGTCAGTATTTATTGTGCGTAGTAACGGGTGGAGGCCCCATGGTGTAGAGAGAGTCTTGGCGTATGTAATCTCCACCACTGGCAAGTGTGTGTTATCGCTTCTCGGCCTTTTGGCTAAGATCAAGTGTAGTATCTGTTCTTATCAGTTTAATATCTGATACGTACCACATTGTGGTACCTTATATTGAATTGATTTTTGGGACAGGGAGATGGAATAGAGGCTTGCTCCGTCCACTCTGCGCATCAACCCTGTATTGCAGTTTCTCCGGGAATGGTGCACCTCCCTGCTGGGGGAAGGATATCATCAAACAAAAGTAGACTATGTTGGGTTTGCAAACTCTATTTCCGCTGTTTGTCCGTAATTGGGTGCGTTCTCTCCTGTTTTGTTACCAGTCCCCTCCATCTTCTCATTTGTGCCCTGGATAGCTGTCAAATTTCAAAAATCTATCAAACTCTTTTCACAGGTATCCAGTCGGTGTGGGTCAAGAAGTAATATGTCATATGCACATGCACTTATATATAAACAGTTTGTTTTATCCTGTACTGCTCTGTTTGTTACGTCTTCATAACGCAGTATTGCCCATAATTCCGTAATTTACCTATCTTAGTCTATCTTGCTTCATGTGCTATGTAGAAAGGCCTTAGGCTGAAATGTTACTATACCTTCCTTTAGGGACAGTGTTTATTAACGAACGATATTTTTTCGATAGTTTTTTTTCATTCATATGTATTGGTCGTACAATTTGTATTATTATATTAGCATTTTCAGATTCTAATTCTCTTAATCAATTACAATTGCACCTAAAAACTTCCTCGTTTGTTGGCAGAAACAAACTCGGTTTAATTATTTCTGGGTGTGCCAAAGCCTTTTGCAGAAATTGAGATTTTGTCCCGGTTTCAAATATGAATGGCCGTGTGCGTGACTGATGCTTGTTTAATATTCCGTATCTCTTAACACCATGGCACATGCGGAATGGTCGTGATAACTTATGCGCATATTCTTTGGTAAAGTCACGTAAAGTATTTTTTTGTAATTTTTGTTATTTTCTTTGAAGCTATCTATGTGACTTTACCGAAAGACCCAAATAATATTCGCACAATAAGTTACCACGACCATTCCGCATGTGTCATGGTGTTAAAAATAACAAAGTAGTTTTTTGTTAGTTTTTTTATATTTCTTTGAACCTTTCTACATGACTTTACCGAAAGGCCCAAAGAATATGAATTCCTGCAGTCACGAAAGCTTTAAGTCAGTATTTATTGTGCGTAGTAACGGGTGGAGGCCCCATGGTGTAGAGAGAGTCTTGGCGTATGTAATCTCCACCACTGGCAAGTGTGTGTTATCGCTTCTCGGCCTTTTGGCTAAGATCAAGTGTAGTATCTGTTCTTATCAGTTTAATATCTGATACGTACCACATTGTGGTACCTTATATTAAATTGATTTTTGGGACAGGGAGATGGAATAGGGGCTTGCTCCGTCCACTCCGCGCATAAACCCGGTATTGCAGTTTCTCCGGGAATGGTGCACCTCCCTGCTGGGGGAGGGATATCATCAAACAAAAGTAGACTATGTTGGGTTTGCAAACCCCATTTGCGCTGTTTGTCCGTAATTGGGTGCGTTCTCTCCTGCTTTGTTACCAGTCCCCTCCATCTTCTCATTTGTGCCCTGGATAGCTGTCAAATTTCAAAAATCTATCAAACTCTTTTCACAGGTATCCAGTCGGTGTGGGTCAAGAAGTAATATGTCATATGCACATGCACTTATATATAAACAGTTTGTTTTATCCTGTACTGCTCTGTTTGTTACGTCTTCATAACGCAGTATTGCCCATAATTCCGTAATTTACCTATCTTAGTCTATCTTGCTTCATGTGCTATGTAGAAAGGCCTTAGGCTGAAATGTTACTATACCTTCCTTTAGGGACAGTGTTTATTAACGAACGATATTTTTTCGATAGTTTTTTTTCATTCATATGTATTGGTCGTACAATTTGTATTATTATATTAGCATTTTCAGATTCTAATTCTCTTAATCAATAGCAATTGCACCTAAAAACTTCCTCGTTTGTTGGCAGAAACAAACTCGGTTTAATTATTTCTGGGTGTGCCAAAGCCTTTTGCAGAAATTGAGATTTTGTCCCGGTTTCAAATATGAATGGCCGTGTGCGTGACTGATGCTTGTTTAATATTCCGTATCTCTTAACGCCATGGCACATGCGGAATGGTCGTGATAACTTATGCGCATATTCTTTGGTAAAGTCACGTAACGTATTTTTTTGTAATTTTTGTTATTTTCTTTGAAGCTATCTATGTGACTTTACCGAAAGACCCAAATAATATTCGCACAATAAGTTACCACGACCATTCCGCATGTGCCATGGTGTTAAAAATAACAAAGTAGTTTTTTGTTAGTTTTTTTATATTTCTTTGAACCTATCTACATGACTTTACCGAAAGGCCCAAAGAATATGAATTCCTGCAGTCACGAAAGCTTTAAGTCAGTATTTATTGTGCGTAGTAACGGGTGGAGGCCCCATGGTGTAGAGAGAGTCTTGGCGTATGTAATCTCCACCACTGGCAAGTGTGTGTTATCGCTTCTCGGCCTTTTGGCTAAGATCAAGTGTAGTATCTGTTCTTATCAGTTTAATATTTGATACGTACCACATTGTGGTACCTTATATTAAATTGATTTTTGGGACAGGGAGATGGAATGGTGGCTTGCTCCGTCCACTCCGCGCATCAACCCGGTATTGCAGTTTCTCCGGAAATGGTGCACCTCCCTGCTGGGGGAGGAATATCATCAAACAAAAGTAGACTATGTTGGGTTTGCAAACCCCATTTCCGCTGTTTGTCCGTAATTGGGTGCGTTCTCTCCTGTTTTGTTACCAGTCCCCTCCATCTTCTCATTTGTGCCCTGGATAGCTGTCAAATTTCAAAAATCTATAAAACTATTTTCACAGGTATCCAGTCGGTGTGGGTCAAGAAGTAATATGTCATATGCACATGCACTTATATACAAACAGTTTGTTTTATCCTGTACTGCTCTGTTTGTTACGTCTTCATAACGCAGTATTGCCCATAATTCCGTAATTTACCTATCTTAGTCTATCTTGCTTCATGTGCTATGTAGAAAGGCCTTAGGCTGAAATTTTACTATACCTTCCTTTAGGGACAGTGTTTATTAACGAACGATATTTTTTCGATAGTTTTTTTTCATTCATATGTATTGGTCGTACAATTTGTATTATTATATTAGCATTTTCAGATTCTAATTCTCTTAATCAATTACAATTGCACCTAAGAACTTCCTCGTTTGTTGGCAGAAACAAACTCGGTTTAATTTTTTCTGGGTGTGCCAAAGCCTTTTGCAGAAATTGAGATTTTGTCCCGGTTTCAAATATGAATGGCCGTGTGCGTGACTGATGCTTGTTTAATATTCCGTATCTCTTAACGCCATGGCACATGCGGAATGGGCGTGATAACTTCTGCGCATATTCTTTGGTAAAGTCACGTAAAGTATTTTTTTGCAATTTTTGTTATTTTCTTTGAACCTATCTATGTGACTTTACCGAAAGACCCAAATAATATTCGCACAATAAGTTACCACGACCATTCCGAATGTGCCATGGTGTTAAAAATAACAAAGTAGTTTTTTCTTATTTTTTGATATTTTCTTTGAACCTATCTACATGACTTTACCGAAAGGCCCAAAGAATATGAATTCCTGCAGTCACGAAAGCTTTAAGTCAGTATTTATTGTGCGTAGTAACGGGTGGAGGCCCCATGGTGTAGAGAGAGTTTTGGCGTATGTAATCTCCACCACTGGCAAGTGTGTGTTATCGCTTCTCGGCCTTTTGGCTAAGATCAAGTGTAGTATCTGTTCTTATCAGTTTAATATCTGATACGTACCACATTGTGGTACCTTATATTAAATAGATTTTTGGGACAGGGAGATGGAATAGGGGCTTGCTCCGTCCACTCCGCGCATCAACCCGGTATTGCAGTTTCTCCGGAAATGGTGCACCTCCCTGCTGGGGGAGGAATATCATCAAACAAAAGTAGACTATGTTGGGTTTGCAAACCCCATTTCCGCTGTTTGTCCGTAATTGGGTGCGTTCTCTCCTGTTTTGTTACCAGTCCCCTCCATCTTCTCATTTGTGCCCTGGATAGCTGTCAAATTTCAAAAATCTATAAAACTATTTTCACAGGTATCCAGTCGGTGTGGGTCAAGAAGTAATATGTCATATGCACATGCACTTATATACAAACAGTTTGTTTTATCCTGTACTGCTCTGTTTGTTACGTCTTCATAACGCAGTATTGCCCATAATTCCGTAATTTACCTATCTTAGTCTATCTTGCTTCATGTGCTATGTAGAAAGGCCTTAGGCTGAAATTTTACTATACCTTCCTTTAGGGACAGTGTTTATTAACGAACGATATTTTTTCGATAGTTTTTTTTTCATTCATATGTATTGGTCGTACAATTTGTATTATTATATTAGCATTTTCAGATTCTAATTCTCTTAATCAATTACAATTGCACCTAAGAACTTCCTCGTTTGTTGGCAGAAACAAACTCGGTTTAATTTTTTCTGGGTGTGCCAAAGCCTTTTGCAGAAATTGAGATTTTGTCCCGGTTTCAAATATGAATGGCCGTGTGCTTGACTGATGCTTGTTTAATATTCCGTATCTCTTAACGCCATGGCACATGCGGAATGGTCGTGATAACTTCTGCGCATATTCTTTGGTAAAGTCACGTAAAGTATTTTTTTGCAATTTTTGTTATTTTCTTTGAACCTATCTATGTGACTTTACCGAAAGACCCAAATAATATTCGCACAATAAGTTACCACGACCATTCCGAATGTGCCATGGTGTTAAAAATAACAAAGTAGTTTTTTCTTATTTTTTGATATTTTCTTTGAACCTATCTACATGACTTTACCGAAAGGCCCAAAGAATATGAATTCCTGCAGTCACGAAAGCTTTAAGTCAGTATTTATTGTGCGTAGTAACGGGTGGAGGCCCCATGGTGTAGAGAGAGTTTTGGCGTATGTAATCTCCACCTCTGGCAAGTGTGTGTTATCGCTTCTCGGCCTTTTGGCTAAGATCAAGTGTAGTATCTGTTCTTATCAGTTTAATATCTGATACGTACCACATTGTGGTACCTTATATTAAATAGATTTTTGGGACAGGGAGATGGAATAGGGGCTTGCTCCGTCCACTCCGCGCATCAACCCGGTATTGCAGTTTCTCCAAAAATGGTGCACCTCCCTGCTGGGGGAGGAATATCATCGAACAAAAGTAGACTATGTTGGGTTTGCAAACCCCATTTCTGCTGTTTGTCCGTAATTGGGTGCGTTCTCTCCTGTTTTGTTACCAGTCCCCTCCATCTTCTCATTTGTGCCCTGGATAGCTGTCAAATTTCAAACATCTATAAAACTATTTTCACAGGTATCCAGTCGGTGTGGGTCAAGAAGTAATATGTCATATGCACATGCACTTATATATACAAACAGTTTGTTTTATCCTGTACTGCTCTGTTTGTTACGTCTTCATAACGCAGTATTGCCCATAATTCTGTAATTTACCTATCTTAGTCTATCTTGCTTCATGTGCTATGTAGAAAGGCCTTAGGCTGAAATTTTACTATACCTTCCTTTAGGGACAGTGTTTATTAACGAACGATATTTTTTCGATATTTTTTTTTCATTCATATGTATTGGTCGTACAATTTGTATTATTATATTAGCATTTTCAGATTCTAATTCTCTTAATCAATTACAATTGCACCTAAGAACTTCCTCGTTTGTTGGCAGAAACAAACTCGGTTTAATTTTTTCTGGGTGTGCCAAAGCCTTTTGCAGAAATTGAGATTTTGTCCCGGTTTCAAATATGAATGGCCGTGTGCGTGACTGATGCTTGTTTAATATTCCGTATCTCTTAACGCCATGGCACATGCGGAATGGTCGTGATAACTTCTGCGCATATTCTTTGGTAAAGTCACGTAAAGTATTTTTTTGTAATTTTTGTTATTTTCTTTGAACCTATCTATGTGACTTTACCGAAAGACCCAAATAATATTCGCACAATAAGTTACCACGACCATTCCGCATGTGCCATGGTGTTAAAAATAACAAAGTAGTTTTTTCTTATTTTTTGACATTTTCTTTGAACCTATCTACATGACTTTACCGAAAGGCCCAAAGAATATGAATTCCTGCAGTCACGAAAGCTTTAAGTCAGTATTTATTGTGCGTAGTAACGGGTGGAGGCCCCATGGTGTAGAGAGAGTTTTGGCGTATGTAATCTCCACCACTGGCAAGTGTGTGTTATCGCTTCTCGGCCTTTTGGCTAAGATCAAGTGTAGCATCTGTTCTTATCAGTTTAATATCTGATACGTACCACATTGTGGTACCTTATATTAAATAGATTTTTGGGACAGGGAGATGGAATAGGGGCTTGCTCCGTCCACTCCGCGCATCAACCCGGTATTGCAGTTTCTCCGGAAATGGTGCACCTCCCTGCTGGGGGAGGAATATCATCAAACAAAAGTAGACTGTTGGGTTTGCAAACCCCATTTCCGCTGTTTGTCCGTAATTGGGTGCGTTCTCTCCTGTTTTGTTACCAGTCCCCTCCATCTTCTCATTTGTGCCCTGGATAGCTGTCAAATTTCAAAAATCTATCAAACTATTTTCACAGGTATCCAGTCTGTGTGGGTCAAGAAGTAATATGTCATATGCACATGCACTTGTATACAAACAGTTTGTTTTATCCTGTACTGCTCTGTTTGTTACGTCTTCATAACGCAGTTTTGCCCATAATTCCGTAATTTACCTATCTTAGTCTATCTTGCTTCATGTGCTATGTAGAAAGGCCTTAGGCTGAAATTTTACTATACCTTCCTTTAGGGACAGTGTTTATTAACGAACGATATTTTTTCGATAGTTTTTTTTCATTCATATGTATTGGTCGTACAATTTGTATTATTTTATTAGCATTTTCAGATTCTAATTCTCTTAATCAATTACAATTGCACCTAAGAACTTCCTCGTTTGTTGGCAGAAACAAACTCGGTTTAATTTTTTCTGGGTGTGCCAAAGCCTTGTGCAGAAATTGAGATTTTGTCCCGGTTTCAAATATGAATGGCCGTGTGCGTGACTGATGCTTGTTTAATATTCCGTATCTCTTAACGCCATGGCACATGCGGAATGGTCGTGATAACTTCTGCGCATATTCTTTGGTAAAGTCACGTAAAGTATGTTTTTGTAATTTTTGTTATTTTCTTTGAACCTATCTATGTGACTTTACCGAAAGACCCAAATAATATTCGCACAATAAGTTACCACGACCATTCCGCATGTGCCATGGTGTTAAAAATAACAAAGTAGTTTTTTGTAATTTTTTTGATATTTTCTTTGAACCTATCTACATGACTTTACCGAAAGGCCCAAAGAATATGAATTCCTGCAGTCACGAAAGCTTTAAGTCAGTATTTATTGTGCGTAGTAACGGGTGGAGGCCCCATGGTGTAGAGAGAGTCTTGGCGTATGTAATCTCCACCACTGGCAAGTGTGTGTTATCGCTTCTCGGCCTTTTGGCTAAGATCAAGTGTAGTATCTGTTCTTATCAGTTTAATATCTGATACGTACCACATTGTGGTACCTTATATTAAATTGATTTTTGGGACAGGGAGATGGAATAGGGGCTTGCTCCGTCCACTCCGCGCATCAACCCGGTATTGCAGTTTCTCCGGGAATGGTGCACCTCCCTGCTGGGGGAGGAATATCATCAAACAAAAGTAGACTATGTTGGGTTTGCAAACCCCATTTCCGCTGTTTGTCCGTAATTGGGTGCGTTCTCTCCTGTTTTGTTACCAGTCCCCTCCATCTTCTCATTTGTGCCCTGGATAGCTGTCAAATTTCAAAAATCTATCAAACTATTTTCACAGCTATCCAGTCGGTGTGGGTCAAGAAGTAATATGTCATATGCACATGCACTTATATACAAACAGTTTGTTTTATCCTGTACTGCTCTGTTTGTTACGTCTTCATAACGCAGTATTGCCCATAATTCCGTAATTTACCTATCTTAGTCTATCTTGCTTCATGTGCTATGTAGAAAGGCCTTAGGCTGAAATTTTACTATACCTTCCTTTAGGGACAGTGTTTATTAACGAACGATATTTTTTCGATAGTTTTTTTTCATTCATATGTATTGGTCGTACAATTTGTATTATTATATTAGCATTTTCAGATTCTAATTCTCTTGATCAATTACACTTGCACCTAAGAACTTCCTCGTTTGTTGGCAGAAACAAACTCGGTTTAATTATTTCTGGGTGTGCCAAAGCCTTTTGCAGAAATTGAGATTTTCGTCCCGGTTTCAAATATGAATGGCCGTGTGCGTGACTGATGCTTGTTTAATATTCCGTATCTCTTAACGCCATGGCACATGCGGAATGGTCGTGATAACTTCTGCGCATATTCTTTGGTAAAGTCACGTTAAGTATTTTTTTGTAATTTTGTTATTTTCTTTGAACATATCTATGTGACTTTACCGAAAGACCCAAATAATATTCGCACAATAAGTTACCACGACCATTCCGCATGTGCCATGATGTTAAAAATAACAAAGTAGTTTTTTTGTTATTTTTTTTAATATTTCTTTGAACCTATCTACATGACTTTACCGAAAGGCCCAAAGAATATGAATTCCTGCAGTCACGAAAGCTTTAAGTCAGTATTTATTGTGCGAAATAACGGGTGGAGGCCCCATGGTGTAGAGAGAGTTTTGGCGTATGTAATCTCCACCACTGGCAAGTGTGTGTTATTGTGGTGCCACAGCGACGGGGCTGCTCTGCCGAGCCAGGGAGCCGCCCGGCTTCCCCCACCGCACTGCCCCCCATCACCCCCCCCCACATAAGCACACACCTGCATGCATTCCCCCCCCCCATAGAGCTGGAAGGGAAGGTCACCTGATCGACCGGTTTTTATCCGAGAAACCCTTATCGGGAATAACTCTCACGGTTTCCGGCGATCAGATGGATGACCTCCCCCGTGCTACGTGGCACCGCGGCGCTGCGGCCAGCCTTAATATGGTGTGGTCGCGGCGTGGGGCATTCGGCCACCGCGGTTGAGGTGCATTTCCCCCCACACACGCGAGTATCGACGGGGCAGGCAGAGGGAATAAGTATTGTGATAGAGGAGCATCGTTAGAAAACACGCAGCGCATCTGAACGCATAATCAGGCACCCCCGCACAGGCAGCGGAGGGACGACGTAATTACGCTCGGGCACGCAGGCACCATTATTAGGGGAGTTAAAGAATAAGGCTATTAGTATGAATAACCTGGAGAGCGGGGGCACGCGGGCAGCCGTGCACAAATTCCCACGGCGCACCTTTGTAATGGACGCCGCCGCATGAACCTCGATGATGGGGGCCTGCGTGAGAAAGGGATTAATTAGGATTTACGAGCCCATTGTTCAGCGCAGCACCCCTTTGAGGTAGGGAGAATAAATAGGGGGGCGCAAGGGGGAAGGGGCGCGCTTCTCTCCAGGCCAGCGGACCAGCAGCAGCTGCAGCCAGCGACCTGGACGTCCGTGCGACGTATCGAGGTACCTCCACGGGCGCCAAACAGTGAGTGGGGAGGTGAGGTAGGATAATAGCCGATAAATAGGGAATAGGTACCGGTTTAGTGGAATAGGCCAGCCTCGTCGACTCACTGATTCAACATTAAGTTACCAGGTAATAAATCATTAATAGCGAAGCGTGGTCTCGCGTGATCTTGTCGTGCAGTGTGAGCGCGTGGGGAAGCGTGTGTACGCAGTGGTTCTGTAGTGCTGCGGCTCGCCTCGGGGGAGCGCTGCGCAGAGCGGTGCGCGTGTGGGTGCGCGTGTGTTCACTACGTATATGATACAGGTGTGCGATCACAACGTGAGTGCTCCGTGTTGAGTGAGTGCCGCGCAGAGCTGTGTGTGGGTGTGCGCGTACGTAAATTAACCATGCCGGCTACGCGGACCCGCGGTGGAGGGGAATCCTCGGGCGACGGCTCCCACACCACGGGTGGGGAACCTAGCAGCGGGGGGGCGATTGATGATGCTTGCCCGGCCGTTAACATTATCGAGGGAGGGATCTCGGGGGCTAGCGACCCCCACATATTGGTGTCAGAAGTGGGATGATCCCCCGCACCCCCAAGGGAAAGAGGCCCCCCAACCCAGATTAAAATCAAAGGCACATTTACGGGCAAAGGAATTCCAACATGGAAATCGTTTGTCCGCAGCATCAGGGGGGCTAAAAAAGTTAATGGGTGGTCAGATGAGGAGGCGTTGCAGCAGTTAGAGCTACATTTAGATGGGCGAGCAGCTGACTTTGTGGAAGCTTTGCCCGCAAGCGCACAAACTCAGTGGGAAAAATTAATGTGCGAACTCGAACGGCGCTTCGGCGCCTATGACGAGGAGGATGCACAGACGGCCTTAGAGGCACGCCGTCGCCAGCCCGGCAAGGATCTATGAGATTATGCCGAGGATGTACGCATGTTGACCCAGCTCGCGTACCCAGAGTACGAGGCCAAAATAATTGAGGGCCTCGCCGCCGGTAAAATCCAGCGATATTTGGCACGCACCCCGTGGTGGCAGCCAAATGTAGACGGTGCACGCCTCTCCTTTAACACCCTCGTCGAGCGCGCACGCAAATGCGAGAAACTCTCGGGTGAGCGCGCGCAGCCTCGAGGGAGGGGACGAGAGTGCGCCGTAGCGAGCCTACTCTCCGACGAGGAGGAAGAGCTCGCCATCGCAGTAAGGGGACGGGCAAGGGAGCCCCAGAGACCCAGCGAAACAACCCCGGGTTGGGTAGCCGGGTTACAGACCGGCATAGGAGATATGGACGGTAAGATAACCAACGTAGGTGAGAATATGACCAAGCTGCAATCCTCCGTTGAGACCATTCGATCCGAGATGGGGGAACTAGACTCCACGGTAGGAGGGCTAACTGGAAGGATAGCCCGACTAGAAGCAGAGTATGAGCAGCAGCGCACTGGGGGAGGAGGGAGTGGGAAGAGAGCCCACTACGGAGCCGCCACCCCTCCCCGGGCGTGTTATGTGTGCGATCGGCGAGGGCATCTCAGGAGGGACTGTCCTCAGGTCGCCCGAGCTAGACAAGAGCTAAGGTCAAACACTAAGGCCCCCCTAGAGAGGGGACCACCGGGGGGTCAAATCGACGTAGCCCCGACACAAACAAGCTGTGAGAATAATGGCGAGCGAGTGATCTCCACACAGGTTCCAGCAACAACGCCCACAGAAACGGTGACTCCTGGCAACTGGCTACGGGAGCTGGTGGCAGGGATCACGGGGGCCACGTCGCTGGTGGAAGGGGAGGTAAACGGAGTGCGTACCCGAATCCTGCTGGACACGGGGGCGGTGGCCTCGCTCGTGAGCGCAGCACACTGCAGCGCGATCGGGGTCGACGTGTGTCACCTGCAGGCCCCGGACCGCGCGCTGCACACGGCGAGCGGAGCCGGAATGGGGTTGCTGGGGAGAACCACCCTAGAGGTCCGCATAAGCAGCCAGGTGTGCACCCAGGAGTTCTACGTGTCGAGTGCGTTGTGTCACGAGTGTATCGCAGGTACCGACCTCTTAGAACGGCTGGGACTCAACGTGCAACCCCGCCAGCGATGCGCCACCATGGAGAGCAACGGCGAGCGGATACCGTTCCTGGGACGAGAACCGACGCGCCCCCGCTTCGCACCTGTGGCCGCTATCCTGGCGACGGCAGTCACCATCGGCCCGCTCACCGAGATGCTGGTGCCGGTGGCAACATCCCCCACCGACCCCGCGCTCCGACCATTAGGGGAGGTAATGCTAACTCCTCACCCGGAGTTGGCAAAACGGTATGGGGTCGTGGGATCCGCCACGTTGGTAAACGCAGATGGGGACCGATTGTTTATGCGGATTTTTAACCCCCACAGTACCCCAGCGATACTGCGGCGGCGCACCCCGATAGCCACCGTACACCCCCTGCACGCACGCCACTCTAACGACTCGGTGTTCGCACTCTGGGCTGAGGACCCCGGGCGTCCTGAGGGTGACCAGGACCTGGCCTGGCGAGTCGGCCCGACTCCCCGAGCCGAGGTCGTTCCCCTGCTCGACGCGTTACATGTACCATGGGCGGATTTACCTAAGGGAGAGGCCGATCGGCTGCGCGAGTTACTGCGGGAGTATGCCGACGTATTCAGTGAACACGACTCGGACGTGGGTCGGACCGATCTTGTTAAGCACCAAATTGATACCGGTGCAGCCCGACCCATCAAACTCCCTGCGTACCGAGTGGGCGCACCCGAACGCGCCCAAATCAAAGAGGCAGTTGGGGACATGCTTCACGATAACATAATTCAGCCCTCGGCGAGCCCCTGGTCAGCCCCAGTGGTACTAGTAATGAAAAAGGATGGGTCAACCCGGTTCTGCGTCGATTACCGTAAACTAAATGCAGTCACGCTCGGCGATGCCTTCCCCATACCCCGCATCGACGACACCTTCGACAGTCTCGCAGGAGCGCGGTATTTTTCCACCCTCGATCTGGCATCCGGTTACTGGCAAGTGGAGATGACGGAGGAGGATCGGCCAAAAACAGCATTCACCACCCCGATGGGCCTGTTTGAGTTTCGAGTGTTGCCGTTCGGACTCACTAACGCGCCCGCGACGTTCCAGCGGTTGATGGAGTTGGTGATGCGGGGCTTGCAGTGGGAACAGTGCCTGATTTACTTGGACGATGTGATAGTGTTCAGTAGATCTTTATCTGAGCATTGGTCCAGGCTTCGAGAGGTGTTCCAGCGACTGCGAGCGGCTCATCTCAAGCTCAAGCCGCGTAAGTGTTACATTGCGCAGCGCGAGGTGGGGTACCTCGGACACCGAGTCAGCGAGGCAGGGGTGAGCACCGATCCCGAGAAGGTGCGTGCCGTAGTGGATTGGCCGCGGCCGAGGAACCTGACGGAGATCAGGACATTCTTAGGACTCGCCACTTATTACCGTCGATTTGTAATGGGATTCAGTGAGATTGCACGCCCCCTCACCCAACTCACCTCCCCTAAGAACCCCTATCAGTGGTCGGAGGCCTGTCAGATGGCTTTCACCACACTCAAAGACCACCTCACCCACACCCCCACCTTGGCTTTTCCAGATTTCACCACCGATTTTATTTTGGACACTGACGCCTGCAGCAGTGGGCTGGGCGCGGTGCTGTCGCAAGTGCAGGGTGGGACGGAGCGGGTCATCGCGTACGCCAGTCGGACCCTGAGCGGGGCCGAGCTGAACTATTGCGTAACCCGTCAGGAACTGTATGCCGTGATTTTCGCGTGTAAACAGTTCCGACCGTACTTGTACGGCAGGAGATGTCGTGTGCGCACCGATCATTATGCACTGCAGTTCCTCCTTACATTCAAGGAACCGCGGGGGCAGATGGCTCGATGGCTGGCGCAGCTGCAGGAGTACAACCTGCAGATCGAGTACCGAGCGGGGCGGACACACGTGAA
>NC_136292.1:11560148-11781648 GCF_964198595.1 Lampetra fluviatilis | reverse complement strand
CGCGGACGTCTTGTCAAGACGGCCCGCGGTGCGCGCTGAGACGAGGGAGGGAGACGCCTGCCCGTGCTTCACGGGGGGACGCTGCCGCCAGGCAGCAGAACCCAAGGAGCGCGCGGAAACTAAACTCCCCCCCCCGAGAGAGAGTGCGGTGTGCGCCACAGGAACCCCTGCAGAAGGAGCCCGGGGACAGACGGATCATCCCACCCCAACCGGGCGGATCCAAGAGGATGTCGGCTGCGCCTTCCCGGGCTTGGACGACGAGCAGCTACGACAAACCCAGCAGCGGGATCCGGACCTGGCGGCGGTGGAGACGGCACTGCGAGAGAAGAAGGATGCACTACCAGGGCCCTGGAGCGGTTTGTATGCCCGGTTGTGTGTAGAAAACGGGGTGGTGAGGGAACTGGCCGACGCTGGGCAGCCGGGGTGCATCTGCGTTCCTGCCCATGTGCGACCCCAACTACTACGACTGGTACACGACCACCCGCTCGGGGGCCATGACGGGGAACGGCGCACCCGGGGGACTCTGCGTCGCCAGTATCTCTGGCCTAAATTGGCACAAGATGTGGGCGCCTGGGTGCAGGGCTGCCGGGCCTGTCAGCAGTGTGGGCAAAAGCCGGCGAGGTACCAGGTACCCCTGAGGCCGTTCCGAGTCAGTCGGACGAATCAGTTGGTCGGAATCGACCTGCAGGGGCCCTTTCCACGATCCCACCGGGGCAACCGATATATTCTCGTAGCGGTGGAGTACTTCACTCGCTACCCCGTGGCGGTGGCTATCCCGGATAAAACAGCCCTCGTAGTGGCCCGGGCCTTCGTGGAAAACTATGTACTTATGTGCGGGATCCCCTAACGAGTCATTACCGACCAGGGTAGTGAATTCGAGGCCGAACTATTCCAGGCGCTGTGCCGAGAGTTCGGGATCCAGAAGGACCGAACCACGGCGTATCACCCCCAGGCGAACGGGATGGTAGAGAGGATGAACCAGACTCTGGCCGGGAAGCTTAAATGCATGGCGGCCGCGAATCAACAGGACTGGGACGAACACCTCCCCTATGCCCTGTTCGCCTACACCACCGCCGTTCACACATCTACAGGACAGACCCCGTTCCTAATGATGTTTGGTTGCGAGTCTCGCCTGCCCGCAGATCTGCTGTTCGGTGTCCCTCCGCCGCAACGGGAGGAAGGGAGCCACCCCGTGGAGCACTTGCTGGAGACCCTCCGAGGGGCCAGGGGCCGAGCCTACCCGCACGGAGAGGCCGCGCACCAGCGGCAAGAGCAGGGCGCCCGACCCCGTATGGAGCCCCCCTTCTACACTGCGGGCTCCGAGGTGTGGCTGTACACTCCCCGCATCGGTGCCGGACAGGTGGGGAAGCTGACCACCTACTGGCGAGGACCCTGGATTGTGAGACGGCAGATCTCACCATGGACGGTGCTGATTCAGGGAGGAGAGAGGGGCCGGGAGATGGTGGTCAACATCCGCCGACTGAAGCCGTGGCGAGCAGCCCCCGAGGGGGGGAGCCCCGCCGTCCAAGTACCCCGAAACCCCGGGGTCCCCCCACCCCCCGTGCCCGGGGGCCTCGCGCAGTATATGGGCCCCACAGAGCCCCGGGCTCCGAGGGGCCCCGGGCGGGGCCGTGGGCGACGAGGACGGCGACCCCTAAACCCCACCGCCTCTGAGTTTGTTCCCCAGCCCGCAGGTGCCAGGGGCCGAGGGGAGCCGTTGGAATGGAGGAGGAGACCACCGCCGGAGCCCCAGGAGACGGAGCCGCCACCCCCGAGGCCAGCCACAAGGGCCGGGCGAATCCCGCGGACCCCACGGCGATACCTCGTGGGGGCAACCCAGGCGAGGTGCTCCAGTCAACCCGGGACGGGGACTGGCACCCCGGGGGGCTATGTGGTGCCACAGCGACGGGGCCGCTCTGCCGAGCCAGGGAGCCGCCCGGCTTCCCCCACCGCACTGCCCCCCATCACCCCCCCCACATAAGCACACACCCGCACGCATTCCCCCCCCCCATAGAGCTGGAAGGGAAGGTCACCTGATCGACCGGTTTTTATCCGAGAAACCCTTATCGGGAATAACTCTCACGGTTTCCGGCGATCAGGGAATTGGATGACCTCCCCCGTGCTACGTGGCACTGCGGCGCTGCGGCCAGCCTTAATATGGTGTGGTCGCGGCGTGGGGCATTCGGCCACCGCGGTTGAGGCGCATTTCCCCCCACACACGCGAGTATCGACGGGGCAGGCAGAGGGAATAAGTATTGTGATAGAGGAGCATCGTTAGAAAACACGCAGCGCATCTGAACGCATAATCAGGCACCCCCGCACAGGCAGCGGAGGGACGACGTAATTACGCTCGGGCACGCAGGCACCATTATTAGGGGAGTTAAAGAATAAGGCTATTAGTATGAATAACCTGGAGAGCGGGGGCACGCGGGCAGCCGTGCACAAATTCCCACGGCGCACCTTTGTAATGGACGCCGCCGCATGAACCTCGATGATGGGGGCCTGCGTGAGAAAGGGATTAATTAGGATTTACGAGCCCATTGTTCAGCGCAGCACCCCTTTGAGGTAGGGAGAATAAATAGGGGGGCGCAAGGGGGAAGGGGCGCGCTTCTCTCCAGGCCATCGGACCAGCAGCAGCTGCAGCCAGCGACCCGGACGTCCGTGCGACGTATCGAGGTACCTCCACGGGCGCCAAACAGTGAGTGGGGAGGTGAGGTAGGATAATAGCCGATAAATAGGGAATAGGTACCGGATTAGTGGAATAGGCCAGCCTCGTCGACTCACTGATTCAACATTAAGTTACCAGGTAATAAATCATTAATAGCGAAGCATGGTCTCGCGTGATCTTGTCGTGCAGTGTGAGCGCGTGGGGAAGCGTGTGTACGCAGTGGTTCTGTAGTGCTGCGGCTCGCCTCGGGGGAGCGCTGCGCAGAGCGGTGCGCGTGTGGGTGCGCGTGTGTTCACTACGTATATGATACAGGTGTGCGATCACAACGTGAGTGCTCCGTGTTGAGTGAGTGCCGCGCAGAGCTGTGTGTGGGTGTGCGCGTACGTAAATTAACCATGCCGGCTACGCGGACCCGCGGTGGAGGGGAATCCTCGGGCGACGGCTCCCACACCACGGGTGGGGAACCTAGCAGCGGGGGGGCGATTGATGATGCTTGCACGGCCGTTAACATTATCGAGGGAGGGATCTCGGGGGCTAGCGACCCCCACATTATCGCTTCTCGGCCTTTTGGCTAAGATCAAGTGTAGTATCTGTTCTTATCAGTTTAATATCTGATACGTACCACATTGTGGTACCTTATATTAAATTGATTTTTGGGACAGGGAGATGGAATAGGGGCTTGCTCCGTCCACTCCGCGCATCAACCCGGTATTGCAGTTTCTCCGGGAATGGTGCACCTCCCTGCTGGGGGAGGGATATCATCAAACAAAAATAGACTATGGTGGGTTTGCAAACCCCATTTCCGCTGTTTGTCCGTAATTGGGTGCGTTCTCTCCTGTTTTGTTACCAGTCCCCTCCATCTTCTCATTTGTGCCCTGGATAGCTGTCAAATTTCAAAAATCTATCAAACTCTTTTCACAGGTATCCAGTCGGTGTGGGTCAAGAAGTAATATGTCATATGCACATGCACTTATATACAAACAGTTTGTTTTATCCTGTACTGCTTTGTTTGTTACGTCTTCATAACGCAGTATTGCCCATAATTCCGTAATTTACCTATCTTAGTCTATCTTGCTTCATGTGCTATGTAGAAAGGCCTTAGGCTGAAAATGTTCTATACCTTCCTTTAGGGACAGTGTTTTTTAACGAACGATATTTTTTCGATAGTTTTTTTCATTCATATGTATTGGTCGTACAATTTGTATTATTAAATTAGCATTTTCAGATTCAAATTCTCTGAATCAATTACACTTGCACCTAAGAACTTCCTCGTTTGTTGGCAGAAACAAACTCGGTTTAATTATTTCTGGGTGTGCGAAAGCCTTTTGCAGAAATTTAGATTTTGTCCTGGTTTCAAATATGAATGGCCGTGTGCGTGACTGATGCTCGTTTAATATTACGTATCTCTTAACACGATGGCACATGCGGAATGGTCGTGATAACGTCTGCGCATATTCTTTGGTGAAGTCACGTAAAGTATTTTTTTGTAATTTTTGTTATTTTCTTTGATCCTATCTATGTGACTTTACCGAAAGACCCAAATAATATTCGCACAATAAGTTACCACGACCATTCCGCATGTGCCATGATGTTAAAAATAACAAAGTAGTTTTTTGTTATTTTTTGATATTTCTTTGAACCTATCTACATGACTTTACCGAAAGGCCCAAAGAATATGAATACCTGCAGTCACGAAAGCTTTAAGTCAGTATTTATTGTGCGAAATAACGGGTGGAGGCCCCATGGTGTAGAGAGAGTATTGGCGTATGTAATCTCCACCACTGGCAAGTGTGTGTTATCGCTTCTCGGCCTTTTGGCTAAGATCAAGTGTAGTATCTGTTCTTATCAGTTTAATATCTGATACGTACCACATTGTGGTACCTTATATTAAATTGATTTTTGGGACAGGGAGATGGAATAGGGGCTTGCTCCGTCCACTCCGCGCATCAACCCGGTATTGCAGTTTCTCCGGGAATGGTGCACCTCCCTGCTGGGGGAGGGATATCATCAAACAAAAGTAGACTATGTTGGGTTTGCAAACTCCATTTGCGCTGTTTGTCCGTAATTGGGTGCGTTCTCTCCTGCTTTGTTACCAGTCCCCTCCATCTTCTCATTTGTGCCCTGGATAGCTGTCAAATTTCAAAAATCTATCAAACTCTTTTCACAAGTATCCAGTCGGTGTGGGTCAAGAAGTAATATGTCATATGCAAATGCACTTATATACAAACAGTTTGTTTTATCCTGTACTGCTCTGTTTGTTACGTCTTCATAACGCAGTATTGCCCATAATTCCGTAATTTACCTATCTTAGTCTATCTTGCTTCATGTGCTATGTAGAAAGGCCTTAGGCTGAAATTTTACTATACCTTCCTTTAGGGACAGTGTTTATTAACGAACGATATTTTTTCGATAGTTTTTTTTCATTCATATGTATTGGTCGTACAATTTGTATTATTAAATTAGCATTTTCAGATTCTAACTCTCTGAATCAATTACACTTGCACCTAATAACTTCCTCGTTTGTTGGCAGAAACAAACTCGGTTTAATTATTTCTGGGTGTGCCAAAGCCTTTTGCAGAAATTGAGATTCTGTCCCGGTTTCAAACATGAATGGCCGTGTGCGTGACTGATGCTTGTTTAATATTCCGTATCTCTTAACACCATGGCACATGCGGAATGGTCGTGATAACTTCTGCGCATATTCTTTGGTAAAGTCACGTAAAGTATTTTTTTGCAATTTTTGTTATTTTCTTTGAACCTATCTATGTGACTTTACCGAAAGACCCAAATAATATTCGCACAATAAGTTACCACGACCATTCCGCATGTGCCATGGTGTTAAAGTAACAAAGTCGTTTTTTTGTAATTTTTTGAAAATTTTCTTTGAACCTATCTACATGACTTTACCGAAAGGCCCAAAGAATATTACTTCCTGCAGTCACGAAAGCTTTAAGTCGGTATTTATTGTGCGAAGTAACGGGTGAAGGCCCCATGGTGTAGAGAGAGTCTTGGCGTATGTAATCTCCACCACTGGCAAGTGTGTGTTATCGCTTCTCGGCCTTTTGGCTAAGATCAAGTGTAGTATCTGTTCTTATCAGTTTAATATCTGATACGTACCACCTTGTGGTACCTTATATTAAATTGATTTTTGGGACAGGGAGATGGAATAGGGGCTTGCTCCGTCCACTCCGCGCATCAACCCGGTATTGCAGTTTCTCCGGGAATGGTGCACCTCCCTGCTGGGGGAGGGATATCATCAAACAAAAGTAGACTATGTTGGGTTTGCAAACCCCATTTGCGCTGTTTGTCCGTAATTGGGTGCGTTCTCTCCTGCTTTGTTACCCGTCCCCTCCATCTTCTCATTTGTGCCCTGGATAGCTGTCAAATTTAATAATCTATCAAACTATTTTCACAGGTATCCAGTCGGTGTGGGTCAAGAAGTAATATGTCATATGCGCATGCACTTATATACACACAGTTTGTTTTATCCTGTACTGCTCTGTTTGTTACGTCTTCATAACGCAGTATTGCCCATAATTCTGTAATTTACCTATCTTAGTCTATCTTGCTTCATGTGCTATGTAGAAAGGCCTTAGGCTGAAATGTGTTTATTAACGAACGATATTTTTTCGATAGTTTTTTTTCATTCATATGTATTGGTCGTACAATTTGTATTATTATATTAGCATTTTCAGATTCTAATTCTCTGAATCAATTACAATTGCACCTAAGAACTTCCTCGTTTGTTGGCAGAAACAAACTCGGTTTAATTATTTCTGGGTGTGCCAAAGCCTTTTGCAGAAATTGAGATTTTTTCCCGGTTTCAAATATGAATGGCCGTGTGCGTGACTGATGCTTGTTTAATATTCCGTATCTCTTAACGCCATGGCACATGCGGAATGGTCGTGATAACTTCTGCGCATATTCTTTGGTAAAGTCACGTAAAGTATTTTTTTGTAATTTTTGTTATTTTCTTTGAAGCTATCTATGTGACTTTACCGAAAGACCCAAATAATATTCGCACAATAAGTTACCACGACCATTCCGCATGTGCCATGGTGTTAAAAATAACAAAGTAGTTTTTTGTTAGTTTTTTTTATATTTCTTTGAACCTATCTACATGACTTTACCGAAAGGCCCAAAGAATATGAATTCCTGCAGTCACGAAAGCTTTAAGTCAGTATTTATTGTGCGTAGTAACGGGTGGAGGCCCCATGGTGTAGAGAGAGTTTTGGTGTATGTAATCTCCACCACTGGCAAGTGTGTGTTATCGCTTCTCGGCCTTTTGGCTAAGATCAAGTGTAGTATCTGTTCTTATCAGTTTAATATCTGATACGTGCCACATTGTGGTACCTTATATTAAATAGATTTTTGGGACAGGGAGATGGAATAGGGGCTTGCTCCGTCCACTCCGCGCATCAACCCGGTATTGCAGTTTCTCCTGGAATGGTGCACCTCTCTGCTGGGGGAGGAATATCATCAAACAAAAGTAGACTATGTTGGGTTTGCAAACCCCATTTCCGCTGTTTGTCCGTAATTGGGTGCGTTCTCTCCTGTTTTGTTACCAGTCCCCTCCATCTTCTCATTTGTGCCCTGGATAGCTGTCAAATTTCAAAAATCTATCAAACTATTTTCACAGCTATCCAGTCGTGTGGGGTCAAGAAGTAATATGTCATATGCACATGCACTTATATACAAACAGTTTGTTTCATCCTGTACTGCTCTGTTTGTTACGTCTTCATAACGCAGTATTGCCCATAATTCCGTAATTTACCTATCTTAGTCTATCTTGCTTCATGTGCTATGTAGAAAGGACTTAGGCTGAAATTGTACTATTCCTTCCTTTAGGGACAGTGTTTATTAACGAACGATATTTTTTCGATAGTTTTTTTTCATTCATATGTATTGGTCGTACAATTTGTATTATTAAATTAGCATTTTCAGATTCTAATTCTCTGAATCAATTACAATTGCACCTAAGAACTTCCTCGTTTGTTGGCAGAAACAAACTCGGTTAAATTATTTCTGGGTGTGCCAAAGCCTTTTGCAGAAATTGAGATTTTGTCCCGGTTTCAAATATGAATGGCCGTGTGCGTGACTGATGCTTGTTTAATATTCCGTATCTCTTAACGCCATGGCACATGCGGAATGGTCGTGATAACTTCTGCGCATATTCTTTGGTAAAGTCACGTAAAGTATTTTTTTGTAATTTTTGTTATTTTCTTTGAACCTATCTATGTGACTTTACCGAAAGACCCAAATAATATTCGCACAATAAGTTACCACGACCATTCCGCATGTGCCATGGTGTTAAAAATAACAAAGTAGTTTTTTGTAATTTTTTGATATTTTCTTTGAACCTATCTACATGACTTTACCGAAAGGCCCAAAGAATATTACTTCCTGCAGTCACGAAAGCTTTAAGTCAGTATTTATTGTGCGTAGTAACGGGTGGAGGCCCCATGGTGTAGAGAGAGTCTTGGCGTATGTAATCTCCACCACTGGCAAGTGTGTGTTATCGCTTCTCGGCCTTTTGGCTAAGATCAAGTGTAGTATCTGTTCTTATCAGTTTAATATCTGATACGTACCACATTGTGGTACCTTATATTAAATTGATTTTTGGGACAGGGAGATGGAATAGGGGCTTGCTCCGTCCACTCCGCGCATCAACACGGTATTGCAGTTTCTCCGGGAATGGTGCACCTCCCTGCTGGGGGAGGGATATCATCAAACAAAAGTAGACTATGTTGGGTTTGCAAACCCCATTTGCGCTGTTTGTCCGTAATTGGGTGCGTTCTCTCCTGCTTTGTTACCAGTCCCCTCCATCTTCTCATTTGTGCCCTGGATAGCTGTCAAATTTCAAAAATCTATCAAACTCTTTTCACAGGTATCCAGTCGGTGTGGGTCAAGAAGTAATATGTCATATGCGCATGCACTTATATACACACAGTTTGTTTTATCCTGTACTGCTCTGTTTGTTACGTCTTCAAATCGCAGTATTGCCCATAATTCTGTAATTTACCTATCTTAGTCTATCTTGCTTCATGTGCTATGTAGAAAGGCCTTAGGCTGAAATGTGTTTATTAACGAACGATATTTTTTCGATAGTTTTTTTTCATTCATATGTATTGGTCGTACAATTTGTATTATTATATTAGCATTTTCAGATTCTAATTCTCTGAATCAATTACAATTGCACCTAAGAACTTCCTCGTTTGTTGGCAGAAACAAACTCGGTTTAATTATTTCTGGGTGTGCCAAAGCCTTTTGCAGAAATTGAGATTTTTTCCCGGTTTCAAATATGAATGGCCGTGTGCGTGACTGATGCTTGTTTAATATTCCGTATCTCTTAACGCCATGGCACATGCGGAATGGTCGTGATAACTTCTGCGCATATTCTTTGGTAAAGTCACGTAAAGTATTTTTTTGTAATTTTTGTTATTTTCTTTGAAGCTATCTATGTGACTTTACCGAAAGACCCAAATAATATTCGCACAATAAGTTACCACGACCATTCCGCATGTGCCATGGTGTTAAAAATAACAAAGTAGTTTTTTGTTAGTTTTTTGATATTTCTTTGAACCTATCTACATGACTTTACCGAAAGGCCCAAAGAATATGAATTCCTGCAGTCACGAAAGCTTTAAGTCAGTATTTATTGTGCGTAGTAACGGGTGGAGGCCCCATGGTGTAGAGAGAGTCTTGGCGTATGTAATCTCCACCACTGGCAAGTGTGTGTTATCGCTTCTCGGCCTTTTGGCTAAGATCAAGTGTAGTATCTGTTCTTATCAGTTTAATATCTGATACGTACCACATTGTGGTACCTTATATTAAATTGATTTTTGGGACAGGGAGATGGAATAGGGGCTTGCTCCGTCCACTCCGCGCATCAACCCGGTATTGCAGTTTCTCCGGGAATGGTGCACCTCCCTGCTGGGGGAGGGATATCATCAAACAAAAGTAGACTATGTTGGCTTTGCAAACCCCATTTGCGCTGTTTGTCCGTAATTGGGTGCGTTCTCTCCTGCTTTGTTACCAGTCCCCTCCATCTTCTCATTTGTGCCCTGTATAGCTGTCAAATTTCAAAAATCTATCAAACTCTTTTCACAGGTATTCAGTCGGTGTGGGTCAAGAAGTAATATGTCATATGCACATGCACTTATATACAAACAGTTTGTTTTATCTTGTACTGCTCTGTTTGTTACGTCTTCATAACGCAGTATTGCCCATAATTCCGTAATTTACCTATCTTAGTCTATCTTGCTTCATGTGCTATGTAGAAAGGACTTAGGCTGAAATTTTACTATACCTTCCTTTAGGGACAGTGTTTATTAACGAACGATATTTTTTCGATAGTTTTTTTTCATTCATATGTATTGGTCGTACAATTTGTATTATTAAATTAGCATTTTCAGATTCTGATTCTCTGAATCAATTACAATTGCACCTAAGAACTTCCTCGTTTGTTGGCAGAAACAAACTCGGTTTAATTATTTCTGGGTGTGCCAAAGCCTTTTGCAGAAATTGAGATTTTGTCCCGGTTTCAAATATGAATGGCCGTGTGCGTGACTGATGCTTGTTTAATATTCCGTATCTCTTAACGCCATGGCACATGCGGAATGGTCGTGATAACTTCTGCGCATATTCTTTGGTAAAGTCACGTAAAGTATTTTTTTGTAATTTTTGTTATTTTCTTTGAACCTATCTATGTGACTTTACCGAAAGACCCAAATAATATTCGCACAATAAGTTACCACGACCATTCCGCATGTGCCATGGTGTTAAAAATAACAAAGTAGTTTTTTGTAATTTTTTGATATTTTCTTTGAACCTGTCTACATGACTTTACCGAAAGGCCCAAAGAATATGAATTCCTGCAGTCACGAAAGCTTTAAGTCAGTATTTATTGTGCGTAGTAACGGGTGGAGGCCCCATGGTGTAGAGAGAGTCTTGGCGTATGTAATCTCCACCACTGGCAAATGTGTGTTATCGCTTCTCGGCCTTTTGGCTAAGATCAAGTGTAGTATCTGTTCTTATCAGTTTAATATCTGATACGTACCACATTGTGGTACCTTATAATAAATTGATTTTTGGGACAGGGAGATGGAATAGGGGCTTGCTCCGTCCACTCCGCGCATCAACCCGGTATTGCAGTTTCTCCGGGAATGGTGCACCTCCCTGCTGGGGGAGGGATATCATCAAACAAAAGTAGACTATGTTGGGTTTGCAAACCCCATTTCCGCTGTTTGTCCGTAATTGGGTGCGTTCTCTCCTGTTTTGTTACCAGTCCTGTCCATCTTCTCATTTGTGCCCTGGATTGCTGTCAAATTTCAAAAATCTATCAAACTCTTTTCACAGGTATCCAGTCGGTGTGGGTCAAGAAGTAATATGTCATATGCAAATGCACTTATATACAAACAGTTTGTTTTATCCTGTACTGCTCTGTTTGTTACGTCTTCATAACGCAGTATTGCCCATAATTCCGTAATTTACCTATCTTAGTCTATCTTGCTTCATGTGCTATGTAGAAAGGCCTTAGGCTGAAATTTTACTATACCTTCCTTTAGGGACAGTGTTTATTAACGAACGATATTTTTTCGATAGTTTTTTTTCATTCATATGTATTGGTCGTACAATTTGTATTATTAAATTAGCATTTTCAGATTCTAACTCTCTGAATCAATTACACTTGCACCTAATAACTTCCTCGTTTGTTGGCAGAAACAAACTCGGTTTAATTATTTCTGGGTGTGCCAAAGCCTTTTGCAGAAATTGAGATTCTGTCCCGGTTTCAAACATGAATGGCCGTGTGCGTGACTGATGCTTGTTTAATATTCCGTATCTCTTAACACCATGGCACATGCGGAATGGTCGTGATAACTTCTGCGCATATTCTTTGGTAAAGTCACGTAAAGTATTTTTTTGCAATTTTTGTTATTTTCTTTGAACCTATCTATGTGACTTTACCGAAAGACCCAAATAATATTCGCACAATAAGTTACCACGACCATTCCGCATGTGCCATGGTGTTAAAGTAACAAAGTCGTTTTTTTGTAATTTTTTGAAAATTTTCTTTGAACCTATCTACATGACTTTACCGAAAGGCCCAAAGAATATTACTTCCTGCAGTCACGAAAGCTTTAAGTCGGTATTTATTGTGCGAAGTAACGGGTGAAGGCCCCATGGTGTAGAGAGAGTCTTGGCGTATGTAATCTCCACCACTGGCAAGTGTGTGTTATCGCTTCTCGGCCTTTTGGCTAAGATCAAGTGTAGTATCTGTTCTTATCAGTTTAATATCTGATACGTACCACCTTGTGGTACCTTATATTAAATTGATTTTTGGGACAGGGAGATGGAATAGGGGCTTGCTCCGTCCACTCCGCGCATCAACCCGGTATTGCAGTTTCTCCGGGAATGGTGCACCTCCCTGCTGGGGGAGGGATATCATCAAACAAAAGTAGACTATGTTGGGTTTGCAAACCCCATTTGCGCTGTTTGTCCGTAATTGGGTGCGTTCTCTCCTGCTTTGTTACCCGTCCCCTCCATCTTCTCATTTGTGCCCTGGATAGCTGTCAAATTTAATAATCTATCAAACTATTTTCACAGGTATCCAGTCGGTGTGGGTCAAGAAGTAATATGTCATATGCGCATGCACTTATATACACACAGTTTGTTTTATCCTGTACTGCTCTGTTTGTTACGTCTTCATAACGCAGTATTGCCCATAATTCTGTAATTTACCTATCTTAGTCTATCTTGCTTCATGTGCTATGTAGAAAGGCCTTAGGCTGAAATGTGTTTATTAACGAACGATATTTTTTCGATAGTTTTTTTTCATTCATATGTATTGGTCGTACAATTTGTATTATTATATTAGCATTTTCAGATTCTAATTCTCTGAATCAATTACAATTGCACCTAAGAACTTCCTCGTTTGTTGGCAGAAACAAACTCGGTTTAATTATTTCTGGGTGTGCCAAAGCCTTTTGCAGAAATTGAGATTTTTTCCCGGTTTCAAATATGAATGGCCGTGTGCGTGACTGATGCTTGTTTAATATTCCGTATCTCTTAACGCCATGGCACATGCGGAATGGTCGTGATAACTTCTGCGCATATTCTTTGGTAAAGTCACGTAAAGTATTTTTTTGTAATTTTTGTTATTTTCTTTGAAGCTATCTATGTGACTTTACCGAAAGACCCAAATAATATTCGCACAATAAGTTACCACGACCATTCCGCATGTGCCATGGTGTTAAAAATAACAAAGTAGTTTTTTGTTAGTTTTTTTTTATATTTCTTTGAACCTATCTACATGACTTTACCGAAAGGCCCAAAGAATATGAATTCCTGCAGTCACGAAAGCTTTAAGTCAGTATTTATTGTGCGTAGTAACGGGTGGAGGCCCCATGGTGTAGAGAGAGTTTTGGTGTATGTAATCTCCACCACTGGCAAGTGTGTGTTATCGCTTCTCGGCCTTTTGGCTAAGATCAAGTGTAGTATCTGTTCTTATCAGTTTAATATCTGATACGTGCCACATTGTGGTACCTTATATTAAATAGATTTTTGGGACAGGGAGATGGAATAGGGGCTTGCTCCGTCCACTCCGCGCATCAACCCGGTATTGCAGTTTCTCCTGGAATGGTGCACCTCTCTGCTGGGGGAGGAATATCATCAAACAAAAGTAGACTATGTTGGGTTTGCAAACCCCATTTCCGCTGTTTGTCCGTAATTGGGTGCGTTCTCTCCTGTTTTGTTACCAGTCCCCTCCATCTTCTCATTTGTGCCCTGGATAGCTGTCAAATTTCAAAAATCTATCAAACTATTTTCACAGCTATCCAGTCGTGTGGGGTCAAGAAGTAATATGTCATATGCACATGCACTTATATACAAACAGTTTGTTTCATCCTGTACTGCTCTGTTTGTTACGTCTTCATAACGCAGTATTGCCCATAATTCCGTAATTTACCTATCTTAGTCTATCTTGCTTCATGTGCTATGTAGAAAGGACTTAGGCTGAAATTGTACTATTCCTTCCTTTAGGGACAGTGTTTATTAACGAACGATATTTTTTCGATAGTTTTTTTTCATTCATATGTATTGGTCGTACAATTTGTATTATTAAATTAGCATTTTCAGATTCTAATTCTCTGAATCAATTACAATTGCACCTAAGAACTTCCTCGTTTGTTGGCAGAAACAAACTCGGTTAAATTATTTCTGGGTGTGCCAAAGCCTTTTGCAGAAATTGAGATTTTGTCCCGGTTTCAAATATGAATGGCCGTGTGCGTGACTGATGCTTGTTTAATATTCCGTATCTCTTAACGCCATGGCACATGCGGAATGGTCGTGATAACTTCTGCGCATATTCTTTGGTAAAGTCACGTAAAGTATTTTTTTGTAATTTTTGTTATTTTCTTTGAACCTATCTATGTGACTTTACCGAAAGACCCAAATAATATTCGCACAATAAGTTACCACGACCATTCCGCATGTGCCATGGTGTTAAAAATAACAAAGTAGTTTTTTGTAATTTTTTGATATTTTCTTTGAACCTATCTACATGACTTTACCGAAAGGCCCAAAGAATATTACTTCCTGCAGTCACGAAAGCTTTAAGTCAGTATTTATTGTGCGTAGTAACGGGTGGAGGCCCCATGGTGTAGAGAGAGTCTTGGCGTATGTAATCTCCACCACTGGCAAGTGTGTGTTATCGCTTCTCGGCCTTTTGGCTAAGATCAAGTGTAGTATCTGTTCTTATCAGTTTAATATCTGATACGTACCACATTGTGGTACCTTATATTAAATTGATTTTTGGGACAGGGAGATGGAATAGGGGCTTGCTCCGTCCACTCCGCGCATCAACACGGTATTGCAGTTTCTCCGGGAATGGTGCACCTCCCTGCTGGGGGAGGGATATCATCAAACAAAAGTAGACTATGTTGGGTTTGCAAACCCCATTTGCGCTGTTTGTCCGTAATTGGGTGCGTTCTCTCCTGCTTTGTTACCAGTCCCCTCCATCTTCTCATTTGTGCCCTGGATAGCTGTCAAATTTCAAAAATCTATCAAACTCTTTTCACAGGTATCCAGTCGGTGTGGGTCAAGAAGTAATATGTCATATGCGCATGCACTTATATACACACAGTTTGTTTTATCCTGTACTGCTCTGTTTGTTACGTCTTCAAATCGCAGTATTGCCCATAATTCTGTAATTTACCTATCTTAGTCTATCTTGCTTCATGTGCTATGTAGAAAGGCCTTAGGCTGAAATGTGTTTATTAACGAACGATATTTTTTCGATAGTTTTTTTTCATTCATATGTATTGGTCGTACAATTTGTATTATTATATTAGCATTTTCAGATTCTAATTCTCTGAATCAATTACAATTGCACCTAAGAACTTCCTCGTTTGTTGGCAGAAACAAACTCGGTTTAATTATTTCTGGGTGTGCCAAAGCCTTTTGCAGAAATTGAGATTTTTTCCCGGTTTCAAATATGAATGGCCGTGTGCGTGACTGATGCTTGTTTAATATTCCGTATCTCTTAACGCCATGGCACATGCGGAATGGTCGTGATAACTTCTGCGCATATTCTTTGGTAAAGTCACGTAAAGTATTTTTTTGTAATTTTTGTTATTTTCTTTGAAGCTATCTATGTGACTTTACCGAAAGACCCAAATAATATTCGCACAATAAGTTACCACGACCATTCCGCATGTGCCATGGTGTTAAAAATAACAAAGTAGTTTTTTGTTAGTTTTTTTATATTTCTTTGAACCTATCTACATGACTTTACCGAAAGGCCCAAAGAATATGAATTCCTGCAGTCACGAAAGCTTTAAGTCAGTATTTATTGTGCGTAGTAACGGGTGGAGGCCCCATGGTGTAGAGAGAGTCTTGGCGTATGTAATCTCCACCACTGGCAAGTGTGTGTTATCGCTTCTCGGCCTTTTGGCTAAGATCAAGTGTAGTATCTGTTCTTATCAGTTTAATATCTGATACGTACCACATTGTGGTACCTTATATTAAATTGATTTTTGGGACAGGGAGATGGAATAGGGGCTTGCTCCGTCCACTCCGCGCATCAACCCGGTATTGCAGTTTCTCCGGGAATGGTGCACCTCCCTGCTGGGGGAGGGATATCATCAAACAAAAGTAGACTATGTTGGCTTTGCAAACCCCATTTGCGCTGTTTGTCCGTAATTGGGTGCGTTCTCTCCTGCTTTGTTACCAGTCCCCTCCATCTTCTCATTTGTGCCCTGTATAGCTGTCAAATTTCAAAAATCTATCAAACTCTTTTCACAGGTATTCAGTCGGTGTGGGTCAAGAAGTAATATGTCATATGCACATGCACTTATATACAAACAGTTTGTTTTATCTTGTACTGCTCTGTTTGTTACGTCTTCATAACGCAGTATTGCCCATAATTCCGTAATTTACCTATCTTAGTCTATCTTGCTTCATGTGCTATGTAGAAAGGACTTAGGCTGAAATTTTACTATACCTTCCTTTAGGGACAGTGTTTATTAACGAACGATATTTTTTCGATAGTTTTTTTTCATTCATATGTATTGGTCGTACAATTTGTATTATTAAATTAGCATTTTCAGATTCTGATTCTCTGAATCAATTACAATTGCACCTAAGAACTTCCTCGTTTGTTGGCAGAAACAAACTCGGTTTAATTATTTCTGGGTGTGCCAAAGCCTTTTGCAGAAATTGAGATTTTGTCCCGGTTTCAAATATGAATGGCCGTGTGCGTGACTGATGCTTGTTTAATATTCCGTATCTCTTAACGCCATGGCACATGCGGAATGGTCGTGATAACTTCTGCGCATATTCTTTGGTAAAGTCACGTAAAGTATTTTTTTGTAATTTTTGTTATTTTCTTTGAACCTATCTATGTGACTTTACCGAAAGACCCAAATAATATTCGCACAATAAGTTACCACGACCATTCCGCATGTGCCATGGTGTTAAAAATAACAAAGTAGTTTTTTGTAATTTTTTGATATTTTCTTTGAACCTGTCTACATGACTTTACCGAAAGGCCCAAAGAATATGAATTCCTGCAGTCACGAAAGCTTTAAGTCAGTATTTATTGTGCGTAGTAACGGGTGGAGGCCCCATGGTGTAGAGAGAGTCTTGGCGTATGTAATCTCCACCACTGGCAAATGTGTGTTATCGCTTCTCGGCCTTTTGGCTAAGATCAAGTGTAGTATCTGTTCTTATCAGTTTAATATCTGATACGTACCACATTGTGGTACCTTATAATAAATTGATTTTTGGGACAGGGAGATGGAATAGGGGCTTGCTCCGTCCACTCCGCGCATCAACCCGGTATTGCAGTTTCTCCGGGAATGGTGCACCTCCCTGCTGGGGGAGGGATATCATCAAACAAAAGTAGACTATGTTGGGTTTGCAAACCCCATTTCCGCTGTTTGTCCGTAATTGGGTGCGTTCTCTCCTGTTTTGTTACCAGTCCTGTCCATCTTCTCATTTGTGCCCTGGATTGCTGTCAAATTTCAAAAATCTATCAAACTCTTTTCACAGGTATCCAGTCGGTGTGGGTCAAGAAGTAATATGTCATATGCAAATGCACTTATTTACAAACCGTTTGTTTTATCCTGTACTGCTCTGTTTGTTACGTCTTCATAACGCAGTATTGCCCATAATTCCGTAATTTACCTATCTTAGTCTATCTTGCTTCATGTGCTAGGTAGAAATGCCTTAGGCTGAAATTTTACTATACCTTCCTTTAGGGACAGTGTTTATTAACGAACGATATTTTTTCGATAGTTTTTTTTCATTCATATGTATTGGTCGTACAATTTGTATTATTATATTAGCATTTTCAGATTATAATTCTCTGAATCAATTACACTTGCACCTAAGAACTTCCTCGTTTGTAGGCAGAAACAAACTCGGTTTAATTATTTCTGGGTGTGCCAAAGCCTTTTGCAGAAATTGAGATTTTGTCCCGGTTTCAAACATGAATGGCCGTGTGCGTGACTGATGCTTGTTTAATATTCCGTATCTCTTAACACCATGGCACATGCGGAATGGTCGTGATAACTTCTGCGCATATTCTTTGGTAAAGTCACGTAAAGTATTTTTTTGCAATTTTTGTTATTTTCTTTGAACCTATCTATGTGACTTTACCGAAAGACCCAAATAATATTCGCACAATAAGTTACCACGACCATTCCGCATGTGCCATGGTGTTAAAAATAACAAAGTAGTTTTTTCTTATTTTTTGATATTTTCTTTGAACCTATCTACATGACTTTACCGAAATGCCCAAAGAATATGAATTCCTGCAGCCACGAAAGCTATAAGTCGGTATTTATTGTGCGAAGTAACGGGTGGAGGCCCCATGGTGTAGAGAGAGTTTTGGCGTATGTAATCTCCACCACTGGCAAGTGTGTGTTATCGCTTCTCGGACTTTTGGCTAAGATCAAGTGTAGTATCTGTTCTTATCAGTTTAATATCTGATACGTACCACATTGTGGTACCTTATATTAAATTGATTTTTGGGACAGGGAGATGGAATAGGGGCTTGCTCCGTCCACTCCGCGCATCAACCCGGTATTGCAGTTTCTCCGGGAATGGTGCACCTCGCTGCTGGGGGAGGAATATCATCAAACAAAAGTAGACTATGTTGGGTTTGCAAACCCCATTTCCGCTGTTTGTCCGTAATTGGGTGCGTTCTCTCCTGCTTTGTTACCCGTCCCCTCCATCTTCTCATTTGTGCCCTGGATAGCTGTCAAATTTCAAAAATCTATCAAACTATTTTCACAGCTATCCAGTCGGTGTGGGTCAAGAAGTAATATGTCATATGCACATGCACTTATATACAAACAGTTTGTTTCATCCTGTACTGCTCTGTTTGTTACGTCTTCATAACGCAGTATTGCCCATAATTCCGTAATTTACCTATCTTAGTCTATCTTGCTTCATGTGCTATGTAGAAAGGCCTTAGGCTGAAATTTTACTATACCTTCCTTTAGGGACAGTGTTTATTAACGAACGATATTTTTTCGATAGTTTTTTTTCATTCATATGTATTGGTCGTACAATTTGTATTATTATATTAGCATTTTCAGATTCTAATTCTCTTAATCAATTACAATTGCACCTAAGAACTTCCTCGTTTGTTGGCAGAAACAAACTCGGTTTAATTTTTTCTGGGTGTGCCAATGCCTTTTGCAGAAATTGAGATTTTGTCCCGGTTTCAAATATGAATGGCCGTGTGCGTGACTGATGCTTGTTTAATATTCCGTATCTCTTAACGCCATGGCACATGCGGAATGGTCGTGATAACTTCTGCGCATATTCTTTGGTAAAGTCACGTAAAGTATTTTTTTGTAATTTTTGTTATTTTCTTTGAACCTATCTATGTGACTTTACCGAAAGACCCAAATAATATTCGCACAATAAGTTACCACGACCATTCCGCATGTGCCATGGTGTTAAAAATAACAAAGTATTTTTTTCTTATTTTTTGATATTTTCTTTGAACCTATCTACATGACTTTACCGAAAGGCCCAAAGAATATGAATTCCTGCAGTCACGAAAGCTTTAAGTCAGTATTTATTGTGCGTAGTAACGGGTGGAGGCCCCATGGTGTAGAGAGAGTTTTGGCGTATGTAATCTCCACCACTGGCAAGTGTGTGTTATCGCTTCTCGGCCTTTTGGCTAAGATCAAGTGTAGTATCTGTTCTTATCAGTTTAATATCTGATACGTACCACATTGTGGTACCTTATATTAAATAGATTTTTGGGACAGGGAGATGGAATAGGGGCTTGCTCCGTCCACTCCGCGCATCAACCCGGTATTGCAGTTTCTCCGGAAATGGTGCACCTCCCTGCTGGGGGAGGAATATCATCAAACAAAAGTAGACTATGTTGGGTTTGCAAACCCCATTTCCGCTGTTTGTCCGTAATTGGGTGCGTTCTCTCCTGTTTTGTTACCAGTCCCCTCCATCTTCTCATTTGTGCCCTGGATAGCTGTCAAATTTAAAAAAATCTATCAAACTATTTTCACAGGTATCCAGTCGGTGTGGGTCAAGAAGTAATATGTCATATGCACATGCACTTATATACAAACAGTTTGTTTTATCCTGTACTGCTCTGTTTGTTACGTCTTCATAACGCAGTATTGCCCATAATTCCGTAATTTACCTATCTTAGTCTATCTTGCTTCATGTGCTATGTAGAAAGGCCTTAGGCTGAAATTTTACTATACCTTCCTTTAGGGACAGTGTTTATTAACGAACGATATTTTTTCGATAGTTTTTTTTCATTTATATGTGTAGTACCGTCGAATACAGGTCGACACCCGGGGTTGAGGCACACTGAGGTTTATTACAGCAACCGTTGTGACATACACACTTGAGGGGGTATTGGCCCCCTCACCCGTCTATCTGAGGACACACCTCCTAGCTAACCCTAGCCTGCCTCAGAGTCCTCCTCTCGTGGACTAGGGGAGGCTATCTTGGCCCGACACTGGTCAGTCGGGCCCGGTACTCAGAGTCCAGACCAACACTGGCTCTGGCTCTGGCACCACGCCACTGGCTCGAGCCTGCGCGGTCCTGACAAGGACGGCGTACCAGGGGGAGACCAGGGCTCTATCTCGGACGTCTTCCGTCTTCTCTTCTTAGCTAACCCAACTCTCCCTAGCCCCCCGATACATTCCCCTTTTATACATCCCCCTCCCTGAGGGGTGGGGCCCCGGGGGATCGTAACGTCCGAAGCGCGGACGTCGTAGAGGGCACCTGCCCGTGCACTGACGTAGCCCCGCCCACTGTGCTAGTTTCCCGTAGGATCCCATACATATCAGCTCGACACATATTTCCTCCGTAAGACCCCTACATCACCTCCCCCTGTACAGCTCCCAGCCGTCCCGGCTGCAACATCGACAATAAAAGTTTATTCAGCCCTCGATTCCCCAGCGTGTGCCTCATTTTTTCAACAATAACGCAACGAGAAGAACAACAGGAAGGAGGAAAGAAAAAAAATAACCCGACGAACCCCCCCCGCGAATAAATACGAAAACCGTAGGACGAGCGTATATACACGTGTTTCTTTACCTGGAGTCCCCCCCCAGCCCCCCACAGAACACACACAACACACACAACACACACCCAATAATCGTACAACGCAGCGCGGCACGTGCCGGGAACACAGCACGGACGCCCCACACCGTGAGCACAACATGCGAATGTACACCGGAAAGAGAAGCCACAAAAGACGCAAAAAAAAAAAAAATTCTTCTCTTTTTTTTCACAAGAGTTTGCGCATTTTTGCGCGCGTCCTCGCCGCAGGCCCGTCACACGGGACAGGCGCGGCCGGCAGGCCGTCGGCCGGCAGGTGTTCATCACAGAGCGAGTCTGTTGCCGACGTCGCAAGACCCTCAGCATCACCTGCGGGGGTCGTCGGGCGTGAGCCCGTCACTCCCGGTGCACCTGGGGGTGGGACAGCCTGCAGCACGTTAGGCGGGAGCAACGGAGAAGACCCCTCTGAGTCGGACGCCCCCCCACATGCTTGGCCACGCGCGTGTGTAGTGGGATCTCGCACCGCAACGAAGGGTTTTAGCCTGGCGGGGTGTACAAACCACCGGCGCCTCCCCCATTGAATGCGCACGCACTGAGGTCTCAGGACCTCAACCACCTCGACGGGACCCCGCCACGGTCGCAGCAGTTTAGAGGAGGACGCGAGCGGTACCTGGGGACAGTGCAACCATGCCCTGTCCCCCGGCTTCCACTGTATCACATGCGCGCGACCCATTCTGAGGCGCTCATTAGCCCTCTGCCGCCTGGCAGAATTCTGCATGGCAGCATCCCGAGCCTCCGTTAATTTTTCCAGGTTGAATTTAACATGTTCGGCCAATTGAGTTTTTCCCTGCGGCGCCGGGATCTGCAGTTGGGCCTGAACAGGTGGCTCCGGTTCGCGGCCATACATAAGGAAAAAGGGGGAAAATCCCGTCGCAGCATGGGGGGCCAACCGGTATGCTGACAGGACCCCCTGAATTTTCAAATCCCAATCCGTCTGTGAGTCAGAAACGTGCTGCGACAACATCGACGTGATGGTACGATGCAACCGCTCGACCATCCCGTCGGTTTGTGGGTGATATGGAGAGGTGCGAATCTTTTTAGTGCCAAGGATCTCACAGACCTGTTTGAGCAATTTGCTTGAAAATTTTTACCCTGGTCGGTCAGCAGCCTCTCGGGAGCACCTTTGTCAAGGACGTATCCCTGGACAAAGGCCTCCACGATGGCTGCCGCCGACTGGTTGGCCAGGGGCCAGGCCATAGGCCAGCGCGTGAAATATTCAACCCCGGTTAGCAAATACCTATTTCCCCTAAGGGTGGCGGGGAACGGTCCTAGAATGTCCAGCGCGACGAGTTCGTTCACCCGGGAAACCCTGATAGATTGCAGGGGCGGGTTCGACTCCTTCGCTGGTGGTTTGCGCTGCGCACATCTAGGGCACGATCCTAATAGATCCCCGACATCCCTTGTCATGCCCGGCCAAAATAAATCAAGTTGGAGCAAGGCCAGGGTCTTTTGGGTACCCAGGTGGAGGAGGCGCTCGTGAGCGGCCCACACCACCCTACCCCGTAACCCCGAAGGGACCACCAGCCGGTGGCGATGGGATTTCCCGTCCCAATGCATTAACAACCCACCGAGCATTTCCCATACGTCGGCATCACCCCTCCCCCGCCCCCGGTCCCTGACGCGGCGGCGCAACGCAAGGAGGGAAGTATCTTCCATTTGCAACCGGCCCCATTCCGTAGCAGGCAACCCCAACAGGGAATCAGAACCCTGTTGTGCGATAGAATTAGTCACTGATGCTGCGTCATCAGCAGCCGCCAAGACCGGGACAGGCAATTCAGCAGGATGCCTGCACCGACCCGACCCCAGGAGGCATGCGCATTCGGGGGTGGTTGGCATGCGTGACAGGGCGTCCGCGTTGGTGTGGCGAACGCCCTTACGGTACGTGGTCTGAAAATCAAAATCCTGGAGAACCTCCAGCCATCGAGACAATTGTCCCGATGGTTGTTGGACTCGCAGGGTGTACTGTAGCGCTGCATGGTCTGTACGGACGGTGAAACACTGTCCGTACAGATACGGCCGGTACTGCTGGATGAAGTAGACAATTGCCAGCAGTTCCCGACGCGTGACACAATATCGTTGCTCCGCTGGAGACAACACTCGGCTACCGTACGCGACCACCCGTTCGACGCCCTCGACCACCTGGGACAGCACGCCCCCAATACCTGTGTTGCTCGCGTCAGTATCGAGCACAAAGGGTTTTGAAAAATCGGGATAAACCAGGGGAGGGGCATTAACCAGAGCGTCCCGAAGTGAGCGGAACGCAGCCTCCTCCTCCTGTCCCCAATGGAAACGGACCCCCTTTGACGTCAAAGCGTGCAGGGGTTTAGCAATGGTGGCAAAGTCCGCGACAAAGCGTCGGTAGTATGACGCGAAACCAACAAAGCTCCTGACCTCTCCCACCGAGGTGGGAGTCGGCCAGGAGCTGACGCACTGCGTTTTGGCGGGATCAGTAGCAATACCCGAGCGCCCTACGATGTGCCCCAAATAACGTACCGATTCGCGCAACAAATGACACTTTTGGGGTTTAAATTTCAAATTAGCAGCCCGCATTTTGAGGAAAACGGCCCGCAACCTCTGGAGATGCTCGTCAAATGTTCTGCTAAAGATGATAACGTCGTCCAAATAGATTAAACACGAATCCCACTGCAATCCAGCCAAAACCAATTCCATCAATTGCTGGAAAGTCGCCGGCGCCGAGTGTAATCCCATCGGCAACCGGTTAAATTGGAAGAGACCATGTGGCGTACGGAATGCGGTTTTAGGCTTAGATTCATCGTCCAGAGGAAGCTGCCAGAATCCCGAAAGCAAATCCAATGTGGAGAAGAATTGCGCCCCCGCCAAGGCGTCGAGCGATTCATCAATACGGGGAAGCGGGTATGCGTCAGCAACGGAAATTTTGTTGAGGCGGCGAAAATCGACGCAAAACCACAACGATCCATCCTGTTTCTTTACCAGAACGATCGGTGCTCCCCACGGGCTGGTAGAGGGAGAAATGATATCGGCGGCTAACATGTCATCAACAGCCGATTTGACATGGTCCTTCTCGGCGGGACTCAGCCGGAAGGGATTTTGGCGTATGGGCGCGCTGTCACCAGTATCAATATGGTGACGCAGCAAATGGGTGCAGCCCAGATCGAATTTGTTTTGACTAAACAAATCGGCGAATTCGCGCAATAGTGTCCTAAGCTTTTGACGCTCTACATCCGACAGGTCCGTCGATCCCGCACAAAGCGCCTCAAGCCACCCTTCATCGGTGTCCGAATGTGGAGTCGGCAGAGTGGCAGCGTGCACGTGATTTGCGACAGACTCCTCACAGGGCACCGGCGTTGCGTGAGCAAGCACGGTCCCTTGGGGAATTACCACGGCCTGCGACCCCACATTGAGGACCGCGATGAAGGGGTCCCCGTCCCCCCTTACAATGGTCTGAGCGGGAATCAAATGCGGCCCGCTATCCCCAGCCCTAGATGGCCCGAGCAGGACACCCTGGTCCCCAACACCCTTAGCGAAGGGCCTACGAAGCTTTAGGGGCACCAACATTTGTGCCCCCGGCGGCACGCGAACCGTCTGAACTACAAACGCGGGTACCGTCGCGAGCGCCGGGCGATCCGTAGTAGGGGAAGGCAAAAACGCCATCCGCCGTCCCGACGGGAGTTCAATGCAACCCTGATTAATCATAATCCGAATCGGCATTTTGCCCAAGAAATCCGTCCCCAGCAGGCACGGAACCGCCAGCGAGGAGGACACAAAAATAGGGCCGGACAATTTAATATCACCGATCGAAATTTGCGCGCGAATCTGCCCCATGATACCCAGTGAGCCCCCGTTAGCAGCGTAGAATGGCACATTAACCGGTAGCAAGGGACGACTTTGGACAGGGAGAATGTTGTATATTAGTTCCGAAATGATGGTTGCCGACGCACCTGTATCGACGAGGATACGCACTTCGACCCCGTCAATATACCCTACTACGGCCGACGACCCCGACGGCGCAGCTAGAACGCGATGGGCCAACACGGACCACTGGGCGGGTTCGAATTCGGTCCCCATAGTGGTTCGTGTTGGCCCCACGGTGTGCAATGTTGGCCCCCCGTTCGTTGCGGTGTGTACATGTGTAACGGGTGTGTGCTTTGGCCAAACATGTGGGGTGCCGCGACTCGCCGGGTCATGTCGGTGGAGCTTGGGAGGAGGAGGAGGAGGGCCAGCGTCCCCGCGAGGCGTCGTCCCCCGCTGTCGAGGGGAGGGCACCCCGAGGCGACGTGGCCCCGGATGCCGCAGTTATAGCAGCGCGGGAACGCAGGTGGTGAAGACGGGCGGTCGGAGCGGGCCGACCCATCCCGGTCCGCCCGTGCTCCCATCCGTTGCTGCTGTCGGAAGTCGGCGGCGTAGACCTCATCCGTCGGTGAGGTGATGGCAGCCACCGTACGGCCCGCAGCTGCCCTGCTGGCCTTCCTTCGCTGCGACAGGAGGTTGGCGTGGAGGAGCCGCGCCGCTTGGAGGGAACCCATCTCCACGTCCTCCTGCGCGACGATAGCGACGTCCAGGTCGTCCGCCAGCAGAAGGATCTTCTCGGTGACCATGGCGTCGACGCCTTGGTCATCCATACGAGGGAAGGCCGTCTTTGCGAGCGCCAGAAGGCTCGTACGGTAGGCGAGGGGCGACTCCTTCGCACCCCGCTGGCGGTCGTAGAATCGCTGCCTACACTCCGCCGAGGGTCCGTAAACCCCAGCCAGCAATTGCAGCGCCATCTGAAGAGTAGAGCGCTTGTCCCTCGATGCGGACGTAAGAGCGGCGAGGGCGTCGCCGTCAAGGAGCGCCGGTAGTGCGCAGAGGGCTTCGTCGTCTGACCACCCCGCCATCTCTTGATGCGCGAGGAAGCGCCGCTGAAATCCCCCCCAGTCGCCCTCCTCAGCCACAAACTCCTTCAGCGGGGGCAGCCTTTGGTGTAGTGCAGCGACCGCCGTGGAGGCCCGCACTTTGATGTCCCCGCGACTCGGCCGAGCGTCAGCACGAACGGCAGCTGTAATCGCCTGTCGCGCAGATAGTGACGCTCCGTCCGAAGGCGGTGACGCGGCAGCCCCAGCGGAGCCGATGTTGGACCCCAAGTTGAGGTTGGCCACGCCCTCGGCAGCTGCTGCGGCGATGGCGGGACTTTCAAAAGTGCCGTCGGTAGAAATGGTGACGCAGCAATAGGGGCTTGCTCCGTCCACTCCGCGCATCAACCCGGTATTGCAGTTTCTCCGGGAATGGTGCACCTCCCTGCTGGGGGAGGAATATCATCAAACAAAAGTAGACTATGTTGGGTTTGCAAACCCCATTTCCGCTGTTTGTCCGTAATTGGGTGCGTTCTCTCCTGTTTTGTTACCAGTCCCCTCCATCTTCTCATTTGTGCCCTGGATAGCTGTCAAATTTCAAAAATCTATCAAACTATTTTCACAGGTATCCAGTCGGTGTGGGTCAAGAAGTAATATGTCATATGCACATGCACTTATATACAAACAGTTTGTTTTATCCTGTACTGCTCTGTTTGTTACGTCTTCATAACGCAGTATTGCCCATAATTCCGTAATTTACCTATCTTAGTCTATCTTGCTTCATGTGCTATGTAGAAAGGCCTTAGGCTGAAATTTTACTATACCTTCCTTTAGGGACAGTGTTTATTAACGAACGATATTTTTTCGATAGTTTTTTTTCATTCATATGTATTGGTCGTACAATTTGTATTATTATATTAGCATTTTCAGATTCTAATTCTCTTAATCAATTACAATTGCACCTAAGAACTTCCTCGTTTGTTGGCAGAAACAAACTCGGTTTAATTTTTTCTGGGTGTGCCAAAGCCTTTTGCAGAAATTGAGATTTTGTCCCGGTTTCAAATATGAATGGCCGTGTGCGTGACTGATGCTTGTTTAATATTCCGTATCTCTTAACGCCATGGCACATGCGGAATGGTCGTGATAACTTCTGCGCATATTCTTTGGTAAATTCACGTAAAGTATTTTTTTGTAATTTTTGTTATTTTCTTTGAACCTATCTATGTGACTTTACCGAAAGACCCAAATAATATTCGCACAATAAGTTACCACGACCATTCCGCATGTGCCATGGTCTTAAAAATAACAAAGTAGTTTTTTCTTATTTTTTGATATTTTCTTTGAACCTATCTACATGACTTTACCGAAAGGCCCAAAGAATATGAATTCCTGCAGTCACGAAAGCTTTAAGTCAGTATTTATTGTGCGTAGTAACGGGTGGAGGCCCCATGGTGTAGAGAGAGTTTTGGCGTATGTAATCTCCACCACTGGCAAGTGTGTGTTATCGCTTCTCGGCCTTTTGGCTAAGATCAAGTGTAGTATCTGTTCTTATCAGTTTAATATCTGATACGTACCACATTGTGGTACCTTATATTAAATAGATTTTTGGGACGGGGAGATGGAATAGGGGCTTGCTCCGTCCACTCTGCGCATCAACCCGGTATTGCAGTTTCTCCGGGAATGGTGCACCTCCCTGCTGGGGGAGGAATATCATCAAACAAAAGTAGACTATGTTGGGTTTGCAAACCCCATTTCCGCTGTTTGTCCGTAATTGGGTGCGTTCTCTCCTGTTTTGTTACCAGTCCCCTCCATCTTCTCATTTGTGCCCTGGATAGCTGTCAAATTTCAAAAATCTATCAAACTATTTTCACAGGTATCCAGTCGGTGTGGGTCAAGAAGTAATATGTCATATGCACATGCACTTATATACAAACAGTTTGTTTTATCCTGTACTGCTCTGTTTGTTACGTCTTCATAACGCAGTATTGCCCATAATTCCGTAATTTACCTATCTTAGTCTATCTTGCTTCATGTGCTATGTAGAAAGGCCTTAGGCTGAAATTTTACTATACCTTCCTTTAGGGACAGTGTTTATTAACGAACGATATTTTTTCGATAGTTTTTTTTCATTCATATGTATTGGTCGTACAATTTGTATTATTATATTAGCATTTTCAGATTCTAATTCTCTTAATCAATTACAATTGCACCTAAGAACTTCCTCGTTTGTTGGCAGAAACAAACTCGGTTTAATTTTTTCTGGGTGTGCCAAAGCCTTTTGCAGAAATTGAGATTTTGTCCCGGTTTCAAATATGAATGGCCGTGTGCGTGACTGATGCTTGTTTAATATTCCGTATCTCTTAACGCCATGGCACATGCGGAATGGTCGTGATAACTTCTGCGCATATTCTTTGGTAAATTCACGTAAAGTATTTTTTTGTAATTTTTGTTATTTTCTTTGAACCTATCTATGTGACTTTACCGAAAGACCCGAATAATATTCGCACAATAAGTTACCACGACCATTCCGCATGTGCCATGGTGTTAAAAATAGCAAAGTAGTTTTTTGTAATTTTTTGATATTTTCTTTGAACCTATCTACATGACTTTACCGAAAGGCCCAAAGAATATGAATTCCTGCAGTCACGAAAGCTTTAAGTCAGTATTTATTGTGCGTAGTAACGGGTGGAGGCCCCATGGTGTAGAGAGAGTCTTGGCGTATGTAATCTCCACCACTGGCAAGTGTGTGTTATCGCTTCTCGGCCTTTTGGCTAAGATCAAGTGTAGTATCTGTTCTTATCAGTTTAATATCTGATACGTACCACATTGTGGTACCTTATATTAAATAGATTTTTGGGACAGGGAGATGGAATAGGGGCTTGCTCCGTCCACTCCGCGCATCAACCCGGTATTGCAGTTTCTCCGGAAATGGTGCACCTCCCTGCTGGGGGAGGAATATCATCAAACAAAAGTAGACTATGTTGGGTTTGCAAACCCCATTTCCGCTGTTTGTCCGTAATTGGGTGCGTTCTCTCCTGTTTTGTTACCAGTCCCCTCCATCTTCTCATTTGTGCACTGGATAGCTGTCAAATTTCAAAAATCTATAAACTATTTTCACAGGTATCCAGTCGGTGTGGGTCAAGAAGTAATATGTCATATGCACATGCACTTATATACAAACAGTTTGTTTTATCCTGTACTGCTCTGTTTGTTACGTCTTCATAACGCAGTATTGCCCATAATTCCGTAATTTACCTATCTTAGTCTATCTTGCTTCATGTGCTATGTAGAAAGGCCTTAGGCTGAAATTTTACTATACCTTCCTTTAGGGACAGTGTTTATTAACGAACGATATTTTTTCGATAGTTTTTTTTCATTCATATGTATTGGTCGTACAATTTGTATTATTATATTAGCATTTTCAGATTCTAATTCTCTTAATCAATTACAATTGCACCTAAGAACTTCCTCGTTTGTTGGCAGAAACAAACTCGGTTTAATTTTTTCTGGGTGTGCCAAAGCCTTTTGCAGAAATTGAGATTTTGTCCCGGTTTCAAATATGAATGGACGTGTGCGTGACTGGTGCTTGTTTAATATTCCGTATCTCTTAACGCCATGGCACATGCGGAATGGTCGTGATAACTTCTGCGCATATTCTTTGGTAAAGTCACGTAAAGTATTTTTTTGTAATTTTTGTTATTTTCTTTGAACCTATCTATGTGACTTTACCGAAAGACCCAAATAATATTCGCACAATAAGTTACCATGACCATTCCGCATGTGCCATGGTGTTAAAAATAACAAAGTAGTTTTTTGTAATTTTTTTATATTTTCTTTGAACCTATCTACATGACTTTACCGAAAGGCCCAAAGAATATGAATTCCTGCAGTCACGAAAGCTTTAAGTCAGTATTTATTGTGCGTAGTAACGGGTGGAGGCCCCATGGTGTAGAGAGAGTATTGGCGTATGTAATCTCCACCACTGGCAAGTGTGTGTCATCGCTTCTCGGCCTTTTGGCTAAGATCAAGTGTAGTATCTGTTCTTATCAGTTTAATATCTGATACGTGCCACATTGTGGTACCTTATATTAAATAGATTTTTGGGACAGGGAGATGGAATAGGGGCTTGCTCCGTCCACTCTGCGCATCAACCCGGTATTGCAGTTTCTCCGGGAATGGTGCACCTCCCTGCTGGGGGAGGAATATCATCAAACAAAAGTAGACTATGTTGGGTTTGCAAACCCCATTTCCGCTGTTTGTCCGTAATTGGGTGCGTTCTCTCCTGTTTTGTTACCAGTCCCCTCCATCTTCTTATTTGTGCCCTGGATAGCTGTCAAATTTCAAAAATTTATCAAACTATTTTCACAGGTATCCAGTCGGTGTGGGTCAAGAAGTAATATGTCATATGCACATGCACTTATATACAAACAGTTTGTTTTATCCTGTACTGCTCTGTTTGTTACGTCTTCATAACGCAGTATTGCCCATAATTCCGTAATTTACCCATCTTAGTCTATCTTGCTTCATGTGCTATGTAGAAAGGCCTTAGGCTGAAATTTTACTATACCTTCCTTTAGGGACAGTGTTTATTAACGAACGATATTTTTTCGATAGTTTTTTTTCATTCATATGTATTGGTCGTACAATTTGTATTATTATATTAGCATTTTCAGATTCTAATTCTCTTAATCAATTACAATTGCACCTAAGAACTTCCTCGTTTGTTGGCAGAAACAAACTCGGTTTACTTTTTTCTGGGTGTGCCAAAGCCTTTTGCAGAAATTGAGATTTTGTCCCGATTTCAAATATGAATGGCCGTGTGCGTGACTGATGCTTGTTTAATATTCCGTATCTCTTAACGCCATGGCACATGCGGAATGGTCGTGATAACTTCTGCGCATATTCTTTGGTAAAGTCACGTAAAGTATTTTTTTGTAATTTTTGTTATTTTCTTTGAACCTATCTATGTGACTTTACCGAAAGACCCAATAATATTCGCACAATAAGTTACCACGACCATTCCGCATGTGCCATGGTGTTAAAAATAACAAAGTAGTTTTTTCTTATTTTTTGATATTTTCTTTGAACCTATCTACATGACTTTACCGAAAGGCCCAAAGAATATGAATTCCTGCAGTCACGAAAGCTTTAAGTCAGTATTTATTGTGCGTAGTAACGGGTGGAGGCCCCATGGTGTAGAGAGAGTTTTGGCGTATGTAATCTCCACCACTGGCAAGTGTGTGTTATCGCTTCTCGGCCTTTTGGCTAAGATCAAGTGTAGTATCTGTTCTTATCAGTTTAATATCTGATACGTACCACATTGTGGTACCTTATATTAAATAGATTTTTGGGACAGGGAGATGGAATAGGGGCTTGCTCCGTCCACTCCGCGCATCAACCCGGTATTGCAGTTTCTCCGGAAATGGTGCACCTCCCTGCTGGGGGAGGAATATCATCGAACAAAAGTAGACTATGTTGGGTTTGCAAACCCCATTTCCGCTGTTTGTCCGTAATTGGGTGCGTTCTCTCCTGTTTTGTTACCAGTCCCCTCCATCTTCTCATTTGTGCCCTGGATAGCTGTCAAATTTCAAAAATCTATCAAACTATTTTCACAGGTATCCAGTCGGTGTGGGTCAAGAAGTAATATGTCATATGCACATGCACTTATATACAAACAGTTTGTTTTATCCTGTACTGCTCTGTTTGTTACGTCTTCATAACGCAGTATTGCCCATAATTCCGTAATTTACCTATCTTAGTCTATCTTGCTTCGTGTGCTATGTAGAAAGGCCTTAGGCTGAAATTTTACTATACCTTCCTTTAGGGACAGTGTTTATTAACGAACGATATTTTTTCGATATTTGTTTTTTCATTCATATGTATTGGTCGTACAATTTGTATTATTATATTAGCATTTTCAGATTCTAATTCTCTTAATCAATTACAATTGCACCTAAGAACTTCCTCGTTTGTTGGCAGAAACAAACTCGGTTTAATTTTTTCTGGGTGTGCCAAAGCCTTTTGCAGAAATTGAGATTTTGTCCCGGTTTCAAATATGAATGGCCGTGTGCGTGATTGATGCTTGTTTAATATTCCGTATCTCTTAACGCCATGGCACATGCGGAATGGTCGTGATAACTTCTGCGCATATTCTTTGGTAAAGTCACGTAAAGTATTTTTTTGTAATTTTTGTTATTTTCTTTGAACCTATCTATGTGACTTTACCGAAAGACCCAAATAATATTCGCACAATAAGTTACCACGACCATTCCGCATGTGCCATGGTGTTAAAAATAACAAAGTAGTTTTTTCTTATTTTTTGATATTTTCTTTGAACCTATCTACATGACTTTACCGAAAGGCCCAAAGAATATGAATTCCTGCAGTCACGAAAGCTTTAAGTCAGTATTTATTGTGCGTAGTAACGGGTGGAGGCCCCATGGTGTAGAGAGAGTTTTGGCGTATGTAATCTCCACCACTGGCAAGTGTGTGTTATCGCTTCTCGGCCTTTTGGCTAAGATCAAGTGTAGTATCTGTTCTTATCAGTTTAATATCTGATACGTACCACATTGTGGTACCTTATATTAAATAGATTTTTGGGACAGGGAGATGGAATAGGGGCTTGCTCCGTCCACTCCGCGCATCAACCCGGTATTGCAGTTTCTCCGGAAATGGTGCACCTCCCTGCTGGGGGAGGAATATCATCGAACAAAAGTAGACTATGTTGGGTTTGCAAACCCCATTTCCGCTGTTTGTCCGTAATTGGGTGCGTTCTCTCCTGTTTTGTTACCAGTCCCCTCCATCTTCTCATTTGTGCCCTGGATAGCTGTCAAATTTCAAAAATCTATCAAACTATTTTCACAGGTATCCAGTCGGTGTGGGTCAAGAAGTAACATGTCATATGCACATGCACTTATATATAAACAGTTTGTTTTATCCTGTACTGCTCTGTTTGTTACGTCTTCATAACGCAGTATTGCCCATAATTCCGTAATTTACCTATCTTAGTCTATCTTGCTTCGTGTGCTATGTAGAAAGGCCTTAGGCTGAAATTTTACTATACCTTCCTTTAGGGACAGTGTTTATTAACGAACGATGTTTTTTCGATATTTTTTTTTCATTCATATGTATTGGTCGTACAATTTGTATTATTATATTAGCATTTTCAGATTCTAATTTTCTTAATCAATTACAATTGCACCTAAGAACTTCCTCGTTTGTTGGCAGAAACAAACTCGGTTTAATTTTTTCTGGGTGTGCCAAAGCCTTTTGCAGAAATTGAGATTTTGTCCCGGTTTCAAATATGAATGGCCGTGTGCGTGACTGATGCTTGTTTAATATTCCGTATCTCTTAACGCCATGGCACATGCGGAATGGTCGTGATAACTTCTGCGCATATGCTTTGGTAAAGTCACGTAAAGTATTTTTTTGTAATTTTTGTTATTTTCTTTGAACCTATCTATGTGACTTTACCGAAAGACCCAAATAATATTCGCACAATAAGTTACCACGACCATTCCGCATGTGCCATGGTGTTAAAAATAACAAAGTAGTTTTTTCTTATTTTTTGATATTTTCTTTGAACCTATCTACATGACTTTACCGAAAGGCCCAAAGAATATGAATTCCTGCAGTCACGAAAGCTTTAAGTCAGTATTTATTGTGCGTAGTAACGGGTGGAGGCCCCATGGTGTAGAGAGAGTTTTGGCGTATGTAATATCCACCACTGGCAAGTGTGTGTTATCGCTTCTCGGCCTTTTGGCTAAGATCAAGTGTAGTATCTGTTCTTATCAGTTTAATATCTGATACGTACCACATTGTGGTACCTTATATTAAATATATTTTTGGGACAGGGAGATGGAATAGGGGCTTGCTCCGTCCACTCCGCGCATCAACCCGGTATTGCAGTTTCTCCGGAAATGGTGCACCTCCCTGCTGGGGGAGGAATATCATCAAACAAAAGTAGACTATGTTGGGTTTGCAAACCCCATTTCCGCTGTTTGTCCGTAATTGGGTGCGTTCTCTCCTGTTTTGTTACCAGTCCCCTCCATCTTCTCATTTGTGCCCTGGATAGCTGTCAAATTTCAAAAATCTATCAAACTATTTTCACAGGTATCCAGTCGGTGTGGGTCAAGAAGTAATATGTCATATGCACATGCACTTATATACAAACAGTTTGTTTTATCCTGTACTGCTCTGTTTGTTACGTCTTCATAACGCAGTATTGCCCATAATTCCGTAATTTACCTATCTTAGTCTATCTTGCTTCATGTGCTATGTAGAAAGGCCTTAGGCTGAAATTTTACTATACCTTCCTTTAGGGACAGTGTTTATTAACGAACGATATTTTTTCGATAGTTTTTTTTTCATTCATATGTATTGGTCGTACAATTTGTATTATTATATTAGCATTTTCAGATTCTAATTCTCTTAATCAATTACAATTGCACCTAAGAACTTCCTCGTTTGTTGGCAGAAACAAACTCGGTTTACTTTTTTCTGGGTGTGCCAAAGCCTTTTGCAGAAATTGAGATTTTGTCCCGATTTCAAATATGAATGGCCGTGTGCGTGACTGATGCTTGTTTAATATTCCGTATCTCTTAACGCCATGGCACATGCGGAATGGTCGTGATAACTTCTGCGCATATTCTTTGGTAAAGTCACGTAAAGTATTTTTTTGTAATTTTTGTTATTTTCTTTGAACCTATCTATGTGACTTTACCGAAAGACCCAATAATATTCGCACAATAAGTTACCACGACCATTCCGCATGTGCCATGGTGTTAAAAATAACAAAGTAGTTTTTTCTTATTTTTTGATATTTTCTTTGAACCTATCTACATGACTTTACCGAAAGGCCCAAAGAATATGAATTCCTGCAGTCACGAAAGCTTTAAGTCAGTATTTATTGTGCGTAGTAACGGGTGGAGGCCCCATGGTGTAGAGAGAGTTTTGGCGTATGTAATCTCCACCACTGGCAAGTGTGTGTTATCGCTTCTCGACCTTTTGGCTAAGATCAAGTGTAGTATCTGTTCTCATCAGTTTAATATCTGATACGTACCACATTGTGGTACCTTATATTAAATAGATTTTTGGGACAGGGAGATGGAATAGGGGCTTGCTCCGTCCACTCCGCGCATCAACCCGGTATTGCAGTTTCTCCGGAAATTGTGCACCTCCCTGCTGGGGGAGGAATATCATCGAACAAAAGTAGACTATGTTGGGTTTGCAAACCCCATTTCCGCTGTTTGTCCGTAATTGGGTGCGTTCTCTCCTGTTTTGTTACCAGTCCCCTCCATCTTCTCATTTGTGCCCTGGATAGCTGTCAAATTTCAAAAATCTGATAGTAGGTTTTTACCCTTTTAACTGGTACAAAACTGACACCTTTATTCAAGGCATCATGTTTGCAATGAACACAACACAAGTAGTCAAAAAAGCAAACAAAAAGAAGCAACTCTGATAAGGATGATAATATGCACTGTCCTTGAAGTTGATTGGCCCACACCCGAGACGGCTTTCTTTAGAGCCTAGTCCCCATTGGTGTAGGGCCAGATGACACCAGAAGGCGTACAACTCAATCACAGTGCAATATCAGAGTATTGAGAGCTCGGGGTAAGCATTTACACTATGAGATCTCTTTTACCAGTGGCAAAATATGATAGTAGGTTTTTACCCTTTTAACTGGTACAAAACTGACACCTTTATTCAAGGCATCATGTTTGCAATGAACACAACACAAGTAGTCAAAAAAGCAAACAAAAAGAAGCAACTCTGATAAGGATGATAATATGCACTGTCCTTGAAGTTGATTGGCCCACACCCGAGACGGCTTTCTTTAGAGCCTAGTCCCCATTGGTGTAGGGCCAGATGACACCAGAAGGCGTACAACTCAATCACAGTGCAATATCAGAGTATTGAGAGCTCGGGGTAAGCATTTACACTATGAGATCTCTTTTACCAGTGGCAAAATATGATAGTAGGTTTTTACCCTTTTAACTGGTACAAAACTGACACCTTTATTCAAGGCATCATGTTTGCAATGAACACAACACAAGTAGTCAAAAAAGCAAACAAAAAGAAGCAACTCTGATAAGGATGATAATATGCACTGTCCTTGAAGTTGATTGGCCCACACCCGAGACGGCTTTCTTTAGAGCCTAGTCCCCATTGGTGTAGGGCCAGATGACACCAGAAGGCGTACAACTCAATCACAGTGCAATATCAGAGTATTGAGAGCTCGGGGTAAGCATTTACACTATGAGAAAAAAAAAAAAATCTATCAAACTATTTTCACAGGTATCCAGTCGGTGTGGGTCAAGAAGTAACATGTCATATGCACATGCACTTATATATAAACAGTTTGTTTTATCCTGTACTGCTCTGTTTGTTACGTCTTCATAACGCAGTATTGCCCATAATTCCGTAATTTACCTATCTTAGTCTATCTTGCTTCATGTGCTATGTAGAAAGTCCTTAGGCTGAAATTTTACTATACCTTCCTTTAGGGACAGTGTTTATTAACGAACGATATTTTTTCGATAGTTTTTTTTCATTCATATGTATTGGTCGTACAATTTGTATTATTATATTAGCATTTTCAGATTCTAATTCTCTTAATCAATTACAATTGCACCTAAGAACTTCCTCGTTTGTTGGCAGAAACAAACTCGGTTTAATTTTTTCTGGGTGTGCCAAAGCCTTTTGCAGAAATTGAGATTTTGTCCCGGTTTCAAATATGAATGGCCGTGTGCGTGACTGATGCTTGTTTAATATTCCGTATCTCTTAACGCCATGGCACATGCGGAATGGTCGTGATAACTTCTGCGCATATGCTTTGGTAAAGTAACGTAAAGTATTTTTTTGTAATTTTTGTTATTTTCTTTGAACCTATCTATGTGACTTTACCGAAAGACCCAAATAATATTCGCACAATAAGTTACCACGACCATTCCGCATGTGCCATGGTGTTAAAAATAACAAAGTAGTTTTTTCTTATTTTTTGATATTTTCTTTGAACCTATCTACATGACTTTACCGAAAGGCCCAAAGAATATGAATTCCTGCAGTCACGAAAGCTTTAAGTCAGTATTTATTGTGCGTAGTAACGGGTGGAGGCCCCATGGTGTAGAGAGAGTTTTGGCGTATGTAATATCCACCACTGGCAAGTGTGTGTTATCGCTTCTCGGCCTTTTGGCTAAGATCAAGTGTAGTATCTGTTCTTATCAGTTTAATATCTGATACGTACCACATTGTGGTACCTTATATTAAATAGATTTTTGGGACAGGGAGATGGAATAGGGGCTTGCTCCGTCCACTCCGCGCATCAACCCGGTATTGCAGTTTCTCCGGAAATGGTGCACCTCCCTGCTGGGGGAGGAATATCATCAAACAAAAGTAGACTATGTTGGGTTTGCAAACCCCATTTCTGCTGTTTGTCCGTAATTGGGTGCGTTCTCTCCTGTTTTGTTACCAGTCCCCTCCATCTTCTCATTTGTGCCCTGGATAGCTGTCAAATTTCAAAAATCTATCAAACTATTTTCACAGGTATCCAGTCGGTGTGGGTCAAGAAGTAATATGTCATATGCACATGCACTTATATACAAACAGTTTGTTTTATCCTGTACTGCTCTGTTTGTTACGTCTTCATAACGCAGTATTGCCCATAATTCCGTAATTTACCTATCTTAGTCTATCTTGCTTCATGTGCTATGTAGAAAGGCCTTAGGCTGAAATTTTACTATACCTTCCTTTAGGGACAGTGTTTATTAACGAACGATATTTTTTCGATAGTTTTTTTTCATTCATATGTATTGGTCGTACAATTTGTATTATTATATTAGCATTTTCAGATTCTAATTCTCTTAATCAATTACAATTGCACCTAAGAACTTCCTCGTTTGTTGGCAGAAACAAACTCGGTTTACTTTTTCCTGGGTGTGCCAAAGCCTTTTGCAGAAATTGAGATTTTGTCCCGGTTTCAAATATGAATGGCCGTGTGCGTGACTGATGCTTGTTTAATATTCCGTATCTCTTAACGCCATGGCACATGCGGAATGGTCGTGATAACTTCTGCGCATATTCTTTGGTAAAGTCACGTAAAGTATTTTTTTGTAATTTTTGTTATTTTCTTTGAACCTATCTATGTGACTTTACCGAAAGACCCAAATAATATTCGCACAATAAGTTGCCACGACCATTCCGCATGTGCCATGGTGTTAAAAATAACAAAGTAGTTTTTTCTTATTTTTTGATATTTTCTTTGAACCTATCTACATGACTTTACCGAAAGGCCCAAAGAATATGAATTCGTGCAGTCACGAAAGCTTTAAGTCAGTATTTATTGTGCGTAGTAACGGGTGGAGGCCCCATGGTGTAGAGAGAGTTTTGGCGTATGTAATCTCCACCACTGGCAAGTGTGTGTTATCGCTTCTCGGCCTTTTGGCTAAGATCAAGTGTAGTATCTGTTCTTATCAGTTTAATATCTGATACGTACCACATTGTGGTACCTTATATTAAATAGATTTTTGGGACAGGGAGATGGAATAGGGGCTTGCTCCGTCCACTCCGCGCATCAACCCGGTATTGCAGTTTCTCCGGAAATGGTGCACCTCCCTGCTGGGGGAGGAATATCATCGAACAAAAGTAGACTATGTTGGGTTTGCAAACCCCATTTCCGCTGTTTGTCCGTAATTGGGTGCGTTCTCTCCTGTTTTGTTACCAGTCCCCTCCATCTTCTCATTTGTGCCCTGGATAGCTGTCAAATTTCAAAAATCTATAAAACTATTTTCACAGGTATCCAGTCGGTGTGGGTCAAGAAGTAATATGTCATATGCACATGCACTTATATACAAACAGTTTGTTTTATCCTGTACTGCTCTGTTTGTTACGTCTTCATAACGCAGTATTGCCCATAATTCCGTAATTTACCTATCTTAGTCTATCTTGCTTCATGTGCTATGTAGAAAGGCCTTAGGCTGAAATTTTACTATACCTTCCTTTAGGGACAGTGTTTATTAACGAACGATATTTTTTCGATAGTTTTTTTTCATTCATATGTATTGGTCGTACAATTTGTATTATTATATTAGCATTTTCAGATTCTAATTCTCTTAATCAATTACAATTGCACCTAAGAACTTCCTCGTTTGTTGGCAGAAACAAACTCGGTTTAATTTTTTCTGGGTGTGCCAAAGCCTTTTGCAGAAATTGAGATTTTGTCCCGGTTTCAAATATGAATGGACGTGTGCGTGACTGGTGCTTGTTTAATATTCCGTATCTCTTAACGCCATGGCACATGCGGAATGGTCGTGATAACTTCTGCGCATATTCTTTGCTAAAGTCACGTAAAGTATTTTTTTGTAATTTTTGTTATTTTCTTTGAACCTATCTATGTGACTTTACCGAAAGACCCAAATAATATTCGCACAATAAGTTACCATGACCATTCCGCATGTGCCATGGTGTTAAAAATAACAAAGTAGTTTTTTGTAATTTTTTGATATTTTCTTTGAACCTATCTACATGACTTTACCGAAAGGCCCAAAGAATATGAATTCCTGCAGTCACGAAAGCTTTAAGTCAGTATTTATTGTGCGTAGTAACGGGTGGAGGCCCCATGGTGTAGAGAGAGTCTTGGCGTATGTAATCTCCACCACTGGCAAGTGTGTGTCATCGCTTCTCGGCCTTTTGGCTAAGATCAAGTGTAGTATCTGTTCTTATCAGTTTAATATCTGATACGTACCACATTGTGGTACCTTATATTAAATAGATTTTTGGGACAGGGAGAAGGAATAGGGGCTTGCTCCGTCCACTCTGCGCATCAACCCGGTATTGCAGTTTCTCCGGGAATGGTGCACCTCCCTGCTGGGGGAGGAATATCATCAAACAAAAGTAGACTATGTTGGGTTTGCAAACCCCATTTCCGCTGTTTGTCCGTAATTGGGTGCGTTCTCTCCTGTTTTGTTTTCAGTCCCCTCCATCTTCTCATTTGTGCCCTGGATAGCTGTCAAATTTCAAAAATTTATCAAACTATTTTCACAGGTATCCAGTCGGTGTGGGTCAAGAAGTAATATGTCATATGCACATGCACTTATATACAAACAGTTTGTTTTATCCTGTACTGCTCTGTTTGTTACGTCTTCATAACGCAGTATTGCCCATAATTCCGTAATTTACCTATCTTAGTCTATCTTGCTTCATGTGCTATGTAGAAAGGCCTTAGGCTGAAATTTTACTATACCTTCCTTTAGGGACAGTGTTTATTAACGAACGATATTTTTTCGATATTTGTTTTTTCATTCATATGTATTGGTCGTACAATTTGTATTATTATATTAGCATTTTCAGATTCTAATTCTCTTAATCAATTACAATTGCACCTAAGAACTTCCTCGTTTTTGGCAGAAACAAACTCGGTTTAATTTTTTCTGGGTGTGCCAAAGCCTTTTGCAGAAATTGAGATTTTGTCCCGGTTTCAAATATGAATGGCCGTGTGCGTGACTGATGCTTGTTTAATATTCCGTATCTCTTAACGCCATGGCACATGCGGAATGGTCGTGATAACTTCTGCGCATATTCTTTGGTAAAGTCACGTAAAGTATTTTTTTGTAATTTTTGTTATTTTCTTTGAACCTATCTATGTGACTTTACCGAAAGACCCAAATAATATTCGCACAATAAGTTACCACGACCATTCCGCATGTGCCATGGTGTTAAAAATAACAAAGTAGTTTTTTCTTATTTTTTGATATTTTCTTTGAACCTATCTACATGACTTTACCGAAAGGCCCAAAGAATATGAATTCCTGCAGTCACGAAAGCTTTAAGTCAGTATTTATTGTGCGTAGTAACGGGTGGAGGCCCCATGGTGTAGAGAGAGTTTTGGCGTATGTAATCTCCACCACTGGCAAGTGTGTGTTATCGCTTCTCGGCCTTTTGGCTAAGATCAAGTGTAGTATCTGTTCTTATCAGTTTAATATCTGATACGTACCACATTGTGGTACCTTATATTAAATAGATTTTTGGGACAGGGAGATGGAATAGGGGCTTGCTCCGTCCACTCCGCGCATCAACCCGGTATTGCAGTTTCTCCGGAAATGGTGCACCTCCCTGCTGGGGGAGGAATATCATCAAACAAAAGTAGACTATGTTGGGTTTGCAAACCCCATTTCCGCTGTTTGTCCGTAATTGGGTGCGTGCTCTCCTGTTTTGTTACCAGTCCCCTCCATCTTCTCATTTGTGCCCTGGATAGCTGTCAAATTTCAAAAATCTATCAAACTATTTTCACAGGTATCCAGTCGGTTTGGGTCAAGAAGTAATATGTCATATGCACATGCACTTATATATAAACAGTTTGTTTTATCCTGTACTGCTCTGTTTGTTACGTCTTCATAACGCGGTATTGCCCATAATTCCGTAATTTACCTATCTTAGTCTATCTTGCTTCATGTGCTATGTAGAAAGGCCTTAGGCTGAAATTTTACTATACCTTCCTTTAGGGACAGTGTTTATTAACGAACGATATTTTTTCGATAGTTTTTTTTCATTCATATGTATTGGTCGTACAATTTGTATTATTATATTAGCATTTTCAGATTCTAATTCTCTTAATCAATTACAATTGCACCTAAGAACTTCCTCGTTTGTTGGCAGAAACAAACTCGGTTTAATTTTTTCTGGGTGTGCCAAAGCCTTTTGCAGAAATTGAGATTTTGTCCCGGTTTCAAATATGAATGGCCGTGTGCGTGACTGATGCTTGTTTAATATTCCGTATCTCTTAACGCCATGGCACATGCGGAATGGTCGTGATAACTTCTGCGCATATTCTTTGGTAAAGTCACGTAAAGTATTTTTTTGTAATTTTTGTTATTTTCTTTGAACCTATCTATGTGACTTTACCGAAAGACCCAAATAATATTCGCACAATAAGTTACCACGACCATTCCGCATGTGCCATGGTGTTAAAAATAACAAAGTAGTTTTTTCTTATTTTTTGATATTTTCTTTGAACCTATCTACATGACTTTACCGAAAGGCCCAAAGAATATGAATTCCTGCAGTCACGAAAGCTTTAAGTCAGTATTTATTGTGCGTAGTAACGGGTGGAGGCCCCATGGTGTAGAGAGAGTTTTGGCGTATGTAATCTCCACCACTGGCAAGTGTGTGTTATCGCTTCTCGGCCTTTTGGCTAAGATCAAGTGTAGTATCTGTTCTTATCAGTTTAATATCTGATACGTACCACATTGTGGTACCTTATATTAAATATATTTTTGGGACAGGGAGATGGAATAGAGGCTTGCTCCGTCCACTCCGCGCATCAACCCGGTATTGCAGTTTCTCCGGAAATGGTGCACCTCCCTGCTGGGGGAGGAATATCATCAAACAAAAGTAGACTATGTTGGGTTTGCAAACCCCATTTCCGCTGTTTGTCCGTAATTGGGTGCGTTCTCTCCTGTTTTGTTACCAGTCCCCTCCATCTTCTCATTTGTGCCCTGGATAGCTGTCAAATTTCAAAAATCTATCAAACTATTTTCACAGGTATCCAGTCGGTGTGGGTCAAGAAGTAATATGTCATATGCACATGCACTTATATACAAACAGTTTGTTTTATCCTGTACTGCTCTGTTTGTTACGTCTTCATAACGCAGTATTGCCCATAATTCCGTAATTTACCTATCTTAGTCTATCTTGCTTCATGTGCTATGTAGAAAGGCCTTAGGCTGAAATTTTACTATACCTTCCTTTAGGGACAGTGTTTATTAACGAACGATATTTTTTCGATATTTGTTTTTTCATTCATATGTATTGGTCGTACAATTTGTATTATTATTATATTAGCATTTTCAGATTCTAATTCTCTTAATCAATTACAATTGCACCTAAGAACTTCCTCGTTTGTTGGCAGAAACAAACTCGGTTTAATTTTTTCTGGGTGTGCCAAAGCCTTTTGCAGAAATTGAGATTTTGTCCCGGTTTCAAATATGAATGGCCGTGTGCGTGACTGATGCTTGTTTAATATTCCGTATCTCTTAACGCCATGGCACATGCGGAATGGTCGTGATAACTTCTGCGCATATTCTTTGGTAAAGTCACGTAAAGCATTTTTTTGCAATTTTTGTTATTTTCTTTGAACCTATCTATGTGACTTTACCGAAAGACCCAAATAATATTCGCACAATAAGTTACCACGACCATTCCGCATGTGCCATGGTGTTAAAAATAACAAAGTAGTTTTTTCTTATTTTTTGATATTTTCTTTGAACCTATCTACATGACTTTACCGAAAGGCCCAAAGAATATGAATTCCTGCAGTCACGAAAGCTTTAAGTCAGTATTTATTGTGCGTAGTAACGGGTGGAGGCCCCATGGTGTAGAGAGAGTTTTGGCGTATGTAATCTCCACCACTGGCAAGTGTGTGTTATCGCTTCTCGGCCTTTTGGCTAAGATCAAGTGTAGTATCTGTTCTTATCAGTTTAATATCTGATACGTACCACATTGTGGTACCTTATATTAAATAGATTTTTGGGACAGGGAGATGGAATAGGGGCTTGCTCAGTCCACTCTGCGCATCAACCCGGTATTGCAGTTTCTCCGGGAATGGTGCACCTCCCTGCTGGGGGAGGAATATCATCAAACAAAAGTAGACTATGTTGGGTTTGCAAACCCCATTTCCGCTGTTTGTCCGTAATTGGGTGCGTTCTCTCCTGTTTTGTTACCAGTCCCCTCCATCTTCTCATTTTTGCCCTGGATAGCTGTCAAATTTCAAAAATCTATCAAACTATTTTCACAGGTATCCAGTCGGTGTGGGTCAAGAAGTAATATGTCATATGCAAATGCACTTATATACAAACAGTTTGTTTTATCCTGTACTGCTCTGTTTGTTACGTCTCCATAACGCAGTATTGCCCATAATTCCGTAATTTACCTATCTTAGTCTATCTTGCTTCATGTGCTATGTAGAAAGGCCTTAGGCTGAAATTTTACTATACCTTCCTTTAGGGACAGTGTTTATTAACGAACGATATTTTTTCGATAGTTTTTTTTCATTCATATGTATTGGTCGTACAATTTGTATTATTAAATTAGCATTTTCAGATTCTAATTCTCTGAATCAATTACACTTGCACCTAATAACTTCCTCGTTTGTTGGCAGAAACAAACTCGGTTTAATTATTTCTGGGTGTGCCAAAGCCTTTTGCAGAAATTGAGATTTTGTCCCGGTTTCAAACATGAATGGCCGTGTGCGTGACTGATGCTTGTTTAATATTCCGTATCTCTTAACACCATGGCACATGCGGAATGGTCGTGATAACTTCTGCGCATATTCTTTGGTAAAGTCACGTAAAGTATTTTTTTGTAATTTTTGTTATTTTCTTTGAACCTATCTATGTGACTTTACCGAAAGACCCAAATAATATTCGCACAATAAGTTACCACGACCATTCCGCACGTGCCATGGTGTTAAAGTAACAAAGTCGTTTTATGTAATTTTTAGAAAATTTTCTTTGAACCTATCTACATGACTTTACCGAAAGGCCCAAAGAATATTACTTCCTGCAGTCACGAAAGCTTTAAGTCGGTATTTATTGTGCGAAGTAACGGGTGAAGGCCCCATGGTGTAGAGAGAGTCTTGGCGTATGTAATCTCCACCACTGGCAAGTGTGTGTTATCGCTTCTCGGCCTTTTGGCTAAGATCAAGTGTAGTAGCTGTATTTATCAGTTTAATATCTGATACGTACCACATTGTGGTACCTTATATTAAATTGATTTTTGGGACAGGGAGATGGAATAGGGGCTTGCTCCGTCCACTCCGCGCATCAACCCGGTATTGCAGTTTCTCCGGAAATGGTGCACTTCCCTGCAGGGGGAGGAATATCATCAAACAAAAGTAGACTATGTTGGGTTTGCAAACCCCATTTCCGCTGTTTGTGCGTCATTGGGTGCGTTCTCTCCTGCTTTGTTACCAGTCCCTTCCATCTTCCCATTTGTGCCCTGGATAGCTGTCAAATTTAATAATCTATCAAACTCTTTTCACAGGTATCCAGTCGGTGTGGGTCAAGAAGTAATATGTCATATGCACATGCACTTATATACAAACAGTTTGTTTTATCCTGTACTGCTCTGTTTGTTACGTCTTCATAACGCAGTATTGCCCATAATTCCGTAATTTACCTATCTTAGTCTATCTTGCTTCATGTGCTATGTAGAAAGGCCTTAGGCTGAAATTTTACTATACCTTCCTTTAGGGACAGTGTTTATTAACGAACGATATTTTTTCGATCGTTTTTTTTCATTCATATGTATTGGTCGTACAATTTGTATTATTAAATTAGCATTTTCAGATTCTAATTCTCTGAATCAATTACACTTGCACCTAATAACTTCCTCGTTTGTTGCCAGAAACAAACTCGGTTTAATTATTTCTGGGTGTGCCAAAGCCTTTTGCAGAAATTGAGATTTTGTCCCGGTTTCAAACATGAATGGCCGTGTGCGTGACTGATGCTTGTTTAATATTCCGTATCTCTTAACACCATGGCACATGCGGAATGGTCGTGATAACTTCTGCGCATATTCTTTGGTAAAGTCACGTAAAGTATTTTTTTGTAATTTTTGTTATTTTCTTTGAACCTATCTATGTGACTTTACCGAAAGACCCAAATAATATTCGCACAATAAGTTGCCACGACCATTCCGCATGTGCCATGGTGTTAAAAATAACAAAGTAGTTTTTTGTTAGATTTTTATATTTCTCTGAACCTATCTACATGACTTTACCGAAAGGCCCAAAGAATATGAATTCCTGCAGTCACGAAAGCTTTAAGTCAGTATTTATTGTGCGTAGTAACGGGTGGAGGCCCCATGGTGTAGAGAGAGTCTTGGCGTATGTAATCTCCACCACTGGCAAGTGTGTGTTATCGCTTCTCGGCCTTTTGGCTAAGATCAAGTGTAGTATCTGTTCTTATCAGTTTAATATCTGATACGTACCACATTGTGGTACCTTATATTAAATTGATTTTTGGGACAGGGAGATGGAATAGGGGCTTGCTCCGTCCACTCCGCGCATCAACCCGGTATTGCAGTTTCTCCGGAAATGGTGCACTTCCCTGCAGGGGGAGGAATATCATCAAACAAAAGTAGACTATGTTGGGTTTGCAAACCCCATTTCCGCTGTTTGTGCGTCATTGGGTGCGTTCTCTCCTGCTTTGTTACCAGTCCCTTCCATCTTCTCATTTGTGCCCTGGATAGCTGTCAAATTTAATAATCTATCAAACTCTTTTCACAGGTATCCAGTCGGTGTGGGTCAAGAAGTAATATGTCATATGCACATGCACTTATATACAAACAGTTTGTTTTATCCTGTACTGCTCTGTTTGTTACGTCTTCATAACGCAGTATTGCCCATAATTCCGTAATTTACCTATCTTAGTCTATCTTGCTTCATGTGCTATGTAGAAAGGCCTTAGGCTGAAATTTTACTATACCTTCCTTTAGGGACAGTGTTTATTAACGAACGATATTTTTTCGATCGTTTTTTTTCATTCATATGTATTGGTCGTACAATTTGTATTATTAAATTAGCATTTTCAGATTCTAATTCTCTGAATCAATTACACTTGCACCTAATAACTTCCTCGTTTGTTGGCAGAAACAAACTCGGTTTAATTATTTCTGGGTGTGCCAAAGCCTTTTGCAGAAATTGAGATTTTGTCCCGGTTTCAAACATGAATGGCCGTGTGCGTGACTGATGCTTGTTTAATATTCCGTATCTCTTAACACCATGGCACATGCGGAATGGTCGTGATAACTTCTGCGCATATTCTTTGGTAAAGTCACGTAAAGTATTTTTTTGTAATTTTTGTTATTTTCTTTGAACCTATCTATGTGACTTTACCGAAAGACCCAAATAATATTCGCACAATAAGTTACCACGACCATTCCGCATGTGCCATGGTGTTAAAAATAACAAAGTAGTTTTTTGTTAGTTTTTTTTATATTTCTCTGAACCTATCTACATGACTTTACCGAAAGGCCCAAAGAATATGAATTCCTGCAGTCACGAAAGCTTTAAGTCAGTATTTATTGTGCGTAGTAACGGGTGGAGGCCCCATGGTGTAGAGAGAGTCTTGGCGTATGTAATCTCCACCACTGGCAAGTGTGTGTTATCGCTTCTCGGCCTTTTGGCTAAGATCAAGTGTAGTATCTGTTCTTATCAGTTTAATATCTGATACGTACCACATTGTGGTACCTTATATTAAATTGATTTTTGGGGCAGGGAGTTGGAATAGGGGCTTGCTCCGTCCACTCCGCGCATCAACCCGGTATTGCAGTTTCTCCGGAAATGGTGCACCTCCCTGCTGGGGGAGGAATATCATCGAACAAAAGTAGACTATGTTGGGTTTGCAAACCCCATTTCCGCTGTTTGTCCGTAATTGGGTGCGTTCTCTCCTGTTTTGTTACCAGTCCCCTCCATCTTCTCATTTGTGCCCTGGATAGCTGTCAAATTTCAAAAATCTATCAAACTATTTTCACAGGTATCCAGTCGGTGTGGGTCAAGAAGTAACATGTCATATGCACATGCACTTATATATAAACAGTTTGTTTTATCCTGTACTGCTCTGTTTGTTACGTCTTCATAACGCAGTATTGCCCATAATTCCGTAATTTACCTATCTTAGTCTATCTTGCTTCGTGTGCTATGTAGAAAGGCCTTAGGCTGAAATTTTACTATACCTTCCTTTAGGGACAGTGTTTATTAACGAACGATGTTTTTTCGATATTTTTTTTTCATTCATATGTATTGGTCGTACAATTTGTATTATTATATTAGCATTTTCAGATTCTAATTCTCTTAATCAATTACAATTGCACCTAAGAACTTCCTCGTTTGTTGGCAGAAACAAACTCGGTTTAATTTTTTCTGGGTGTGCCAAAGCCTTTTGCAGAAATTGAGATTTTGTCCCGGTTTCAAATATGAATGGCCGTGTGCGTGACTGATGCTTGTTTAATATTCCGTATCTCTTAACGCCATGGCACATGCGGAATGGTCGTGATAACTTCTGCGCATATGCTTTGGTAAAGTCACGTAAAGTATTTTTTTGTAATTTTTGTTATTTTCTTTGAACCTATCTATGTGACTTTACCGAAAGACCCAAATAATATTCGCACAATAAGTTACCACGACCATTCCGCATGTGCCATGGTGTTAAAAATAACAAAGTAGTTTTTTCTTATTTTTTGATATTTTCTTTGAACCTATCTACATGACTTTACCGAAAGGCCCAAAGAATATGAATTCCTGCAGTCACGAAAGCTTTAAGTCAGTATTTATTGTGCGTAGTAACGGGTGGAGGCCCCATGGTGTAGAGAGAGTTTTGGCGTATGTAATATCCACCACTGGCAAGTGTGTGTTATCGCTTCTCGGCCTTTTGGCTAAGATCAAGTGTAGTATCTGTTCTTATCAGTTTAATATCTGATACGTACCACACTGTGGTACCTTATATTAAATAGATTTTTGGGACAGGGAGATGGAATAGGGGCTTGCTCCGTCCACTCCGCGCATCAACCCGGTATTGCAGTTTCTCCGGAAATGGTGCACCTCCCTGCTGGGGGAGGAATATCATCAAACAAAAGTAGACTATGTTGGGTTTGCAAACCCCATTTCCGCTGTTTGTCCGTAATTGGGTGCGTTCTCTCCTGTTTTGTTACCAGTCCCCTCCATCTTCTCATTTGTGCCCTGGATAGCTGTCAAATTTCAAAAATCTATCAAACTATTTTCACAGGTATCCAGTCGGTGTGGGTCAAGAAGTAATATGTCATATGCACATGCACTTATATACAAACAGTTTGTTTTATCCTGTACTGCTCTGTTTGTTACGTCTTCATAACGCAGTATTGCCCATAATTCCGTAATTTACCTATCTTAGTCTATCTTGCTTCATGTGCTATGTAGAAAGGCCTTAGGCTGAAATTTTACTATACCTTCCTTTAGGGACAGTGTTTATTAACGAACGATATTTTTTCGATAGTTTTTTTTTCATTCATATGTATTGGTCGTACAATTTGTATTATTATATTAGCATTTTCAGATTCTAATTCTCTTAATCAATTACAATTGCACCTAAGAACTTCCTCGTTTGTTGGCAGAAACAAACTCGGTTTACTTTTTTCTGGGTGTGCCAAAGCCTTTTGCAGAAATTGAGATTTTGTCCCGATTTCAAATATGAATGGCCGTGTGCGTGACTGATGCTTGTTTAATATTCCGTATCTCTTAACGCCATGGCACATGCGGAATGGTCGTGATAACTTCTGCGCATATTCTTTGGTAAAGTCACGTAAAGTATTTTTTTGTAATTTTTGTTATTTTCTTTGAACCTATCTATGTGACTTTACCGAAAGACCCAATAATATTCGCACAATAAGTTACCACGACCATTCCGCATGTGCCATGGTGTTAAAAATAACAAAGTAGTTTTTTCTTATTTTTTGATATTTTCTTTGAACCTATCTACATGACTTTACCGAAAGGCCCAAAGAATATGAATTCCTGCAGTCACGAAAGCTTTAAGTCAGTATTTATTGTGCGTAGTAACGGGTGGAGGCCCCATGGTGTAGAGAGAGTCTTGGCGTATGTAATCTCCACCACTGGCAAGTGTGTGTCATCGCTTCTCGGCCTTTTGGCTAAGATCAAGTGTAGTATCTGTTCTTATCAGTTTAATATCTGATACGTACCACATTGTGGTACCTTATATTAAATAGATTTTTGGGACAGGGAGATGGAATAGGGGCTTGCTCCGTCCACTCCGCGCATCAACCCGGTATTGCAGTTTCTCCGGGAATGGTGCACCTCCCTGCTGGGGGAGGAATATCATCAAACAAAAGTAGACTATGTTGGGTTTGCAAACCCCATTTCCGCTGTTTGTCCGTAATTGGGTGCGTTCTCTCCTGTTTTGTTACCAGTCCCCTCCATCTTCTCATTTGTGCCCTGGATAGCTGTCAAATTTCAAAAATTTATCAAACTATTTTCACAGGTATCCAGTCGGTGTGGGTCAAGAAGTAATATGTCATATGCACATGCACTTATATACAAACAGTTTGTTTTATCCTGTACTGCTCTGTTTGTTACGTCTTCATAACGCAGTATTGCCCATAATTCCGTAATTTACCTATCTTAGTCTATCTTGCTTCATGTGCTATGTAGAAAGGCCTTAGGCTGAAATTTTACTATACCTTCCTTTAGGGACAGTGTTTATTAACGAACGATATTTTTTCGATATTTGTTTTTTCATTCATATGTATTGGTCGTACAATTTGTATTATTATATTAGCATTTTCAGATTCTAATTCTCTTAATCAATTACAATTGCACCTAAGAACTTCCTCGTTTTTGGCAGAAACAAACTCGGTTTAATTTTTTCTGGGTGTGCCAAAGCCTTTTGCAGAAATTGAGATTTTGTCCCGGTTTCAAATATGAATGGCCGTGTGCGTGACTGATGCTTGTTTAATATTCCGTATCTCTTAACGCCATGGCACATGCGGAATGGTCGTGATAACTTCTGCGCATATTCTTTGGTAAAGTCACGTAAAGTATTTTTTTGTAATTTTTGTTATTTTCTTTGAACCTATCTATGTGACTTTACCGAAAGACCCAAATAATATTCGCACAATAAGTTACCACGACCATTCCGCATGTGCCATGGTGTTAAAAATAACAAAGTAGTTTTTTCTTATTTTTTGATATTTTCTTTGAACCTATCTACATGACTTTACCGAAAGGCCCAAAGAATATGAATTCCTGCAGTCACGAAAGCTTTAAGTCAGTATTTATTGTGCGTAGTAACGGGTGGAGGCCCCATGGTGTAGAGAGAGTTTTGGCGTATGTAATCTCCACCACTGGCAAGTGTGTGTTATCGCTTCTCGGCCTTTTGGCTAAGATCAAGTGTAGTATCTGTTCTTATCAGTTTAATATCTGATACATACCACATTGTGGTACCTTATATTAAATAGATTTTTGGGACAGAGAGATGAAATAGGGGCTTGCTCCGTCCACTCCGCGCATCAACCCGGTATTGCAGTTTCTCCGGAAATGGTGCACCTCCCTGCTGGGGGAGAAATATCATCGAACAAAAGTAGACTATGTTGGGTTTGCAAACCCCATTTCCGCTGTTTGTCCGTAATTGGGTGCGTTCTCTCCTGTTTTGTTACCAGTCCCCTCCATCTTCTCATTTGTGCCCTGGATAGCTGTCAAATTTCAAAAATCTATCAAACTATTTTCACAGGTATCCAGTCGGTGTGGGTCAAGAAGTAACATGTCATATGCACATGCACTTATATATAAACAGTTTGTTTTATCCTGTACTGCTCTGTTTGTTACGTCTTCATAACGCAGTATTGCCCATAATTCCGTAATTTACCTATCTTAGTCTATCTTGCTTCACGTGCTATGTAGAAAGGCCTTAGGCTGAAATTTTACTATACCTTCCTTTAGGGACAGTGTTTATTAACGAACGATATTTTTTCGATATTTTTTTTTCATTCATATGTATTGGTCGTACAATTTGTATTATTATATTAGCATTTTCAGATTCTAATTCTCTTAATCAATTACAATTGCACCTAAGAACTTCCTCGTTTGTTGGCAGAAACAAACTCGGTTTAATTTTTTCTGGGTGTGCCAAAGCCTTTTGCAGAAATTGAGATTTTGTCCCGGTTTCAAATATGAATGGCCGTGTGCGTGACTGATGCTTGTTTAATATTCCGTATCTCTTAACGCCATGGCACATGCGGAATGGTCGTGATAACTTCTGCGCATATGCTTTGGTAAAGTCACGTAAAGTATTTTTTTGTAATTTTTGTTATTTTCTTTGAACCTATCTATGTGACTTTACCGAAAGACCCAAATAATATTCGTACAATAAGTTACCACGACCATTCCGCATGTGCCATGGTGTTAAAAATAACAAAGTAGTTTTTTCTTATTTTTTGATATTTTCGTTGAACCTATCTACATGACTTTACCGAAAGGCCCAAAGAATATGAATTCCTGCAGTCACGAAAGCTTTAAGTCAGTATTTATTGTGCGTAGTAACGGGTGGAGGCCCCATGGTGTAGAGAGAGTTTTGGCGTATGTAATATCCACCACTGGCAAGTGTGTGTTATCGCTTCTCGGCCTTTTGGCTAAGATCAAGTGTAGTATCTGTTCTTATCAGTTTAATATCTGATACGTACCACATTGTGGTACCTTATATTAAATAGATTTTTGGGACAGGGAGATGGAATAGGGGCTTGCTCCGTCCACTCCGCGCATCAACCCGGTATTGCAGTTTCTCCGGAAATGGTGCACCTCCCTGCTGGGGGAGGAATATCATCAAACAAAAGTAGACTATGTTGGGTTTGCAAACCCCATTTCCGCTGTTTGTCCGTAATTGGGTGCGTGCTCTCCTGTTTTGTTACCAGTCCCCTCCATCTTCTCATTTGTGCCCTGGATAGCTGTCAAATTTCAAAAATCTATCAAACTATTTTCACAGGTATCCAGTCGGTGTGGGTCAAGAAGTAATATGTCATATGCACATGCACTTATATACAAACAGTTTGTTTTATCCTGTACTGCTCTGTTTGTTACGTCTTCATAACGCGGTATTGCCCATAATTCCGTAATTTACCTATCTTAGTCTATCTTGCTTCATGTGCTATGTAGAAAGGCCTTAGGCTGAAATTTTACTATACCTTCCTTTAGGGACAGTGTTTATTAACGAACGATATTTTTTCGATAGTTTTTTTTCATTCATATGTATTGGTCGTACAATTTGTATTATTATATTAGCATTTTCAGATTCTAATTCTCTTAATCAATTACAATTGCACCTAAGAACTTCCTCGTTTGTTGGCAGAAACAAACTCGGTTTAATTTTTTCTGGGTGTGCCAAAGCCTTTTGCAGAAATTGAGATTTTGTCCCGGTTTCAAATATGAATGGCCGTGTGCGTGACTGATGCTTGTTTAATATTCCGTATCTCTTAACGCCATGACACATGCGGAATGGTCGTGATAACTTCTGCGCATATTCTTTGGTAAAGTCACGTAAAGTATTTTTTTGTAATTTTTGTTATTTTCTTTGAACCTATCTATGTGACTTTACCGAAAGACCCAAATAATATTCGCACAATAAGTTACCACGACCATTCCGCATGTGCCATGGTGTTAAAAATAACAAAGTAGTTTTTTCTTATTTTTTGATATTTTCTTTGAACCTATCTACATGACTTTACCGAAAGGCCCAAAGAATATGAATTCCTGCAGTCACGAAAGCTTTAAGTCAGTATTTATTGTGCGTAGTAACGGGTGGAGGCCCCATGGTGTAGAGAGAGTTTTGGCGTATGTAATCTCCACCACTGGCAAGTGTGTGTTATCGCTTCTCGGCCTTTTGGCTAAGATCAAGTGTAGTATCTGTTCTTATCAGTTTAATATCTGATACGTACCACATTGTGGTACCTTATATTAAATATATTTTTGGGACAGGGAGATGGAATAGAGGCTTACTCCGTCCACTCCGCGCATCAACCCGGTATTGCAGTTTCTCCGGAAATGGTGCACCTCCCTGCTGGGGGAGGAATATCATCAAACAAAAGTAGACTATGTTGGGTTTGCAAACCCCATTTCCGCTGTTTGTCCGTAATTGGGTGCGTTCTCTCCTGTTTTGTTACCAGTCCCCTCCATCTTCTCATTTGTGCCCTGGATAGCTGTCAAATTTCAAAAATCTATCAAACTATTTTCACAGGTATCCAGTCGGTGTGGGTCAAGAAGTAATATGTCATATGCACATGCACTTATATACAAACAGTTTGTTTTATCCTGTACTGCTCTGTTTGTTACGTCTTCATAACGCAGTATTGCCCATAATTCCGTAATTTACCTATCTTAGTCTATCTTGCTTCATGTGCTATGTAGAAAGGCCTTAGGCTGAAATTTTACTATACCTTCCTTTAGGGACAGTGTTTATTAACGAACGATATTTTTTCGATATTTGTTTTTTCATTCATATGTATTGGTCGTACAATTTGTATTATTATTATATTAGCATTTTCAGATTCTAATTCTCTTAATCAATTACAATTGCACCTAAGAACTTCCTCGTTTGTTGGCAGAAACAAACTCGGTTTAATTTTTTCTGGGTGTGCCAAAGCCTTTTGCAGAAATTGAGATTTTGTCCCGGTTTCAAATATGAATGGCCGTGTGCGTGACTGATGCTTGTTTAATATTCCGTATCTCTTAACGCCATGGCACATGCGGAATGGTCGTGATAACTTCTGCGCATATTCTTTGGTAAAGTCACGTAAAGTATTTTTTTGCAATTTTTGTTATTTTCTTTGAACCTATCTATGTGACTTTACCGAAAGACCCAAATAATATTCGCACAATAAGTTACCACGACCATTCCGCATGTGCCATGGTGTTAAAAATAACAAAGTAGTTTTTTCTTATTTTTTGATATTTTCTTTGAACCTATCTACATGACTTTACCGAAAGGCCCAAAGAATATGAATTCCTGCAGTCACGAAAGCTTTAAGTCAGTATTTATTGTGCGTAGTAACGGGTGGAGGCCCCATGGTGTAGAGAGAGTTTTGGCGTATGTAATCTCCACCACTGGCAAGTGTGTGTTATCGCTTCTCGGCCTTTTGGCTAAGATCAAGTGTAGTATTTTGCCTCACCAACACCTATTTTACCTGGAATGGCACCTTCTACAAACAGAATGAGGGTACCCCTATGGGCTCCCCCTTGTCACCAGTTATAGCCAACATGTTCATGGAAAAGTTTGAATCAGACGCCATCCAGACATCCACCCTGCGTCCTTCCCTGTGGAAGAGATATGTGGATGACACTTTCGTCATCTGGCCACATGGCCTCCCAGCATTGAACCACTTCTTGGACCACATCAATTCTAGACACCCATCTATCAGATTCACCATGGAAGTGGAGAAAGACGGTAAACTACCATTCTTGGATATTCTGTTTAAGAGGAGGCTTGACGGATCCTTGGGACATTCTGTCTACAGGAAAGCCACCCACACAAATTCCTACTTGAAACCGGATTCCCACCACCACCCATCTCAAAAGAATTATCTCATCAAAACGCTATACCACAGAGCCCATGGCATTTCTGACCAACACCACCTGACTGATGAATTAAGACATGTACATCGGGCCCTCAGGATGAACGGATACTCTGACCGCACTATCCGCCAAGCTGTCTCTCCCACCACACAGAAACAACCACATGAAACTCTGACCAAAACTATCACGTTACCATACATAGCAGGCGTGACCAAAAAGATCTCCAAAATTCTAAACAAACATAAGATCCAAGTCCGATTCAGTACAGTGCATAAAATCCGTGATCTGATTCCATCTGTGAAGGATGTCGTTCCTGACTTACAGTATCCTGGAGTCTACAAATTGAGTTGCATTTGTGGTGATTGCTACATTGGAGAAACAAAACGTCATGTTGCTGATCGTGTCCGCGAGCACAAGTCAGATCTGAAACACGGCAGAACTGATTCTTCGGCCGTTGCCGATCATTGCTACAACTCGGCGGGCTCTCATGAAATTGTCTTTTCCGAGACCAAGGTTCTCTGCAAACCTCCGGGCTACCATCAAAGGTTTGTACACGAAGCCATACAAATATACAAACACAGACATAATTTCAACCGTGATGATGGGTACAAACTCAGTAATCACTGGAAAGATGTTATTAACCACGCAAAAAAGACTTAATTACACTTTTTGGACCATCTTATCTGACAGGCACTATTTTAATTTACTTCACCGAGTGTTAACATCCACAGTGTTTAACAGTAATCTCTTCATTGTTCTTTGATCACCGCTCGCCACGTTTCCATTCATTGTGTTGAGCACTACGTGATGTCTTTGATCACCGCTCGCCCTCCGTCCCGGCGCGTCTCCATTCATTGTGTTGAGCACTGCGTGCAGTCTTTGATCGCCGCTCGCCCTCCGTCCCGACACGTCTCCATTCATTGTGTTGAGCACTGCGTGCAGTCTTTGATCACCGCTCCTCCTCCCTCCCGATACGTTTCCATTCATTGGCTACCACAGCCTGATAAGCTCTCCCCCCCCTCTCCACCTCCCTTCAACTTGCTTATAAGGGATTACATCTTGAATCATTGCTTCACTTGATGCAGCTAATTCGGCTGTGACGGTCCCACCTGATGACGGAGACTTGTGTTGCCTCCGAAACGTCGTGAATTTTATTTTGTTTTGTTTTATTTTACTTTCATTAATTTTAATGTTTTTACCTACGTGACTTTACCGAAAAAATCTGAGAATATGTAGTATCTGTTCTTATCAGTTTAATATCTGAAACGTACCACATTGTGGTACCTTATATTAAATAGATTTTTGGGACAGGGAGATGGAATAGGGGCTTGCTCAGTCCACTCTGCGCATCAACCCGGTATTGCAGTTTCTCCGGGAATGGTGCACCTCCCTGCTGGGGGAGGAATATCATCAAACAAAAGTAGACTATGTTGGGTTTGCAAACCCCATTTCCGCTGTTTGTCCGTAATTGGGTGCGTTCTCTCCTGTTTTGTTACCAGTCCCCTCCATCTTCTCATTTTTGCCCTGGATAGCTGTCAAATTTCAAAAATCTATCAAACTATTTTCACAGGTATCCAGTCGGTGTGGGTCAAGAAGTAATATGTCATATGCAAATGCACTTATATACAAACAGTTTGTTTTATCCTGTACTGCTCTGTTTGTTACGTCTCCATAACGCAGTATTGCCCATAATTCCGTAATTTACCTATCTTAGTCTATCTTGCTTCATGTGCTATGTAGAAAGGCCTTAGGCTGAAATTTTACTATACCTTCCTTTAGGGACAGTGTTTATTAACGAACGATATTTTTTCGATAGTTTTTTTTCATTCATATGTATTGGTCGTACAATTTGTATTATTAAATTAGCATTTTCAGATTCTAATTCTCTGAATCAATTACACTTGCACCTAATAACTTCCTCGTTTGTTGGCAGAAACAAACTCGGTTTAATTATTTCTGGGTGTGCCAAAGCCTTTTGCAGAAATTGAGATTTTGTCCCGGTTTCAAACATGAATGGCCGTGTGCGTGACTGATGCTTGTTTAATATTCCGTATCTCTTAACACCATGGCACATGCGGAATGGTCGTGATAACTTCTGCGCATATTCTTTGGTAAAGTCACGTAAAGTATTTTTTTGTAATTTTTGTTATTTTCTTTGAACCTATCTATGTGACTTTACCGAAAGACCCAAATAATATTCGCACAATAAGTTACCACGACCATTCCGCACGTGCCATGGTGTTAAAGTAACAAAGTCGTTTTATGTAATTTTTAGAACATTTTCTTTGAACCTATCTACATGACTTTACCGAAAGGCCCAAAGAATATTACTTCCTGCAGTCACGAAAGCTTTAAGTCGGTATTTATTGTGCGAAGTAACGGGTGAAGGCCCCATGGTGTAGAGAGAGTCTTGGCGTATGTAATCTCCACCACTGGCAAGTGTGTGTTATCGCTTCTCGGCCTTTTGGCTAAGATCAAGTGTAGTAGCTGTTCTTATCAGTTTAATATCTGATACGTACCACATTGTGGTACCTTATATTAAATTGATTTTTGGGACAGGGAGATGGAAAAGGGGCTTGCTCCGTCCACTCCGCGCATCAACCCGGTATTGCAGTTTCTCCGGAAATGGTGCACTTCCCTGCAGGGGGAGGAATATCATCAAACAAAAGTAGACTATGTTGGGTTTGCAAACCCCATTTCCGCTGTTTGTGCGTCATTGGGTGCGTTCTCTCCTGCTTTGTTACCAGTCCCTTCCATCTTCCCATTTGTGCCCTGGATAGCTGTCAAATTTAATAATCTATCAAACTCTTTTCACAGGTATCCAGTCGGTGTGGGTCAAGAAGTAATATGTCATATGCACATGCACTTATATACAAACAGTTTGTTTTATCCTGTACTGCTCTGTTTGTTACGTCTTCATAACGCAGTATTGCCCATAATTCCGTAATTTACCTATCTTAGTCTATCTTGCTTCATGTGCTATGTAGAAAGGCCTTAGGCTGAAATTTTACTATACCTTCCTTTAGGGACAGTGTTTATTAACGAACGATATTTTTTCGATCGTTTTTTTTCATTCATATGTATTGGTCGTACAATTTGTATTATTAAATTAGCATTTTCAGATTCTAATTCTCTGAATCAATTACACTTGCACCTAATAACTTCCTCGTTTGTTGCCAGAAACAAACTCGGTTTAATTATTTCTGGGTGTGCCAAAGCCTTTTGCAGAAATTGAGATTTTGTCCCGGTTTCAAACATGAATGGCCGTGTGCGTGACTGATGCTTGTGTAATAAACGACTGTGGACCACGATGTCTGGCTCAGTGTCCTTTATTATTCGGTTCGTGCTGTACACCCACACGGCTGTCTTTACTCGGTAGCTTCTCCACGGTGCTGACTCCAATGTCGGCCCGATCCACAACAGCAGCTCCGCTGCTGTTTCTCTCACACAGCCCCCCTTGGCTGTACTCTCTGCTGCTCTTCTCCCTCCGCAGCTCTCACAGCTTCTTGCTCTCTCTCTCTCTCTCCGCAGCTCCTCCTGGCAGCCACACCGCTGCCTCTAACACACAGCCTTCCTGGCTGTACTCTCCTCTCTCTTCGTCGCTCCTGCGACTCTCTGCAGCCACACCGCTGCCTCTAACACACAGCCTTCCTGGCTGTACTCTGGGGTCGGCCCCCGCTCGCCGGCGGTGCCTCCCTCCTCTCGTTCGCCCTCGTGGCCTCACCCTTTTCCATTCACCACCGGACTGCCTTCCCCTTCCGGTTTACCCGCTTAAAGCCCCGAACCTTCCCCCCACGTCACATGACTCCACCCCCCGTGACGTCACCTCCGGAAGGTCGCTTACGCCCGCATTACACCACCCTCCCCCGTAGAAAAATCCCAGCCGACCTCGGCTGACCAATAGCAAATCGTAATGCGGCGAACCGAGCTTCCCCCCCTAAAGGACACTAAGCATATAATATAACAACAAGAACAACAACAGCACAAAGCACAACAACGCACATCCGCATGTCGTACACGACAGCCCCCCGGCCCCAGGATAGAGATGATGTAATTCCGGGCCGCTTAAGAAAACCCCAATAATTACCCAAATAACCGCGATGGACGCCCCAGTATTTACATTTTAACAGCAATATTATTTACACGTGAAAACAACAACAACAAAAAAATTTCTGCTCTTACCCACCAGCAGTCCTCCCTTGAGGACCAGCACAGACCTCAGACGTACACAGCATGTACCCACAGTCACTCTCAACAAACCAACAAAACCCCTAATCGCACACCCTCGCGTGGAGAGCCACGCTCCCCAGCGGTAACATTTAACTCGCCGTAACCCTCACCGTGGTCGTCAACCCACGGCAACATCCATTTACCATACTCTCGGCTAGTGCCATTTCGGGGATGAGCAGCACTCGGCCATGCTCCTCCCTTACTATCCCATCAGCGATGGACACACACCAGCCTCTTATAGTCTGACGCTTTATAGCCAAGGGAAGATCAATCCCTCGGCAAGGCCAGATATCAACGACCCCCCCCATGGGGTAATGTTCTCTTATAGAGACAATAACGCCCTAACCCAAATCCCGTGAGCCCCCGGCACACCAGATTCAGTCTGCCACCGCACAACTGAACCATGACTCCCCGAGCCATATGAGCACACGGCCCATTAGTTTAAGACATACCACGGAGGTTTCGCCTCCCGGCTGTCAGGTCAGCCATCAGCCATAGGCCGACGTGACCACCACTCGTGCATCACCCAATCAACAATGGCAGGCATAACAGATGGAATATTTGCCCCACCGAGGTTTTTCCCGCGCGCTCAAAATGGCGGCCCCCTTCGCCCAGCGCGTTCGCGCAATATCTCGCGCGCACTCAAAATGGCGGCCCTTTCCGCAAAGCGCATCGACGCCATACCCCGCGTGTGCGCAAAATGGCGGCCCAACGTGCGAACACGTGGCCAGTTTTCTCCATTCGTGCACCCCAGCTTCCCTTTGCTGGGGGTCACAAATTGCTTCCCCCGTCTTATTGTAACAATCCCAACAACGATAGACGCACAGCCCCAGCTTGCTGCGCGCAGCAGTCATATCGGGGAATTTTTAACCAATATTTTACCAACCACATTGGTTACACAACCCAACTCGCAAAGCAACTCGTGGCTGCATGCGATCAACCGAATACGCGACGCAACTTGGCGCCAATTTACGGTCCCATTAGCATTAACCTTTGAGACACCCACAACGGCGTCATCACGCACCCTCAAAGCGCGCTCTCTCTCTCACAAAGCGCCGTTACCCATAATATACACAAAATCGCGTGTACATAACATCCATACGACCAAATAATAGGGTCCCCCTCGAATTTGTTACCAATTTCCAAACAGGTACGCACAATTAATAACATCCCAATCCCAATAGTCAATCAATGCATCGCACCCCATAACCGTACAGAACGGTGTAACAGCACATACAGTCAACATATCGCGATCACACGCGCACATTTAAGCACAATAGCAAACCGATCTGCAGGTAACCAACACACCATTAATCCAGTCGTAACATTGCAGCAACAACACCAATATTCTCTCTCTTGCAACAACCACATCGCACCTAGCACCTCGCAGCACAATACACCAAAAAAAATATATATATTTTTCAATTAAGCCCATCGCACAAGGTAACCCACGAGATGATACAGCGCAAGATACCCGACGCTCCCGAGTTAATAATTAACTTCGCCATCAATATAACTCCACACCGCAGCGCACACACACAATTTAACACTCAGCAAGCACAGCATACTCTCCGTCCATTCTCAACACACGTACACACTTTAATTGACACCGAGCAAAAAGCAGATAGCGCGTTCATCGTTATCACACACACATACCCACAGTCCGAACCGCGCTCCGCACAATCGAGTCATGAGAGAAAACAAAATCGCCCCCACCCGGCCCTCGAAAGATGGGTGAGGTGTGTGTAAAGGCCGGTTGCGTATCGTTACGACCCGCCCGGGGCTGCAGCAAGAAGAGGACGGCAGGGCGGCAACTTGAGTCGTCTCGCAGAACTCGTTCGGCGACTTGACTGCTCCGTTGTCACGCACCCGAGCCAGGACGGGAGAGCTCCCGCCCCAGCAGCTGTAGCGTCGTCGTCCTCTCCTCGCAGCTCCCCCTCGCAAAATAGCAGCTCACAGCAGGCTGCTCTCCCCGCGGCACCTCCAGATGGCAGCGCAAGGCTGCCTCTCCGCCGCGATGTTGAAGATGGCGGCGTCTCCCCGCCGCGGTGAAGACAAGATGGCGGCTTCCCGCCGTTTCTCCCCTGCCACGCTCAAGATGGCGTCTTCGTGCCACGTGGCAGATGGCGCTGGCAGCGCAGGCAAGGCGTCGGCCTGCAGACCACCATCGGCTTCCCCCACTGCCGTCGTCGGCGTGGTGAGCTCACACGGTTTCGCCAGCACGATTTTCCAGGTCTCCAGCTGCGCCATCTGTCTCAATCGTAAGTCGGATGATGTAGCAGATGATGGCACAGGAATATTCTTTCTTCCGAGCCGTCTTGACAAGCCGTTTCACATCTGACACCAGTGTAATAAACGACTGTGGACCACGATGTCTGGCTCAGTGTCCTTTATTATTCGGTTCGTGCTGTACACCCACACGGCTGTCTTTACTCGGTAGCTTCTCCACGGTGCTGACTCCAATGTCGGCCCGATCCACAACAGCAGCTCCGCTGCTGTTTCTCTCACACAGCCCCCCTTGGCTGTACTCTCTGCTGCTCTTCTCCCTCCGCAGCTCTCACAGCTTCTTGCTCTCTCTCTCTCTCTCCGCAGCTCCTCCTGGCAGCCACACCGCTGCCTCTAACACACAGCCTTCCTGGCTGTACTCTCCTCTCTCTTCGTCGCTCCTGCGACTCTCTGCAGCCACACCGCTGCCTCTAACACACAGCCTTCCTGGCTGTACTCTGGGGTCGGCCCCCGCTCGCCGGCGGTGCCTCCCTCCTCTCGTTCGCCCTCGTGGCCTCACCCTTTTCCATTCACCACCGGACTGCCTTCCCCTTCCGGTTTACCCGCTTAAAGCCCCGAACCTTCCCCCCACGTCACATGACTCCACCCCCCGTGACGTCACCTCCGGAAGGTCGCTTACGCCCGCATTACACTTGTTTAATATTCCGTATCTCTTAACACCATGGCACATGCGGAATGGTCGTGATAACTTCTGCGCATATTCTTTGGTAAAGTCACGTAAAGTATTTTTTTGTAATTTTTGTTATTTTCTTTGAACCTATCTATGTGACTTTACCGAAAGACCCAAATAATATTCGCACAATAAGTTACCACGACCATTCCGCATGTGCCATGGTGTTAAAAATAACAAAGTAGTTTTTTGTTAGTTTTTTTTATATTTCTCTGAACCTATCTACATGACTTTACCGAAAGGCCCAAAGAATATGAATTCCTGCAGTCACGAAAGCTTTAAGTCAGTATTTATTGTGCGTAGTAACGGGTGGAGGCCCCATGGTGTAGAGAGAGTCTTGGCGTATGTAATCTCCACCACTGGCAAGTGTGTGTTATCGCTTCTCGGCCTTTTGGCTAAGATCAAGTGTAGTATCTGTTCTTATCAGTTTAATATCTGATACGTACCACATTGTGGTACCTTATATTAAATTGATTTTTGGGACAGGGAGATGGAATAGGGGCTTGCTCCGTCCACTCCGCGCATCAACCCGGTATTGCAGTTTCTCAGGAAATGGTGCACTTCCCTGCAGGGGGAGGAATATCATCAAACAAAAGTAGACTATGTTGGGTTTGCAAACCCCATTTCCGCTGTTTGTGCGTCATTGGGTGCGTTCTCTCCTGCTTTGTTACCAGTCCCTTCCATCTTCTCATTTGTGCCCTGGATAGCTGTCAAATTTAATAATCTATCAAACTCTTTTCACAGGTATCCAGTCGGTGTGGGTCAAGAAGTAATATGTCATATGCACATGCACTTATATACAAACAGTTTGTTTTATCCTGTACTGCTCTGTTTGTTACGTCTTCATAACGCAGTATTGCCCATAATTCCGTAATTTACCTATCTTAGTCTATCTTGCTTCATGTGCTATGTAGAAAGGCCTTAGGCTGAAATTTTACTATACCTTCCTTTAGGGACAGTGTTTATTAACGAACGATATTTTTTCGATCGTTTTTTTTCATTCATATGTATTGGTCGTACAATTTGTATTATTAAATTAGCATTTTCAGATTCTAATTCTCTGAATCAATTACACTTGCACCTAATAACTTCCTCGTTTGTTGGCAGAAACAAACTCGGTTTAATTATTTCTGGGTGTGCCAAAGCCTTTTGCAGAAATTGAGATTTTGTCCCGGTTTCAAACATGAATGGCCGTGTGCGTGACTGATGCTTGTTTAATATTCCGTATCTCTTAACACCATGGCACATGCGGAATGGTCGTGAAAACTTCTGCGCATATTCTTTGGTAAAGTCACGTAAAGTATTTTTTTGTAATTTTTGTTATTTTCTTTGAACCTATCTATGTGACTTTACCGAAAGACCCAAATAATATTCGCACAATAAGTTACCACGACCATTCCGCATGTGCCATGGTGTTAAAAATAACAAAGTAGTTTTTTGTTAGTTTTTTTATATTTCTCTGAACCTATCTACATGACTTTACCGAAAGGCCCAAAGAATATGAATTCCTGCAGTCACGAAAGCTTTAAGTCAGTATTTATTGTGCGTAGTAACGGGTGGAGGCCCCATGGTGTAGAGAGAGTCTTGGCGTATGTAATCTCCACCACTGGCAAGTGTGTGTTATCGCTTCTCGGCCTTTTGGCTAAGATCAAGTGTAGTATCTGTTCTTATCAGTTTAATATCTGATACGTACCACATTGTGGTACCTTATATTAAATTGATTTTTGGGACAGGGAGATGGAATAGGGGCTTGCTCCGTCCACTCCGCGCATCAACCCGGTATTGCAGTTTCTCCGGAAATGGTGCACTTCCCTGCAGGGGGAGGAATATCATCAAACAAAAGTAGACTATGTTGGGTTTGCAAACCCCATTTCCGCTGTTTGTGCGTCATTGGGTGCGTTCTCTCCTGCTTTGTTACCAGTCCCTTCCATCTTCTCATTTGTGCCCTGGATAGCTGTCAAATTTAATAATCTATCAAACTCTTTTCACAGGTATCCAGTCGGTGTGGGTCAAGAAGTAATATGTCATATGCACATGCACTTATATACAAACAGTTTGTTTTATCCTGTACTGCTCTGTTTGTTACGTCTTCATAACGCAGTATTGCCCATAATTCCGTAATTTACCTATCTTAGTCTATCTTGCTTCATGTGCTATGTAGAAAGGCCTTAGGCTGAAATTTTACTATACCTTCCTTTAGGGACAGTGTTTATTAACGAACGATATTTTTTCGATCGTTTTTTTTCATTCATATGTATTGGTCGTACAATTTGTATTATTAAATTAGCATTTTCAGATTCTAATTCTCTGAATCAATTACACTTGCACCTAATAACTTCCTCGTTTGTTGGCAGAAACAAACTCGGTTTAATTATTTCTGGGTGTGCCAAAGCCTTTTGCAGAAATTGAGATTTTGTCCCGGTTTCAAACATGAATGGCCGTGTGCGTGACTGATGCTTGTTTAATATTCCGTATCTCTTAACACCATGGCACATGCGGAATGGTCGTGATAACTTCTGCGCATATTCTTTGGTAAAGTCACGTAAAGTATTTTTTTGTAATTTTTGTTATTTTCTTTGAACCTATCTATGTGACTTTACCGAAAGACCCAAATAATATTCGCACAATAAGTTACCACGACCATTCCGCATGTGCCATGGTGTTAAAAATAACAAAGTAGTTTTTTGTTAGTTTTTTTATATTTCTCTGAACCTATCTACATGACTTTACCGAAAGGCCCAAAGAATATGAATTCCTGCAGTCACGAAAGCTTTAAGTCAGTATTTATTGTGCGTAGTAACGGGTGGAGGCCCCATGGTGTAGAGAGAGTCTTGGCGTATGTAATCTCCACCACTGGCAAGTGTGTGTTATCGCTTCTCGGCCTTTTGGCTAAGATCAAGTGTAGTATCTGTTCTTATCAGTTTAATATCTGATACGTACCACATTGTGGTACCTTATATTAAATTGATTTTTGGGGCAGGGAGTTGGAATAGGGGCTTGCTCCGTCCACTCCGCGCATCAACCCGGTATTGCAGTTTCTCCGGGAATGGTGCACCTCCCTGCTGGGGGAGGGATATCATCAAACAAACGTAGACTATGTTGGGTTTGCAAACCCCATTTCCGCTGTTTGTCCGTAATTGGGTGCGTTCTCTCCTGTTTTGTTACCAGTCCCCTCCATCTTCTCATTTGTGCCCTGGATAGCTGCCAAATTTCAAAAATATATCAAACTATTTTCACAGCTATCCAGTCGGTGTGGGTCAAGAAGTAATATGCAAATGCACTTATATACAAACCGTTTGTTTTATCCTGTACTGCTCTGTTTGTTACGTCTTCATAACGCAGTATTGCCCATAATTCCGTAATTTACCTATCTTAGTCTATCTTGCTTCATGTGCTAGGTAGAAATGCCTTAGGCTGAAATTTTACTATACCTTCCTTTAGGGACAGTGTTTATTAACGAACGATATTTTTTCGATAGTTTTTTTTCATTCATATGTATTGGTCGTACAATTTGTATTATTATATTAGCATTTTCAGATTATAATTCTCTGAATCAATTACACTTGCACCTAAGAACTTCCTCGTTTGTTGGCAGAAACAAACTCGGTTGAATTATTTCTGGGTGTGCCAAAGCCTTTTGCAGAAATTGAGATTTTGTCCCGGTTTCAAACATGAATGGCCGTGTGCGTGACTGATGCTTGTTTAATATTCCGTATCTCTTAACGCCATGGCACATGCGGAATGGTCGTGATAACTTCTGCGCATATTCTTTGGTAAAGTCACGTAAAGTATTTTTTTGCAATTTTTGTTATTTTCTTTGAACCTATCTATGTGACTTTACCGAAAGACCCAAATAATATTCGCACAATAAGTTACCACGACCATTCCGCATGTGCCATGGTGTTAAAAATAACAAAGTAGTTTTTTGTAATTTTTTGATATTTTCTTTGAACCTATCTACATGACTTTACCGAAAGGCCCAAAGAATATGAATTCCTGCAGTCACGAAAGCTTTAAGTCAGTATTTATTGTGCGTAGTAACGGGTGGAGGCCCCATGGTGTAGAGAGAGTCTTGGCGTATGTAATCTCCACCACTGGCAAGTGTGTGTTATCGCTTCTCGGCCTTTTGGCTAAGATCAAGTGTAGTATCTGTTCTTATCAGTTTAATATCTGATACGTACCACATTGTGGTACCTTATATTAAATAGATTTTTGGGACAGGGAGATGGAATAGGGGCTTGCTCCGTCCACTCCGCGCATCAACCCGGTATTGCAGTTTCTCCGGGAATGGTGCACCTCTCTGCTGGGGGAGGAATATCATCAAACAAAAGTAGACTATGTTGGGTTTGCAAACCCCATTTCCGCTGTTTGTCCGTAATTGGGTGCGTTCTCTCCTGTTTTGTTACCAGTCCCCTCCATCTTCTCATTTGTGCCCTGGATAGCTGTCAAATTTCAAAAATCTATCAAACTATTTTCACAGGTATCCAGTCGGTGTGGGTCAAGAAGTAATATGTCATATGCACATGCACTTATATACAAACAGTTTGTTTTATCCTGTACTGCTCTGTTTGTTACGTCTTCATAACGCAGTATTGCCCATAATTCCGTAATTTACCTATCTTAGTCTATCTTGCTTCATGTGCTATGTAGAAAGGCCTTAGGCTGAAATTTTACTATACCTTCCTTTAGGGACAGTGTTTATTAACGAACGATATTTTTTCGATAGTTTTTTTTCATTCATATGTATTGGTCGTACAATTTGTATTATTATATTAGCATTTTCAGATTCTAATTCTCTTAATCAATTACAATTGCACCTAAGAACTTCCTCGTTTGTTGGCAGAAACAAACTCGGTTTAATTTTTTCTGGGTGTGCCAAAGCCTTTTGCAGAAATTGAGATTTTGTCCCGGTTTCAAATATGAATGGCCGTGTGCGTGACTGATGCTTGTTTAATATTCCGTATCTCTTAACGCCATGGCACATGCGGAATGGTCGTGATAACTTCTGCGCATATTCTTTGGTAAAGTCACGTAAAGTATTTTTTTGTAATTTTTGTTATTTTCTTTGAACCTATCTATGTGACTTTACCGAAAGACCCAAATAATATTCGCACAATAAGTTACCACGACCATTCCGCATGTGCCATGGTGTTAAAAATAACAAAGTAGTTTTTTTGTAATTTTTTGATATTTTCTTTGAACCTATCTACATGACTTTACCGAAATGCCCAAAGAATATGAATTCCTGCAGTCACGAAAGCTTTAAGTCGGTATTTATTGTGCGAAGTAACGGGTGGAGGCCCCATGGTGTAGAGAGAGTTTTGGCGTATGTAATCTCCACCACTGGCAAGGGTGTGTTATCGCTTCTCGGCCTTTTGGCTAAGATCAAGTGTAGTATCTGTTCTTATCAGTTTAATATCTGATACGTACCACATTGTGGTACCTTATATTAAATTGATTTTTGGGACAGGGAGATGGAATAGGGGCTTGCTCCGTCCACTCCGCGCATCAACCCGGTATTGCAGTTTCTCCGGGAATGGTGCACCTCCCTGCTGGGGGAGGAATATCATCAAACAAAAGTAGACTATGTTGTGTTTGCAAACCCCATTTCCGCTGTTTGTCCGTAATTGGGTGCGTTCTCTCCTGTTTTGTTACCAGTCCCCTCCATCTTCTCATTTGTGCCCTGGATAGCTGTCAAATTTCAAAAATCTATCAAACTATTTTCACAGGTATCCAGTCGGTGTGGGTCAAGAAGTAATATGTCATATGCACATGCACTTATATACAAACAGTTTGTTTTATCCTGTACTGCTCTGTTTGTTACGTCTTCATAACGCAGTATTGCCCATAATTCCGTAATTTACCTATCTTAGTCTATCTTGCTTCATGTGCTATGTAGAAAGGCCTTAGGCTGAAATTTTACTATACCTTCCTTTAGGGACAGTGTTTATTAACGAACGATATTTTTTCGATAGTTTTTTTTCATTCATATGTATTGGTCGTACAATTTGTATCATTATATTAGCATTTTCAGATTATAATTCTCTGAATCAATTACACTTGCACCTAAGAACTTCCTCGTTTGTTGGCAGAAACAAACTCGGTTTAATTATTTCTGGGTGTGCCAAAGCCTTTTGCAGAAATTGAGATTTTGTCCCGGTTTCAAACATGAATGGCCGTGTGCTTGACTGATGCTTGTTTAATATTCCGTATCTCTTAACACCATGGCACATGCGGAATGGTCGTGATTACTTCTGCGCATATTCTTTGGTAAAGTCACGTAAAGTATTTTTTTGTAATTTTTGTTATTTTCTTTGAACCTATCTATGTGACTTTACCGAAAGACCCAAATAATATTCGCACAATAAGTTACCACGACCATTCCGCATGTGCCATGGTGTTAAAAATAACAAAGTAGTTTTTTCTTATTTTTTGATATTTTCTTTGAACCTATCTAAATGACTTTACCGAAATGCCCAAAGAATATGAATTCCTGCAGTCACGAAAGCTTTAAGTCGGTATTTATTGTGCGAAGTAACGGGTGGAGGCCCCATGGTGTAGAGAGAGTTTTGGCGTATGTAATCTCCACCACTGGCAAGGGTGTGTTATCGCTTCTCGGCCTTTTGGCTAAGATCAAGTGTAGTATCTGTTCTTATCAGTTTAATATCTGATACGTACCACATTGTGGTACCTTATATTAAATAGATTTTTGGGACAGGGAGATGGAATAGGGGCTTGCTCCGTCCACTCCGCGCATCAACCCGGTATTGCAGTTTCTCCGGAAATGGTGCACCTCCCTGCTGGGGGAGGAATATCATCAAACAAAAGTAGACTATGTTGGGTTTGCAAACCCCATTTCCGCTGTTTGTCCGTAATTGGGTGCGTTCTCTCCTGTTTTGTTACCAGTCCCCTCGATCTTCTCATTTGTGCCCTGGATAGCTGTCAAATTTCAAAAATCTATAAAACTATTTTCACAGGTATCCAGTCGGTGTGGGTCAAGAAGTAATATGTCATATGCACATGCACTTATATACAAACAGTTTGTTTTATCCTGTACTGCTCTGTTTGTTACGTCTTCATAACGCAGTATTGCCCATAATTCCGTAATTTACCTATCTTAGTCTATCTTGCTTCATGTGCTATGTAGAAAGGCCTTAGGCTGAAATTTTACTATACCTTCCTTTAGGGACAGTGTTTATTAACGAACGATAATTTTTCGATAGTTTTTTTTCATTCATATGTATTGGTCGTACAATTTGTATTATTATATTAGCATTTTCAGATTCTAATTCTCTTAATCAATTACAGTTGCACCTAAGAACTTCCTCGTTTGTTGGCAGAAACAAACTCGGTTTAATTTTTTCTGGGTGTGCCAAAGCCTTTTGCAGAAATTGAGATTTTGTCCCGGTTTCAAATATGAATGGCCGTGTGCGTGACTGATGCTTGTTTAATATTCCGTATCTCTTAACGCCATGGCACATGCGGAATGGTCGTGATAACTTCTGCGCATATTCTTTGGTAAAGTCACGTAAAGTATTTTTTGTAATTTTTGTTATTTTCTTTGAACCTATCTATGTGACTTTACCGAAAGACCCAAATAATATTCGCACAATAAGTTACCACGACCAATCCGCATGTGCCATGGTGTTAAAAATAACAAAGTAGTTTTTTCTTATTTTTTTATATTTTCTTTGAACCTATCTACATGACTTTACCGAAAGGCCCAAAGAATATGAATTCCTGCAGTCACGAAAGCTTTAAGTCAGTATTTATTGTGCGTAGTAACGGGTGGAGGCCCCATGGTGTAGAGAGAGTCTTGGCGTATGTAATCTCCATCACTGGCAAGTGTGTGTTATCGCTTCTCGGCCTTTTGGCTAAGATCAAGTGTAGTATCTGTTCTTATCAGTTTAATATCTGATACGTACCACATTGTGGTACCTTATATTAAATAGATTTTTGGGACAGGGAGATGGAATAGGGGCTTGCTCCGTCCACTCCGCGCATCAACCCGGTATTGCAGTTTCTCCGGGAATGGTGCACCTCCCTGCTGGGGGAGGAATATCATCAAACAAAAGTAGACTATGTTGGGTTTGCAAACCCCATTTCCGCTGTTTGTCCGTAATTGGGTGCGTTCTCTCCTGTTTTGTTACCAGTCCCCTCCATCTTCTCATTTGTGCCCTGGATAGCTGTCAAATTTCAAAAATCTATCAAACTATTTTCACAGGTATCCAGTCGGTGTGTGGGTCAAGAAGTAATATGTCATATGCACATGCACTTATATACAAACAGTTTGTTTTATCCTGTACTGCTCTGTTTGTTACGTCTTCATAACGCAGTATTGCCCATAATTCCGTAATTTACCTATCTTAGTCTATCTTGCTTCATGTGCTATGTAGAAAGGCCTTAGGCTGAAATTTTACTATACCTTCCTTTAGGGACAGTGTTTATTAACGAACGATATTTTTTCGATAGTTTTTTTTCATTCATATGTATTGGTCGTACAATTTGTATTATTATATTAGCATTTTCAGATTCTAATTCTCTTAATCAATTACAATTGCACCTAAGAACTTCCTCGTTTGTTGGCAGAAACAAACTCGGTTTAATTTTTTCTGGGTGTGCCAAAGCCTTTTGCAGAAATTGAGATTTTGTCCCGGTTTCAAATATGAATGGCCGTGTGCGTGACTGATGCTTGTTTAATATTCCGTATCTCTTAACGCCATGGCACATGCGGAATGGTCGTGATAACTTCTGCGCATATTCTTTGGTAAAGTCACGTAAAGTATTTTTTTGTAATTTTTGTTATTTTCTTTGAACCTATCTATGTGACTTTACCGAAAGACCCAAATAATATTCGCACAATAAGTTACCACGACCATTCCGCATGTGCCATGGTGTTAAAAATAACAAAGTAGTTTTTTGTAATTTTTTGATATTTTCTTTGAACCTATCTACATGACTTTACCGAAATGCCCAAAGAATATGAATTCCTGCAGTCACGAAAGCTTTAAGTCGGTATTTATTGTGCGAAGTAACGGGTGGAGGCCCCATGGTGTAGAGAGAGTTTTGGCGTATGTAATCTCCACCACTGGCAAGGGTGTGTTATCGCTTCTCGGCCTTTTGGCTAAGATCAAGTGTAGTATCTGTTCTTATCAGTTTAATATCTGATACGTACCACATTGTGGTACCTTATATTAAATTGATTTTTGGGACAGGGAGATGGAATAGGGGCTTGCTCCGTCCACTCCGCGCATCAACCCGGTATTGCAGTTTCTCCGGGAATGGTGCACCTCCCTGCTGGGGGAGGAATATCATCAAACAAAAGTAGACTATGTTGTGTTTGCAAACCCCATTTCCGTTGTTTGTCCGTAATTGGGTGCGTTCTCTACTGTTTTGTTACCAGTCCCCTCCATCTTCTCATTTGTGCCCTGGATAGCTGTCAAATTTCAAAAATCTATCAAACTATTTTCACAGGTATCCAGTCGGTGTGGGTCAAGAAGTAATATGTCATATGCACATGCACTTATATACAAACAGTTTGTTTTATCCTGTACTGCTCTGTTTGTTACGTCTTCATAACGCAGTATTGCCCATAATTCCGTAATTTACCTATCTTAGTCTATCTTGCTTCATGTGCTATGTAGAAAGGCCTTAGGCTGAAATTTTACTATACCTTCCTTTAGGGACAGTGTTTATTAACGAACGATATTTTTTCGATAGTTTTTTTTCATTCATATGTATTGGTCGTACAATTTGTATTATTATATTAGCATTTTCAGATTATAATTCTCTGAATCAATTACACTTGCACCTAAGAACTTCCTCGTTTGTTGGCAGAAACAAACTCGGTTTAATTATTTCTGGGTGTGCCAAAGCCTTTTGCAGAAATTGAGATTTTGTCCCGGTTTCAAACATGAATGGCCGTGTGCTTGACTGATGCTTGTTTAATATTCCGCATCTCTTAACACCATGGCACATGCGGAATGGTCGTGATTACTTCTGCGCATATTCTTTGGTAAAGTCACGTAAAGTATTTTTTTGTAATTTTTGTTATTTTCTTTGAACCTATCTATGTGACTTTACCGAAAGACCCAAATAATATTCGCACAATAAGTTACCACGACCATTCCGCATGTGCCATGGTGTTAAAAATAACAAAGTAGTTTTTTCTTATTTTTTGATATTTTCTTTGAACCTATCTAAATGACTTTACCGAAATGCCCAAAGAATATGAATTCCTGCAGTCACGAAAGCTTTAAGTCGGTATTTATTGTGCGAAGTAACGGGTGGAGGCCCCATGGTGTAGAGAGAGTTTTGGCGTATGTAATCTCCACCACTGGCAAGGGTGTGTTATCGCTTCTCGGCCTTTTGGCTAAGATCAAGTGTAGTATCTGTTCTTATCAGTTTAATATCTGATACGTACCACATTGTGGTACCTTATATTAAATAGATTTTTGGGACAGGGAGATGGAATAGGGGCTTGCTCCGTCCACTCCGCGCATCAACCCGGTATTGCAGTTTCTCCGGAAATGGTGCACCTCCCTGCTGGGGGAGGAATATCATCAAACAAAAGTAGACTATGTTGGGTTTGCAAACCCCATTTCCGCTGTTTGTCCGTAATTGGGTGCGTTCTCTCCTGTTTTGTTACCAGTCCCCTCGATCTTCTCATTTGTGCCCTGGATAGCTGTCAAATTTCAAAAATCTATAAAACTATTTTCACAGGTATCCAGTCGGTGTGGGTCAAGAAGTAATATGTCATATGCACATGCACTTATATACAAACAGTTTGTTTTATCCTGTACTGCTCTGTTTGTTGCGTCTTCATAACGCAGTATTGCCCATAATTCCGTAATTTACCTATCTTAGTCTATCTTGCTTCATGTGCTATGTAGAAAGGCCTTAGGCTGAAATTTTACTATACCTTCCTTTAGGGACAGTGTTTATTAACGAACGATATTTTTTCGATAGTCTTTTTTCATTCATATGTATTGGTCGTACAATTTGTATTATTATATTAGCATTTTCAGATTCTAATTCTCTTAATCAATTACAATTGCACCTAAGAACTTCCTCGTTTGTTGGCAGAAACAAACTCGGTTTAATTTTTTCTGGGTGTGCCAAAGCCTTTTGCAGAAATTGAGATTTTGTCCCGGTTTCAAATATGAATGGCCGTGTGCGTGACTGATGCTTGTTTAATATTCCGTATCTCTTAACGCCATGGCACATGCGGAATGGTCGTGATAACTTCTGCGCATATTCTTTGGTAAAGTCACGTAAAGTATTTTTTGTAATTTTTGTTATTTTCTTTGAACCTATCTATGTGACTTTACCGAAAGACCCAAATAATATTCGCACAATAAGTTACCACGACCAATCCGCATGTGCCATGGTGTTAAAAATAACAAAGTAGTTTTTTCTTATTTTTTTATATTTTCTTTGAACCTATCTACATGACTTTACCGAAAGGCCCAAAGAATATGAATTCCTGCAGTCACGAAAGCTTTAAGTCAGTATTTATTGTGCGTAGTAACGGGTGGAGGCCCCATGGTGTAGAGAGAGTTTTGGCGTATGTAATCTCCACCACTGGCAAGTGTGTGTTATCGCTTCTCGGCCTTTTGGCTAAGATCAAGTGTAGTATCTGTTCTTATCAGTTTAATATCTGATACGTACCACATTGTGGTACCTTATATTAAATAGATTTTTGGGACAGGGAGATGGAATAGGGGCTTGCTCCGTCCACTCCGCGCATCAACCCGGTATTGCAGTTTCTCCGGAAATGGTGCACCTCCCTGCTGGGGGAGGAATATCATCAAACAAAAGTAGACTATGTTGGGTTTGCAAACCCCATTTCCGCTGTTTGTCCGTAATTGGGTGCGTTCTCTCCTGTTTTGTTACCAGTCCCCTCCATCTTCTCATTTGTGCCCTGGATAGCTGTCAAATTTCAAAAATTTATAAAACTATTTTCACAGGTATCCAGTCGGTGTGGGTCAAGAAGTAATATGTCATATGCACATGCACTTATATACAAACAGTTTGTTTTATCCTGTACTGCTCTGTTTGTTACGTCTTCATAACGCAGTATTGCCCATAATTCCGTAATTTACCTATCTTAGTCTATCTTGCTTCATGTGCTATGTAGAAAGGCCTTAGGCTGAAATTTTACTATACCTTCCTTTAGGGACAGTGTTTATTAACGAACGATATTTTTTCGATATTTTTTTTCATTCATATGTATTGGTCGTACAATTTGTATTATTATGTTAGCATTTTCAGATTCTAATTCTCTTAATCAATTACAATTGCACCTAAGAACTTCCTCGTTTGTTGGCAGAAACAAACTCGGTTTAATTTTTTCTGGGTGTGCCAAAGCCTTTTGCAGAAATTGAGATTTTGTCCCGGTTTCAAATATGAATGGCCGTGTGCGTGACTGATGCTTGTTTAATATTCCGTATCTCTTAACGCCATGGCACATGCGGAATGGTCGTGATAACTTCTGCGCATATTCTTTGGTAAAGTCACGTAAAGTATTTTTTTTGTAATTTTTGTTATTTTCTTTGAACCTATCAATGTGACTTTACCGAAAGACCCAAATAATATTCGCACAATAAGTTACCACGACCATTCCGCATGTGCCATGGTGTTAAAAATAACAAAGTAGTTTTTTCTTATTTTTTGATATTTTCTTTCAACCTATCTACATGACTTTACCGAAAGGCCCAAAGAATATGAATTCCTGCAGTCACGAAAGCTTTAAGTCAGTATTTATTGTGCGTAGTAACGGGTGGAGGCCCCATGGTGTAGAGAGAGTCTTGGCGTATGTAATCTCCACCACTGGCAAGTGTGTGTTATCGCTTCTCGGCCTTTTGGCTAAGATCAAGTGTAGTATCTGTTCTTATCAGTTTAATATCTGATACGTACCACATTGTGGTACCTTATATTAAATTGATTTTTGGGACAGGGAGATGGAATAGGGGCTTGCTCCGTCCACTCTGCGCATCAACCCGGTATTGCAGTTTCTCCGGGAATGGTGCACCTCCCTGCTGGGGGAGGAATATCATCAAACAAAAGTAGACTATGTTGGGTTTGCAAACCCCATTTCCGCTGTTTGTCCGTAATTGGGTGCGTTCTCTCCTGTTTTGTTACCAGTCCCCTCCATCTTCTCATTTGTGCCCTGGATAGCTGTCAAATTTCAAAAATCTTTCAAACTATTTTCACAGGTATCCAGTCGGTGTGGGTCAAGAAGTAATATGTCATATGCACATGCACTTATATACAAACAGTTTGTTTTATCCTGTACTGCTCTGTTTGTTACGTCTTCATAACGCAGTATTGCCCATAATTCCGTAATTTACCTATCTTAGTCTATCTTGCTTCATGTGCTATGTAGAAAGGCCTTAGGCTGAAATTTTACTATACCTTCTTTTAGGGACAGTGTTTATTAACGAACGATATTTTTTCGATAGTTTTTTTTCATTCATATGTATTGGTCGTACAATTTGTATTATTATATTAGCATTTTCAGATTCTAATTCTCTTAATCAATTACAATTGCACCTAAGAACTTCCTCGATTGTTGGCAGAAACAAACTCGGTTTAATTTTTTCTGGGTGTGCCAAAGCCTTTTGCAGAAATTGAGATTTTGTCCCGGTTTCAAATATGAATGGCCGTGTGCGTGACTGATGCTTGTTTAATATTCCGTATCTCTTAACGCCATGGCACATGCGGAATGGTCGTGATAACTTCTGCGCATATTCTTTGGTAAAGTCACGTAAAGTATTTTTCTGTAATTTTTGTTATTTTCTTTGAACCTATCTATGTGACTTTACCGAAAGACCCAAATAATATTCGCACAATAAGTTACCACGACCATTCCGCATGTGCCATGGTGTTAAAAATAACAAAGTAGTTTTTTCTTATTTTTTGATATTTTCTTTGAACCTATCTAAATGACTTTACCGAAATGCCCAAAGAATATGAATTCCTGCAGTCACGAAAGCTTTAAGTCGGTATTTATTGTGCGAAGTAACGGGTGGAGGCCCCATGGTGTAGAGAGAGTTTTGGCGTATGTAATCTCCACCACTGGCAAGGGTGTGTTATCGCTTCTCGGCCTTTTGGCTAAGATCAAGTGTAGTATCTGTTCTTATCAGTTTAATATCTGATACGTACCACATTGTGGTACCTTATATTAAATAGATTTTTGGGACAGGGAGATGGAATAGGGGCTTGCTCCGTCCACTCCGCGCATCAACCCGGTATTGCAGTTTCTCCAGAAATGGTGCACCTCCCTGCTGGGGGAGGAAAATCATCAAACAAAAGTAGACTATGTTGGGTTTGCAAACCCCATTTCCGCTGTTTGTCCGTAATTGGGTGCGTTCTCTCCTGTTTTGTTACCAGTCCCCTCGATCTTCTCATTTGTGCCCTGGATAGCTGTCAAATTTCAAAAATCTATAAAACTATTTTCACAGGTATCCAGTCGGTGTGGGTCAAGAAGTAATATGTCATATGCACATGCACTTATATACAAACAGTTTGTTTTATCCTGTACTGCTCTGTTTGTTACGTCTTCATAACGCAGTATTGCCCATAATTCCGTAATTTACCTATCTTAGTCTATCTTGCTTCATGTGCTATGTAGAAAGGCCTTAGGCTGAAATTTTACTATACCTTCTTTTAGGGACAGTGTTTATTAACGAACGATATTTTTTCGATAGTTTTTTTTCATTCATATGTATTGGTCGTACAATTTGTATTATTATATTAGCATTTTCAGATTCTAATTCTCTTAATCAATTACAATTGCACCTAAGAACTTCCTCGATTGTTGGCAGAAACAAACTCGGTTTAATTTTTTCTGGGTGTGCCAAAGCCTTTTGCAGAAATTGAGATTTTGTCCCGGTTTCAAATATGAATGGCCGTGTGCGTGACTGATGCTTGTTTAATATTCCGTATCTCTTAACGCCATGGCACATGCGGAATGGTCGTGATAACTTCTGCGCATATTCTTTGGTAAAGTCACGTAAAGTATTTTTCTGTAATTTTTGTTATTTTCTTTGAACCTATCTATGTGACTTTACCGAAAGACCCAAATAATATTCGCACAATAAGTTACCACGACCATTCCGCATGTGCCATGGTGTTAAAAATAACAAAGTAGTTTTTTCTTATTTTTTGATATTTTCTTTGAACCTATCTAAATGACTTTACCGAAATGCCCAAAGAATATGAATTCCTGCAGTCACGAAAGCTTTAAGTCGGTATTTATTGTGCGAAGTAACGGGTGGAGGCCCCATGGTGTAGAGAGAGTTTTGGCGTATGTAATCTCCACCACTGGCAAGGGTGTGTTATCGCTTCTCGGCCTTTTGGCTAAGATCAAGTGTAGTATCTGTTCTTATCAGTTTAATATCTGATACGTACCACATTGTGGTACCTTATATTAAATAGATTTTTGGGACAGGGAGATGGAATAGGGGCTTGCTCCGTCCACTCCGCGCATCAACCCGGTATTGCAGTTTCTCCGGAAATGGTGCACCTCCCTGCTGGGGGAGGAATATCATCAAACAAAAGTAGACTATGTTGGGTTTGCAAACCCCATTTCCGCTGTTTGTCCGTAATTGGGTGCGTTCTCTCCTGTTTTGTTACCAGTCCCCTCGATCTTCTCATTTGTGCCCTGGATAGCTGTCAAATTTCAAAAATCTATAAAACTATTTTCACAGGTATCCAGTCGGTGTGGGTCAAGAAGTAATATGTCATATGCACATGCACTTATATACAAACAGTTTGTTTTATCCTGTACTGCTCTGTTTGTTGCGTCTTCATAACGCAGTATTGCCCATAATTCCGTAATTTACCTATCTTAGTCTATCTTGCTTCATGTGCTATGTAGAAAGGCCTTAGGCTGAAATTTTACTATACCTTCCTTTAGGGACAGTGTTTATTAACGAACGATATTTTTTCGATAGTTTTTTTTCATTCATATGTATTGGTCGTACAATTTGTATTATTATATTAGCATTTTCAGATTCTAATTCTCTTAATCAATTACAATTGCACCTAAGAACTTCCTCGTTTGTTGGCAGAAACAAACTCGGTTTAATTTTTTCTGGGTGTGCCAAAGCCTTTTGCAGAAATTGAGATTTTGTCCCGGTTTCAAATATGAATGGCCGTGTGCGTGACTGATGCTTGTTTAATATTCCGTATCTCTTAACGCCATGGCACATGCGGAATGGTAGTGATAACTTCTGCGCATATTCTTTGGTAAAGTCACGTAAAGTATTTTTTGTAATTTTTGTTATTTTCTTTGAACCTATCTATGTGACTTTACCGAAAGACCCAAATAATATTCGCACAATAAGTTACCACGACCAATCCGCATGTGCCATGGTGTTAAAAATAACAAAGTAGTTTTTTCTTATTTTTTTATATTTTCTTTGAACCTATCTACATGACTTTACCGAAAGGCCCAAAGAATATGAATTCCTGCAGTCACGAAAGCTTTAAGTCAGTATTTATTGTGCGTAGTAACGGGTGGAGGCCCCATGGTGTAGAGAGAGTTTTGGCGTATGTAATCTCCACCACTGGCAAGTGTGTGTTATCGCTTCTCGGCCTTTTGGCTAAGATCAAGTGTAGTATCTGTTCTTATCAGTTTAATATCTGATACGTACCACATTGTGGTACCTTATATTAAATAGATTTTTGGGACAGGGAGATGGAATAGGGGCTTGCTCCGTCCACTCCGCGCATCAACCCGGTATTGCAGTTTCTCCGGAAATGGTGCACCTCCCTGCTGGGGGAGGAATATCATCAAACAAAAGTAGACTATGTTGGGTTTGCAAACCCCATTTCCGCTGTTTGTCCGTAATTGGGTGCGTTCTCTCCTGTTTTGTTACCAGTCCCCTCCATCTTCTCATTTGTGCCCTGGATAGCTGTCAAATTTCAAAAATTTATAAAACTATTTTCACAGGTATCCAGTCGGTGTGGGTCAAGAAGTAATATGTCATATGCACATGCACTTATATACAAACAGTTTGTTTTATCCTGTACTGCTCTGTTTGTTACGTCTTCATAACGCAGTATTGCCCATAATTCCGTAATTTACCTATCTTAGTCTATCTTGCTTCATGTGCTATGTAGAAAGGCCTTAGGCTGAAATTTTACTATACCTTCCTTTAGGGACAGTGTTTATTAACGAACGATATTTTTTCGATATTTTTTTTTCATTCATATGTATTGGTCGTACAATTTGTATTATTATATTAGCATTTTCAGATTCTAATTCTCTTAATCAATTACAATTGCACCTAAGAACTTCCTCGTTTGTTGGCAGAAACAAACTCGGTTTAATTTTTTCTGGGTGTGCCAAAGCCTTTTGCAGAAATTGAGATTTTGTCCCGGTTTCAAATATGAATGGCCGTGTGCGTGACTGATGCTTGTTTAATATTCCGTATCTCTTAACGCCATGGCACATGCGGAATGGTCGTGATAACTTCTGCGCATATTCTTTGGTAAAGTCACGTAAAGTATTTTTTTGTAATTTTTGTTATTTTCTTTGAACCTATCTATGTGACTTTACCGAAAGACCCAAATAATATTCGCACAATAAGTTACCACGACCATTCCGCATGTGCCATGGTGTTAAAAATAACAAAGTAATTTTTTCTTATTTTTTGATATTTTCTTTGAACCTATCTACATGACTTTACCGAAAGGCCCAAAGAATATGAATTCCTGCAGTCACGAAAGCTTTAAGTCAGTATTTATTGTGCGAATTAACTGGTGGAGGCCCCATGGTGTAGAGAGAGTCTTGGCGTATGTAATCTCCGCCACTGGCAAGTGTGTGTTATCGCTTCTCGGCCTTTTGGCTAAGATCAAGTGTAGTATCTGTTCTTATCAGTTTAATATCTGATACGTACCACATTGTGGTACCTTATATTAAATAGATTTTTGGGACAGGGAGATGGAATAGGGGCTTGCTCCGTCCACTCCGCGCATCAACCCGGTATTGCAGTTTCTCCGGGAATGGTGCACCTCCCTGCTGGGGGAGGAATATCATCAAACAAAAGTAGACTATGTTGGGTTTGCAAACCCCATTTTTCCGCTGTTTGTCCGTAATTGGGTGCGTTCTCTCCTGTTTTGTTACCAGTCCCCTCCATCTTCTCATGTGTGCCCTGGATAGCTGTCAAATTTCAAAAATCTATCAAACTATTTTCACAGCTATCCAGTCGTGTGGGTCAAGAAGTAATATGTCATATGCACATGCACTTATATACAAACAGTTTGTTTTATCCTATACTGCTCTGTTTGTTACGTCTTCATAACGCAGTATTGCCCATAATTCCGTAATTTACCTATCTTAGTCTATCTTGCTTCATGTGCTAAGTAGAAAGGACTTAGGCTGAAATTTTACTATACCTTCCTTTAGGGACAGTGTTTATTAACGCACGATATTTTTTCGATAGTTTTTTTTCATTCATATGTATTGGTCGTACAATTTGTATTATTAAATTAGCATTTTCAGATTCTAATTCTCTGAATCAATTACAATTGCACCTAAGAACTTCCTCGTTTGTTGGCAGAAACAAACTCGGTTTAATTATTTCTGGGTGTGCCAAAGCCTTTTGCAGAAATTGAGATTTTGTCCCGGTTTCAAATATGAATGGCCATGTGCTTGACTGATGCTTGTTTAATATTCCGTATCTCTTAACGCCATGGCACATGCGGAATGGTCGTGATAACTTCTGCGCATATTCTTTGGTAAAGTCACGTAAAGTATTTTTTTGTAATTTTTGTTATTTTCTTTGAACCTATCTACATGACTTTACCGAAAGGCCCAAAGAATATGAATTCCTGCAGTCACGAAAGCTTTAAGTCAGTATTTATTGTGCGTAGTAACGGGTGGAGGCCCCATGGTGTAGAGAGAGTCTTGGCAAGTGTGTGTTATCGCTTCTCGGCCTTTTGGCTAAGATCAAGTGTAGTATCTGTTCTTATCAGTTTAATATCTGATACGTACCACATTGTGGTACCTTATATTAAATAGATTTTTGGGACAGGGAGATGGAATAGGGGCTTGCTCCGTCCACTCCGCGCATCAACCCGGTATTGCAGTTTCTCCGGGAATGGTGCACCTCCCTGCTGGGGGAGTAATATCATCAAACAAAAGTAGACTATGTTGGGTTTGCAAACCCCATTTCCGCTGTTTGTCCGTAATTGGGTGCGTTCTCTCCTGTTTTGTTACCAGTCCCCTCCATCTTCTCATTTGTGCCCTGGATAGCTGTCAAATTTCAAAAATCTATCAAACTATTTTCACAGCTATCCAGTCGTGTGGGTCAAGAAGTAATATGTCATATGCACATGCACTTAAATACAAACAGTTTGTTTCATCCTGTACTTCTCTGTTTGTTACGTCTTCATAACGCAGTATTGCCCATAATTCCGTAATTTACCTATCTTAGTCTATCTTGCTTCATGTGCTATGTAGAAAGGCCTTAGGCTGAAATTTTACTATACCTTCCTTTAGGGACAGTGTTTATTAACGAACGATATTTTTTCGATATTTTTTTTTCATTCATATGTATTGGTCGTACAATTTGTATTATTATGTTAGCATTTTCAGATTCTAATTCTCTTAATCAATTACAATTGCACCTAAGAACTTCCTCGTTTGTTGGCAGAAACAAACTCGGTTTAATTTTTTCTGGGTGTGCCAAAGCCTTTTGCAGAAATTGAGATTTTGTCCCGGTTTCAAATATGAATGGCCGTGTGCGTGACTGATGCTTGTTTAATATTCCGTATCTCTTAACGCCATGGCACATGCGGAATGGTCGTGATAACTTCTGCGCATATTCTTTGGTAAAGTCACGTAAAGTATTTTTTTTGTAATTTTTGTTATTTTCTTTGAACCTATCAATGTGACTTTACCGAAAGACCCAAATAATATTCGCACAATAAGTTACCACGACCATTCCGCATGTGCCATGGTGTTAAAAATAACAAAGTAGTTTTTTCTTATTTTTTGATATTTTCTTTCAACCTATCTACATGACTTTACCGAAAGGCCCAAAGAATATGAATTCCTGCAGTCACGAAAGCTTTAAGTCAGTATTTATTGTGCGTAGTAACGGGTGGAGGCCCCATGGTGTAGAGAGAGTCTTGGCGTATGTAATCTCCACCACTGGCAAGTGTGTGTTATCGCTTCTCGGCCTTTTGGCTAAGATCAAGTGTAGTATCTGTTCTTATCAGTTTAATATCTGATACGTACCACATTGTGGTACCTTATATTAAATAGATTTTTGGGACAGGGAGATGGAATAGGGGCTTGCTCCGTCCACTCCGCGCATCAACCCGGTAATGCAGTTTCTCCGGAAATGGTGCACCTCCCTGCTGGGGGAGGGATATCATCAAACAAAAGTAGACTATGTTGGGTTTGCAAACCCCATTTCCGCTGTTTGTCCGTAATTGGGTGCGTTCTCTCCTGTTTTGTTACCAGTCCCCTCCATCTTCTCATTTGTGCCCTGGATAGCTGTCAAATTTCAAAAATCTATCAAACTATTTTCACAGGTATCCCAGTCAGTGTGGGTCAATAAGTAATATGTCATATGCACATGCACTTATATACAAACAGTTTGTTTCATCCTGTACTGCTCTGTTTGTTACGTCTTCATAACGCAGTATTGCCCATAATTCCGTAATTTACCTATCTTAGTCTATCTTGCTTCATGTGCTATGTAGAAAGGCCTTAGGCTGAAATTTTACTATACCTTCCTTTAGGGACAGTGTTTATTAACGAACGATATTTTTTCGATAGTTTTTTTTCATTCATATGTATTGGTCGTACAATTTGTATTATTATATTAGCATTTTCAGATTCTAATTCTCTTAATCAATTACAATTGCACCTAAGAACTTCCTCGTTTGTTGGCAGAAACAAACTCGGTTTAATTTTTTCTGGGTGTGCCAAAGCCTTTTGCAGAAATTGAGATTTTGTCCCCGTTTCAAATATGAATGGCCGTGTGCGTGACTGATGCTTGTTTAATATTCCGTATCTCTTAACGCCATGGCACATGCGGAATGGTCGTGATAACTTCTGCGCATATTCTTTGGTAAAGTCACGTAAAGTATTTTTTTGTAATTTTTGTTATTTTCTTTGAACCTATCTATGTGACTTTACCGAAAGACCCAAATAATATTCGCACAATAAGTTACCACGACCATTCCGCATGTGCCATGGTGTTAAAAATAACAAAGTAGTTTTTTCTTATTTTTGATATTTTCTTTGAACCTATCTACATGACTTTACCGAAAGGCCCAAAGAATATGAATTCCTGCAGTCACGAAAGCATAAGTCAGTATTTATTGTGCGTAGTAACGGGTGGAGGCCCCATGGTGTATAGATAATTTTGGCGTATGTAATCTCCACCACTGGCAAGTGTGTGTTATCGCTTCTCGGCCTTTTGGCTAAGATCAAGTGTAGTATCTGTTCTTATCAGTTTAATATCTGATACGTACCACATTGTGGTACCTTATATTAAATAGATTTTTGGCACAGGGAGATGGAATAGGGGCTTGCTCCGTCCACTCCGCGCATCAACCCGGTATTGCAGTTTCTCCGGAAATGGTGCACCTCCCTGCTGGTGGAGGAATATCATCAAACAAAAGTAGACTATGTTGGGTTTGCAAACCCCATTTCCGCTGTTTGTCCGTAATTGGGTGCGTTCTCTCCTGTTTTGTTACCAGTCCCCTCCATCTTCTCATTTGTGCCCTGGATAGCTGTCAAATTTCAAAAATCTATCAAACTATTTTCACAGGTATCCAGTCGGTGTGGGTCAAGAAGTAATATGTCATATGCACATGCACTTATATACAAACAGTTTGTTTTATCCTGTACTGCTCTGTTTGTTACGTCTTCATAACGCAGTATTGCCCATAATTCCGTAATTTACCTATCTTAGTCTATCTTGCTTCATGTGCTATGTAGAAAGGCCTTAGGCTGAAATTTTACTATACCTTCCTTTAGGGACAGTGTTTATTAACGAACGATATTTTTTCGATAGTTTTTTTTCATTCATATGTATTGGTCGTACAATTTGTATTATTATATTAGCATTTTCAGATTCTAATTCTCTTAATCAATTACAATTGCACCTAAGAACTTCCTCGTTTTTTGGCAGAAACAAACTCGGTTTAATTTTTTCTGGGTGTGCCAAAGCCTTTTGCAGAAATTGAGATTATGTCCCAGTTTCAAATATGAATGGACGTGTGCGTGACTGGTGCATGTTTAATATTCCGTATCTCTTAACGGCATGGCACATGCGGAATGGTCGTGATAACTTCTGCGCATATTCTTTGGTAAAGTCACGTAAAGTATTTTTTTGTAATTTTTGTTATTTTCTTTGAACCTATCTATGTGACTTTACCGAAAGACCCAAATAATATTCGCACAATAAGTTACCACGACCATTCCGCATGTGCCATGGTGTTAAAAATAACAAAGTAGTTTTTTGTAATTTTTTGATATTTTCTTTGAACCTATCTACATGACTTTACCGAAAGGCCCAAAGAATATGAATTCCTGCAGTCACGAAAGCTTTAAGTCAGTATTTATTGTGCGTAGTAACGGGTGGAGGCCCCATGGTGTAGAGAGAGTTTTGGCGTATGTAATCTCCACCACTGGCAAGTGTGTGTTATCGCTTCTCGGCCTTTTGGCTAAGATCAAGTGTAGTATCTGTTCTTATCAGTTTAATATCTGATACGTACCACATTGTGGTACCTTATATTAAATAGATTTTTGGGACAGGGAGATGGAATAGGGGCTTGCTCCGTCCACTCCGCGCATCAACCCGGTATTGCAGTTTCTCCGGAAATGGTGCACCTCCCTGCTGGGGGAGGAATATCATCAAACAAAAGTAGACTATGTTGGGTTTGCAAACCCCATTTCCGCTGTTTGTCCGTAATTGGGTGCGTTCTCTCCTGTTTTGTTACCAGTCCCCTCCATCTTCTCATTTGTGCCCTGGATAGCTGTCAAATTTCAAAAATCTATCAAACTATTTTCACAGCTATCCAGTCGTGTGGGGTCAAGAAGTAATATGTCATATACACATGCACTTATATACAAACAGTTTGTTTCATCCTGTACTGCTCTGTTTGTTACGTCTTCATAACGCAGTATTGCCCATAATTCCGTAATTTACCTATCTTAGTCTATCTTGCTTCATGTGCTATGTAGAAAGGACTTAGGCTGAAATTGTACTATTCCTTCCTTTAGGGACAGTGTTTATTAACGAACGATATTTTTTCGATAGTTTTTTTTCATTCATATGTATTGGTCGTACAATTTGTATTATTAAATTAGCATTTTCAGATTCTAATTCTCTGAATCAATTACAATTGCACCTAAGAACTTCCTCGTTTGTTGGCAGAAACAAACTCGGTTTAATTATTTCTGGGTGTGCCAAAGCCTTTTGCAGAAATTGAGATTTTGTCCCGGTTTCAAATATGAATGGCCGTGTGCGTGACTGATGCTTGTTTAATATTCCGTATCTCTTAACGCCATGGCACATGCGGAATGGTCGTGATAACTTCTGCGCATATTCTTTGGTAAAGTCACGTAAAGTATTTTTTTGTAATTTTTGTTATTTTCTTTGAACCTATCTATGTGACTTTACCGAAAGACCCAAATAATATTCGCACAATAAGTTACCACGACCATTCCGCATGTGCCATGGTGTTAAAAATAACAAAGTAGTTTTTTGTAATTTTTTGATATTTTCTTTGAACCTATCTACATGACTTTACCGAAAGGCCCAAAGAATATTACTTCCTGCAGTCACGAAAGCTTTAAGTCAGTATTTATTGTGCGTAGTAACGGGTGGAGGCCCCATGGTGTAGAGAGAGTCTTGGCGTATGTAATCTCCACCACTGGCAAGTGTGTGTTATCGCTTCTCGGCCTTTTGGCTAAGATCAAGTGTAGTATCTGTTCTTATCAGTTTAATATCTGATACGTACCACATTGTGGTACCTTATATTAAATTGATTTTTGGGACAGGGAGATGGAATAGGGGCTTGCTCCGTCCACTCCGCGCATCAACACGGTATTGCAGTTTCTCCGGGAATGGTGCACCTCCCTGCTGGGGGAGGGATATCATCAAACAAAAGTAGACTATGTTGGGTTTGCAAACCCCATTTGCGCTGTTTGTCCGTAATTGGGTGCGTTCTCTCCTGCTTTGTTACCAGTCCCCTCCATCTTCTCATTTGTGCCCTGGATAGCTGTCAAATTTCAAAAATCTATAAAACTATTTTCACAGGTATCCAGTCGGTGTGGGTCAAGAAGTAATATGTCATATGCGCATGCACTTATATACACACAGTTTGTTTTATCCTGTACTGCTCTGTTTGTTACGTCTTCAAAACGCAGTATTGCCCATAATTCTGTAATTTACCTATCTTAGTCTATCTTGCTTCATGTGCTATGTAGAAAGGCCTTAGGCTGAAATGTGTTTATTAACGAACGATATTTTTTCGATAGTTTTTTTTCATTCATATGTATTGGTCGTACAATTTGTATTATTATATTAGCATTTTCAGATTCTAATTCTCTGAATCAATTACAATTGCACCTAAGAACTTCCTCGTTTGTTGGCAGAAACAAACTCGGTTTAATTATTTCTGGGTGTGCCAAAGCCTTTTGCAGAAATTGAGATTTTTTCCCGGTTTCAAATATGAATGGCCGTGTGCGTGACTGATGCTTGTTTAATATTCCGTATCTCTTAACGCCATGGCACATGCGGAATGGTCGTGATAACTTCTGCGCATATTCTTTGGTAAAGTCACGTAAAGTATTTTTTTGTAATTTTTGTTATTTTCTTTGAAGCTATCTATGTGACTTTACCGAAAGACCCAAATAATATTCGCACAATAAGTTACCACGACCATTCCGCATGTGCCATGGTGTTAAAAATAACAAAGTAGTTTTTTGTTAGTTTTTTGATATTTCTTTGAACCTATCTACATGACTTTACCGAAAGGCCCAAAGAATATGAATTCCTGCAGTCACGAAAGCTTTAAGTCAGTATTTATTGTGCGTAGTAACGGGTGGAGGCCCCATGGTGTAGAGAGAGTCTTGGCGTATGTAATCTCCACCACTGGCAAGTGTGTGTTATCACTTCTCGGCCTTTTGGCTAAGATCAAGTGTAGTATCTGTTCTTATCAGTTTAATATCTGATACGTACCACATTGTGGTACCTTATATTAAATTGATTTTTGGGACAGGGAGATGGAATAGGGGCTTGCTCCGTCCACTCCGCGCATCAACCCGGTATTGCAGTTTCTCCGGGAATGGTGCAACTTCCTGCTGGGGGAGGGATATCATCAAACAAAAGTAGACTATGTTGGCTTTGCAAACCCCATTTGCGCTGTTTGTCCGTAATTGGGTGCGTTCTCTCCTGCTTTGTTACCAGTCCCCTCCATCTTCTCATTTGTGCCCTGTATAGCTGTCAAATTTCAAAAATCTATCAAACTCTTTTCACAGGTATTCAGTCGGTGTGGGTCAAGAAGTAATATGTCATATGCACATGCACTTATATACAAACAGTTTGTTTTATCTTGTACTGCTCTGTTTGTTACGTCTTCATAACGCAGTATTGCCCATAATTCCGTAATTTACCTATCTTAGTCTATCTTGCTTCATGTGCTATGTAGAAAGGCCTTAGGCTGAAATTTTACTATACCTTCCTTTAGGGACAGTGTTTATTAACGAACGATATTTTTTCGATAGTTTTTTTTCATTCATATGTATTGGTCGTACAATTTGTATTATTATATTAGCATTTTCAGATTCTAATTCTCTTAATCAATTACAATTGCACCTAAGAACTTCCTCGTTTGTTGGCAGAAACAAACTCGGTTTAATTTTTTCTGGGTGTGCCAAAGCCTTTTGCAGAAATTGAGATTTTGTCCCGGTTTCAATATGAATGGCCGTGTGCGTGACTGATGCTTGTTTAATATTCCGTATCTCTTAACGCCATGGCACATGCGGAATGGTCGTGATAACTTCTGCGCATATTCTTTGGTAAAGTCACGTAAAGTAGTTTTTTGTAATTTTTTGATATTTTCTTTGAACCTATCTACATGACTTTACCGAAAGGCCCAAAGAATATGAATTCCTGCAGTCACGAAAGCTTTAAGTCAATATTTATTGTGCGTAGTAACGGGTGGAGGCCCCATGGTGTAGAGAGAGTTTTGGTGTATGTAATCTCCACCACTGGCAAGTGTGTGTTATCGCTTCTCGGCCTCTTGGCTAAGATCAAGTGTAGTATCTGTTCTTATCAGTTTAATATCTGATACGTGCCACATTGTGGTACCTTATATTAAATAGATTTTTGGGACAGGGAGATGGAATAGGGGCTTGCTCCGTCCACTCCGCGCATCAACCCGGTATTGCAGTTTCTCCGGGAATGGTGCACCTTCCTGCTGGGGGAGGAATATCATCAAACAAAAGTAGACTATGTTGGGTTTGCAAACCCCATTTCCGCTGTTTGTCCGTAATTGGGTGCGTTCTCTCCTGTTTTGTTACCAGTCCCCTCCATCTTCTCATTTGTGCCCTGGATAGCTGTCAAATTTCAAAAATCTATAAAACTATTTTCACAGGTATCCAGTCGGTGTGGGTCAAGAAGTAATATGTCATATGCACATGCACTTATATACAAACAGTTTGTTTCATCCTGTACTGCTCTGTTTGTTACGTCTTCATAACGCAGTATTGCCCATAATTCCGTAATTTACCTATCTTAGTCTATCTTGCTTCATGTGCTATGTAGAAAGGACTTAGGCTGAAATTGTACTATTCCTTCCTTTAGGGACAGTGTTTATTACCGAACGATATTTTTTCGATAGTTTTTTTTCATTCATATGTATTGGTCGTACAATTTGTATTATTAAATTAGCATTTTCAGATTCTAATTCTCTGAATCAATTACACTTGCACCTAAGAACTTCCTCGTTTGTTGGCAGAAACAAACTCGGTTTAATTATTTCTGGGTGTGCCAAAGCCTTTTGCAGAAATTGAGATTTTGTCCCGGTTTCAAACATGAATGGCCGTGTGCGTGACTGATGCATGTTTAATATTCCGTATCTCTTAACACCATGGCACATGCGGAATGGTCAGGATAACTTCTGCGCATATTCTTTGGTAAAGTCACGTAAAGTATTTTTTTGTAATTTTTGTTATTTTCTTTGAACCTATCTATGTGACTTTACCGAAAGACCCAAATAATATTCGCACAATAAGTTACCACGACCATTCCGCATGTGCCATGGTGTTAAAAATAACAAAGTAGTTTTTTGTTAGTTTTTTTATATTTCTTTGAACCTATCTACATGACTTTACCGAAAGGCCCAAAGAATATGAATTCCTGCAGTCACGAAAGCTTTAAGTCAGTATTTATTGTGCGTAGTAACGGGTGGAGGCCCCATGGTGTAGAGACAGTCTTGGCGTATGTAATCTCCACCACTGGCAAGTGTGTGTTATCGCTTCTCGGCCTTTTGGCTAAGATCAAGTGTAGTATCTGTTCTTATCAGTTTAATATCTGATACGTACCACATTGTGGTACTTTATATTAAATTGATTTTTGGGACAGGGAGATGGAATAGGGGCTTGCTCCGTACACTCCGCGCATCAACCCGGTATTGCAGTTTCTCCGGGAATGGTGCACCTCTCTGCTGGGGGAGGAATATCATCAAACAAAAGTAGACTATGTTGGGTTTGCAAACCCCATTTCCGCTGTTTGTCCGTAATTGGGTGCGTTCTCTCCTGTTTTGTTACCAGTCCCCTCCATCTTCTCATTTGTGCCCTGGATAGCTGTCAAATTTCAAAAATCTATCAAACTATTTTCACAGCTATCCAGTCGGTGTGGGTCAAGAAGTAATATGTCATATGCACATGCACTTATATACAAACAGTTTGTTTCATCCTGTACTGCTCTGTTTGTTACGTCTTCATAACGCAGTATTGCCCATAATTCCGTAATTTACCTATCTTAGTCTATCTTGCTTCATGTGCTATGTAGAAAGGACTTTGGCTGAAATTTTACTATACCTTCCTTTAGGGACAGTGTTTATTAACGAACGATATTTTTTCGATAGTTTTTTTTCATTCATATGTATTGGTCGTACAATTTGTATTATTAAATTAGCATTTTCAGATTCTGATTCTCTGAATCAATTACAATTGCACCTAAGAACTTCCTCGTTTGTTGGCAGAAACAAACTCGGTTTAATTATTTCTGGGTGTGCCAAAGCCTTTTGCAGAAATTGAGATTTTGTCCCGGTTTCAAATATGAATGGCCGTGTGCGTGACTGATGCTTGTTTAATATTCCGTATCTCTTAACGCCATGGCACATGCGGAATGGTCGTGATAACTTCTGCGCATATTCTTTGGTAAAGTCACGTAAAGTATTTTTTTGTAATTTTTGTTATTTTCTTTGAACCTATCTATGTGACTTTACCGAAAGACCCAAATAATATTCGCACAATAAGTTACCACGACCATTCCGCATGTGCCATGGTGTTAAAAATAACAAAGTAGTTTTTTGTAATTTTTTGATATTTTCTTTGAACCTGTCTACATGACTTTACCGAAAGGCCCAAAGAATATGAATTCCTGCAGTCACGAAAGCTTTAAGTCGGTATTTATTGTGCGAAGTAACGGGTGGAGGCCCCATGGTGTAGAGAGAGTTTTGGCGTATGTAATCTCCACCACTGGCAAGTGTGTGTTATCGCTTCTCGGACTTTTGGCTAAGATCAAGTGTAGTATCTGTTCTTATCAGTTTAATATCTGATACGTACCACATTGTGGTACCTTATATTAAATTGATTTTTGGGACAGGGAGATGGAATAGGGGCTTGCTCCGTCCACTCCGCGCATCAACCCGGTATTGCAGTTTCTCCGGGAATGGTGCACCTCGCTGCTGGGGGAGGAATATCATCAAACAAAAGTAGACTATGTTGGGTTTGCAAACCCCATTTCCGCTGTTTGTCCGTAGTTGGGTGCGTTCTCTCCTGTTTTGTTACCAGTCCCCTCCATCTTCTCATTTGTGCCCTGGATAGCTGTCAAATTTCAAAAATCTATCAAACTATTTTCACAGCTATCCAGTCGGTGTGGGTCAAGAAGTAATATGTCATATGCACATGCACTTATATACAAACAGTTTGTTTTATCCTGTACTGCTCTGTTTGTTACGTCTTCATAACGCAGTATTGCCCATAATTCCGTAATTTACCTATCTTAGTCTATCTTGCTTCATGTGCTATGTAGAAAGGCCTTAGGCTGAAATTTTACTATACCTTCCTTTAGGGACAGTGTTTATTAACGAACGATATTTTTTCGATAGTTTTTTTTCATTCATATGTGTAGTACCGTCGAATACAGGTCGACACCCGGGGTTGAGGCACACTGAGGTTTATTACAGCAACCGTTGTGACATACACACTTGAGGGGGTATTGGCCCCCTCACCCGTCTATCTGAGGACACACCTCCTAGCTAACCCTAGCCTGCCTCAGAGTCCTCCTCTCGTGGACTAGGGGAGGCTATCTTGGCCCGACACTGGTCAGTCGGGCCCGGTACTCAGAGTCCAGACCAACACTAGCTCTGGCTCTGGCACCACGCCACTGGCTCGAGCCTGCGCGGTCCTGACAAGGACGGCGTACCAGGGGGAGACCAGGGCTCTATCTCGGACGTCTTCCGTCTTCTCTTCTTAGCTAACCCAACTCTCCCTAGCCCCCCGATACATTCCCCTTTTATACATCCCCCTCCCTGAGGGGTGGGGCCCCGGGGGATCGTAACGTCCGAAGCGCGGACGTCGTAGAGGGCACCTGCCCGTGCACTGACGTAGCCCCGCCCACTGTGCTAGTTTCCCGTAGGATCCCATACATATCAGCTCGACACATATTTCCTCCGTAAGACCCCTACATCACCTCCCCCTGTACAGCTCCCAGCCGTCCCGGCTGCAACATCGACAATAAAAGTTTATTCAGCCCTCGATTCCCCAGCGTGTGCCTCATTTTTTCAACAATAACGCAACGAGAAGAACAACAGGAAGGAGGAAAGAAAAAAAATAACCCGACGAACCCCCCCCCGCGAATAAATACGAAAACCGTAGGACGAGCGTATATACACGTGTTTCTTTACCTGGAGTCCCCCCCCAGCCCCCCACAGAACACACACAACACACACAACACACACCCAATAATCGTACAACGCAGCGCGGCACGTGCCGGGAACACAGCACGGACGCCCCACACCGTGAGCACAACATGCGAATGTACACCGGAAAGAGAAGCCACAAAAGACGCAAAAAAAAAAAAAATTCTTCTCTTTTTTTTCACAAGAGTTTGCGCATTTTTGCGCGCGTCCTCGCCGCAGGCCCGTCACACGGGACAGGCGCGGCCGGCAGGCCGTCGGCCGGCAGGTGTTCATCACAGAGCGAGTCTGTTGCCGACGTCGCAAGACCCTCAGCATCACCTGCGGGGGTCGTCGGGCGTGAGCCCGTCACTCCCGGTGCACCTGGGGGTGGGACAGCCTGCAGCACGTTAGGCGGGAGCAACGGAGAAGACCCCTCTGAGTCGGACGCCCCCCCACATGCTTGGCCACGCGCGTGTGTAGTGGGATCTCGCACCGCAACGAAGGGTTTTAGCCTGGCGGGGTGTACAAACCACCGGCGCCTCCCCCATTGAATGCGCACGCACTGAGGTCTCAGGACCTCAACCACCTCGACGGGACCCCGCCACGGTCGCAGCAGTTTAGAGGAGGACGCGAGCGGTACCTGGGGACAGTGCAACCATGCCCTGTCCCCCGGCTTCCACTGTATCACATGCGCGCGACCCATTCTGAGGCGCTCATTAGCCCTCTGCCGCCTGGCAGAATTCTGCATGGCAGCATCCCGAGCCTCCGTTAATTTTTCCAGGTTGAATTTAACATGTTCGGCCAATTGAGTTTTTCCCTGCGGCGCCGGGATCTGCAGTTGGGCCTGAACAGGTGGCTCCGGTTCGCGGCCATACATAAGGAAAAAGGGGGAAAATCCCGTCGCAGCATGGGGGGCCAACCGGTATGCTGACAGGACCCCCTGAATTTTCAAATCCCAATCCGTCTGTGAGTCAGAAACGTGCTGCGACAACATCGACGTGATGGTACGATGCAACCGCTCGACCATCCCGTCGGTTTGTGGGTGATATGGAGAGGTGCGAATCTTTTTAGTGCCAAGGATCTCACAGACCTGTTTGAGCAATTTGCTTGAAAAATTTTTACCCTGGTCGGTCAGCAGCCTCTCGGGAGCACCTTTGTCAAGGACGTATCCCTGGACAAAGGCCTCCACGATGGCTGCCGCCGACTGGTTGGCCAGGGGCCAGGCCATAGGCCAGCGCGTGAAATATTCAACCCCGGTTAGCAAATACCTATTTCCCCTAGGGGTGGCGGGGAACGGTCCTAGAATGTCCAGCGCGACGAGTTCGTTCACCCGGGAAACCCTGATAGATTGCAGGGGCGGGTTCGACTCCTTCGCTGGTGGTTTGCGCTGCGCACATCTAGGGCACGATCCTAATAGATCCCCGACATCCCTTGTCATGCCCGGCCAAAAGAAATCAAGTTGGAGCAAGGCCAGGGTCTTTTGGGTACCCAGGTGGAGGAGGCGCTCGTGAGCGGCCCACACCACCCTACCCCGTAACCCCGAAGGGACCACCAGCCGGTGGCGATGGGATTTCCCGTCCCAATGCATTAACAACCCACCGAGCATTTCCCATACGTCGGCATCACCCCTCCCCCGCCCCCGGTCCCTGACGCGGCGGCGCAACGCAAGGAGGGAAGTATCTTCCATTTGCAACCGGCCCCATTCCGTAGCAGGCAACCCCAACAGGGAATCAGAACCCTGTTGTGCGATAGAATTAGTCATTGATGCTGCGTCATCAGCAGCCGCCAAGACCGGGACAGGCAATTCAGCAGGATGCCTGCACCGACCCGACCCCAGGAGGCATGCGCATTCGGGGGTGGTTGGCATGCGTGACAGGGCGTCCGCGTTGGTGTGGCGAACGCCCTTACGGTACGTGGTCTGAAAATCAAAATCCTGGAGAACCTCCAGCCATCGAGACAATTGTCCCGATGGTTGTTGGACTCGCAGGGTGTACTGTAGCGCTGCATGGTCTGTACGGACGGTGAAACACTGTCCGTACAGATACGGCCGGTACTGCTGGATGAAGTAGACAATTGCCAGCAGTTCCCGACGCGTGACACAATATCGTTGCTCCGCTGGAGACAACACTCGGCTACCGTACGCGACCACCCGTTCGACGCCCTCGACCACCTGGGACAGCACGCCCCCAATACCTGTGTTGCTCGCGTCAGTATCGAGCACAAAGGGTTTTGAAAAATCGGGATAAACCAGGGGAGGGGCATTAACCAGAGCGTCCCGAAGTGAGCGGAACGCAGCCTCCTCCTCCTGTCCCCAATGGAAACGGACCCCCTTTGACGTCAAAGCGTGCAGGGGTTTAGCAATGGTGGCAAAGTCCGCGACAAAGCGTCGGTAGTATGACGCGAAACCAACAAAGCTCCTGACCTCTCCCACCGAGGTGGGAGTCGGCCAGGAGCTGACGCACTGCGTTTTGGCGGGATCGGTAGCAATACCCGAGCGCCCTACGATGTGCCCCAAATAACGTACCGATTCGCGCAACAAATGACACTTTTGGGGTTTAAATTTCAAATTAGCAGCCCGCATTTTGAGGAAAACGGCCCGCAACCTCTGGAGATGCTCGTCAAATGTTCTGCTAAAGACGATAACGTCGTCCAAATAGATTAAACACGAATCCCACTGCAATCCAGCCAAAACCAATTCCATCAATCGCTGGAAAGTCGCCGGCGCCGAGTGTAATCCCATCGGCAACCGGTTAAATTGGAAGAGACCATGTGGCGTACGGAATGCGGTTTTAGGCTTAGATTCATCGTCCAGAGGAAGCTGCCAGAATCCCGAAAGCAAATCCAATGTGGAGAAGAATTGCGCCCCCGCCAAGGCGTCGAGCGATTCATCAATACGGGGAAGCGGGTATGCGTCAGCAACGGAAATTTTGTTGAGGCGGCGAAAATCGACGCAAAACCACAACGATCCATCCTGTTTCTTTACCAGAACGATCGGTGCTCCCCACGGGCTGGTAGAGGGAGAAATGATATCGGCGGCTAACATGTCATCAACAGCCGATTTGACATGGTCCTTCTCGGCGGGACTCAGCCGGAAGGGATTTTGGCGTATGGGCGCGCTGTCACCAGTATCAATATGGTGACGCAGCAAATGGGTGCAGCCCAGATCGAATTTGTTTTGACTAAACAAATCGGCGAATTCGCGCAATAGTGTCCTAAGTTTTTGACGCTCTACATCCGACAGGTCCGTCGATCCCGCACAAAGCGCCTCAAGCCACCCTTCATCGGTGTCCGAATGTGGAGTCGGCAGAGTGGCAGCGTGCACGTGATTTGCGACAGACTCCTCACAGGGCACCGGCGTTGCGTGAGCAAGCACGGTCCCTTGGGGAATTACCACGGCCTGCGACCCCACATTGAGGACCGCGATGAAGGGGTCCCCGTCCCCCCTTACAATGGTCTGAGCGGGAATCAAATGCGGCCCGCTATCCCCAGCCCTAGATGGCCCGAGCAGGACACCCTGGTCCCCAACACCCTTAGCGAAGGGCCTACGAAGCTTTAGGGGCACCAACATTTGTGCCCCCGGCGGCACGCGAACCGTCTGAACTACAAACGCGGGTACCGTCGCGAGCGCCGGGCGATCCGTAGTAGGGGAAGGCAAAAACGCCATCCGCCGTCCCGACGGGAGTTCAATGCAACCCTGATTAATCATAATCCGAATCGGCATTTTGCCCAAGAAATCCGTCCCCAGCAGGCACGGAACCGCCAGCGAGGAGGACACAAAAATAGGGCCGGACAATTTAATATCACCGATCGAAATTTGCGCGCGAATCTGCCCCATGATACCCAGTGAGCCCCCGTTAGCAGCGTAGAATGGCACATTAACCGGTAGCAAGGGACGACTTTGGACAGGGAGAATGTTGTATATTAGTTCCGAAATGATGGTTGCCGACGCACCTGTATCGACGAGGATACGCACTTCGACCCCGTCAATATACCCTACTACGGCCGACGACCCCGACGGCGCAGCTAGAACGCGATGGGCCAACACGGACCACTGGGCGGGTTCGAATTCGGTCCCCATAGTGGTTCGTGTTGGCCCCACGGTGTGCAATGTTGGCCCCCCGTTCGTTGCGGTGTGTACATGTGTAACGGGTGTGTGCTTTGGCCAAACATGTGGGGTGCCGCGACTCGCCGGGTCATGTCGGTGGAGCTTGGGAGGAGGAGGAGGAGGGCCAGCGTCCCCGCGAGGCGTCGTCCCCCGCTGTCGAGGGGAGGGCACCCCGAGGCGACGTGGCCCCGGATGCCGCAGTTATAGCAGCGCGGGAACGCAGGTGGTGAAGACGGGCGGTCGGAGCGGGCCGACCCATCCCGGTCCGCCCGTGCTCCCATCCGTTGCTGCTGTCGGAAGTCGGCGGCGTAGACCTCATCCGTCGGTGAGGTGATGGCAGCCACCGTACGGCCCGCAGCTGCCCTGCTGGCCTTCCTTCGCTGCGACAGGAGGTTGGCGTGGAGGAGCCGCGCCGCTTGGAGGGAACCCATCTCCACGTCCTCCTGCGCGACGATAGCGACGTCCAGGTCGTCCGCCAGCAGAAGGATCTTCTCGGTGACCATGGCGTCGACGCCTTGGTCATCCATACGAGGGAAGGCCGTCTTTGCGAGCGCCAGAAGGCTCGTACGGTAGGCGAGGGGCGACTCCTTCGCACCCCGCTGGCGGTCGTAGAATCGCTGCCTACACTCCGCCGAGGGTCGGTAAACCCCAGCCAGCAATTGCAGCGCCATCTGAAGAGTAGAGCGCTTGTCCCTCGATGCGGACGTAAGAGCGGCGAGGGCGTCGCCGTCAAGGAGCGCCGGTAGTGCGCAGAGGGCTTCGTCGTCTGACCACCCCGCCATCTTTTGATGCGCGAGGAAGCGCCGCTGAAATCCCCCCCAGTCGCCCTCCTCAGCCACAAACTCCTTCAGCGGGGGCAGCCTTTGGTGTAGTGCAGCGACCGCCGTGGAGGCCCGCACTTTGATGTCCCCGCGACTCGGCCGAGCGTCAGCACGAACGGCAGCTGTAATCGCCTGTCGCGCAGATAGTGACGCTCCGTCCGAAGGCGGTGACGCGGCAGCCCCAGCGGAGCCGATGTTGGACCCCAAGTTGAGGTTGGCCACGCCCTCGGCAGCTGCTGCGGCGATGGCGGGACTTTCAAAAGTGCCGTCGGTAGAAATGGTGACGCAGCAATAGGGGCTTGCTCCGTCCACTCCGCGCATCAACCCGGTATTGCAGTTTCTCCGGGAATGGTGCACCTCCCTGCTGGGGGAGGAATATCATCAAACAAAAGTAGACTATGTTGGGTTTGCAAACCCCATTTCCGCTGTTTGTCCGTAATTGGGTGCGTTCTCTCCTGTTTTGTTACCAGTCCCCTCCATCTTCTCATTTGTGCCCTGGATAGCTGTCAAATTTCAAAAATCTATCAAACTATTTTCACAGCTATCCAGTCGGTGTGGGTCAAGAAGTAATATGTCATATGCACATGCACTTATATACAAACAGTTTGTTTCATCCTGTACTGCTCTGTTTGTTACGTCTTCATAACGCAGTATTGCCCATAATTCCGTAATTTACCTATCTTAGTCTATCTTGCTTCATGTGCTATGTAGAAAGGCCTTAGGCTGATATTTTACTATACCTTCCTTTAGGGACAGTGTTTATTAACGAACGATATTTTTTCGATAGTTTTTTTTCATTCATATGTATTGGTCGTACAATTTGTATTATTATATTAGCATTTTCAGATTCTAATTCTCTTAATCAATTACAATTGCACCTAAGAACTTCCTCGTTTGTTGGCAGAAACAAACTCGGTTTAATTTTTTCTGGGTGTGCCAAAGCCTTTTGCAGAAATTGAGATTTTGTCCCGGTTTCAAATATGAATGGCCGTGTGCGTGACTGATGCTTGTTTAATATTCCGTATCTCTTAACGCCATGGCACATGCGGAATGGTCGTGATAACTTCTGCGCATATTCTTTGGTAAAGTCACGTAAAGTATTTTTTTGTAATTTTTGTTATTTTCTTTGGACCTATCTATGTGACTTTACCGAAAGACCCAAATAATATTCGCACAATAAGTTACCACGACCATTCCGCATGTGCCATGGTGTTAAAAATAACAAAGTAGTTTTTTGTAATTTTTTGATATTTTCTTTGAACCTATCTACATGACTTTACCGAAAGGCCCAAAGAATATGAATTCCTGCAGTCACGAAAGCTTTAAGTCAGTATTTATTGTGCGTAGTAACGGGTGGAGGCCCCATGGTGTAGAGAGAGTCTTGGCGTATGTAATCTCCACCACTGGCAAGTGTGTGTTATCGCTTCTCGGCCTTTTGGCTAAGATCAAGTGTAGTATCTGTTCTTATCAGTTTAATATCTGATACGTACCACATTGTGGTACCTTATATTAAATAGATTTTTGGGACAGGGAGATGGAATAGGGGCTTGCTCTGTCCACTCTGCGCATCAACCCGGTATTGCAGTTTCTCAGGGAATGGTGCACCTCCCTGCTGGGGGAGGAATATCATCAAACAAAAGTAGACTATGTTGGGTTTGCAAACCCCATTTCCGCTGTTTGTCCGTAATTGGGTGCGTTCTCTCCTGTTTTGTTACCAGTCCCCTCCATCTTCTCATTTGTGCCCTGGATAGCTGTCAAATTTCAAAAATCTATCAAACTATTTTCACAGGTATCCAGTCGGTGTGGGTCAAGAAGTAATATGTCATATGCACATGCACTTATATACAAACAGTTTGTTTTATCCTGTACTGCTCTGTTTGTTACGTCTTCATAACGCAGTATTGCCCATAATTCCGTAATTTACCTATCTTAGTCTATCTTGCTTCATGTGCTATGTAGAAAGGCCTTAGGCTGAAATTTTACTATACCTTCCTTTAGGGACAGTGTTTATTAACGAACGATATTTTTTCGATAGTTTTTTTTCATTCATATGTATTGGTCGTACAATTTGTATTATTATATTAGCATTTTCAGATTCTAATTCTCTTAATCAATTACAATTGCACCTAAGAACTTCCTCGTTTGTTGGCAGAAACAAACTCGGTTTAATTTTTTCTGGGTGTGCCAAAGCCTTTTGCAGAAATTGAGATTTTGTCCCGGTTTCAAATATGAATGGCCGTGTGCGTGACTGATGCTTGTTTAATATTCCGTATCTCTTAACGCCATGGCACATGCGGAATGGTCGTGATAACTTCTGCGCATATTCTTTGGTAAAGTCACGTAAAGTATTTTTTTGTTATTTTTGTTATTTTCTTTCAACCTATCTATGTGACTTTACCGAAAGACCCAAATAATATTCGCACAATAAGTTACCACGACCATTCCGCATGTGCCATGGTGTTAAAAATAACAAAGTAGTTTTTTCTTATTTTTTGATATTTTCTTTGAACCTATCTACATGACTTTACCGAAAGGCCCAAAGAATATGAATTCCTGCAGTCACGAAAGCTTTAAGTCAGTATTTATTGTGCGTAGTAACGGGTGGAGGCCCCATGGTGTAGAGAGAGTTTTGGCGTCTGTAATCTCCACCACTGGCAAATGTGTGTTATCGCTTCTCGGCCTTTTGGCTAAGATCAAGTGTAGTATCTGTTCTTATCAGTTTAATATCTGATACGTACCACATTGTGGTACCTTATATTAAATAGATTTTTGGGACAGGGAGATGGAATAGGGGCTTGCTCCGTCCACTCCGCGCATCAACCCGGTATTGCAGTTTCTCCGGAAATGGTGCACCTCCCTGCTGGGGGAGGAATATCATCGAACAAAAGTAGACTATGTTGGGTTTGCAAACCCCATTTCCGTTGTTTGTCCGTAATTGGGTGCGTTCTCTCCTGTTTTGTTACCAGTCCCCTCCATCTTCTCATTTGTGCCCTGGATAGCTGTCAAATTTCAAAAATCTATCAAACTATTTTCACAGGTATCCAGTCGGTGTGGGTCAAGAAGTAACATGTCATATGCACATGCACTTATATATAAACAGTTTGTTTTATCCTGTACTGCTCTGTTTGTTACGTCTTCATAACGCAGTATTGCCCATAATTCCGTAATTTACCTATCTTAGTCTATCTTGCTTCATGTGCTATGTAGAAAGGCCTTAGGCTGAAATTTTACTATACCTTCCTTTAGGGACAGTGTTTATTAACGAACGATATTTTTTCGATAGTTTTTTTTCATTCATATGTATTGGTCGTACAATTTGTATTATTATATTAGCATTTTCAGATTCTAATTCTCTTAATCAATTACAATTGCACCTAAGAACTTCCTCGTTTGTTGGCAGAAACAAACTCGGTTTAATTTTTTCTGGGTGTGCCAAAGCCTTTTGCAGAAATTGAGATTTTGTCCCGGTTTCAAATATGAATGGCCGTGTGCGTGACTGATGCTTGTTTAATATTCCGTATCTCTTAACGCCATGGCACATGCGGAATGGTCGTGATAACTTCTGCGCATATTCTTTGGTAAAGTCACGTAAAGTATTTTTTTGTTATTTTTGTTATTTTCTTTCAACCTATCTATGTGACTTTACCGAAAGACCCAAATAATATTCGCACAATAAGTTACCACGACCATTCCGCATGTGCCATGGTGTTAAAAATAACAAAGTAGTTTTTTCTTATTTTTTGATATTTTCTTTGAACCTATCTACATGACTTTACCGAAAGGCCCAAAGAATATGAATTCCTGCAGTCACGAAAGCTTTAAGTCAGTATTTATTGTGCGTAGTAACGGGTGGAGGCCCCATGGTGTAGAGAGAGTTTTGGCGTCTGTAATCTCCACCACTGGCAAGTGTGTGTTATCGCTTCTCGGCCTTTTGGCTAAGATCAAGTGTAGTATCTGTTCTTATCAGTTTAATATCTGATACGTACCACATTGTGGTACCTTATATTAAATAGATTTTTGGGACAGGGAGATGGAATAGGGGCTTGCTCCGTCCACTCCGCGCATCAACCCGGTATTGCAGTTTCTCCGGAAATGGTGCACCTCCCTGCTGGGGGAGGAATATCATCGAACAAAAGTAGACTATGTTGGGTTTGCAAACCCCATTTCCGTTGTTTGTCCGTAATTGGGTGCGTTCTCTCCTGTTTTGTTACCAGTCCCCTCCATCTTCTCATTTGTGCCCTGGATAGCTGTCAAATTTCAAAAATCTATCAAACTATTTTCACAGGTATCCAGTCGGTGTGGGTCAAGAAGTAACATGTCATATGCACATGCACTTATATATAAACAGTTTGTTTTATCCTGTACTGCTCTGTTTGTTACGTCTTCATAACGCAGTATTGCCCATAATTCCGTAATTTACCTATCTTAGTCTATCTTGCTTCATGTGCTATGTAGAAAGGCCTTAGGCTGAAATTTTACTATACCTTCCTTTAGGGACAGTGTTTATTAACGAACGATATTTTTTCGATAGTTTTTTTTCATTCATATGTATTGGTCGTACAATTTGTATTATTATATTAGCATTTTCAGATTCTAATTCTCTTAATCAATTACAATTGCACCTAAGAACTTCCTCGTTTGTTGGCAGAAACAAACTCGGTTTAATTTTTTCTGGGTGTGCCAAAGCCTTTTGCAGAAATTGAGATTTTGTCCCGGTTTCAAATATGAATGGCCGTGTGCGTGACTGATGCTTGTTTAATATTCCGTATCTCTTAACGCCATGGCACATGCGGAATGGTCGTGATAACTTCTGCGCATATGCTTTGGTAAAGTCACGTAAAGTATTTTTTTGTAATTTTTGTTATTTTCTTTGAACCTATCTATGTGACTTTACCGAAAGACCCAAATAATATTCGCACAATAAGTTACCACGACCATTCCGCATGTGCCATGGTGTTAAAAATAACAAAGTAGTTTTTTCTTATTTTTTGATATTTTCTTTGAACCTATCTACATGACTTTACCGAAAGGCCCAAAGAATATGAATTCCTGCAGTCACGAAAGCTTTAAGTCAGTATTTATTGTGCGTAGTAACGGGTGGAGGCCCCATGGTGTAGAGAGAGTTTTGGCGTATGTAATATCCACCACTGGCAAGTGTGTGTTATCGCTTCTCGGCCTTTTGGCTAAGATCAAGTGTAGTATCTGTTCTTATCAGTTTAATATCTGATACGTACCACATTGTGGTACCTTATATTAAACAGATTTTTGGGACAGGGAGATGGAATAGGGGCTTGCTCCGTCCACTCCGCGCATCAACCCGGTATTGCAGTTTCTCCGGAAATGGTGCACCTCCCTGCTGGGGGAGGAATATCATCAAACAAAAGTAGACTATGTTGGGTTTGCAAACCCCATTTCCGCTGTTTGTCCGTAATTGGGTGCGTTCTCTCCTGTTTTGTTACCAGTCCCCTCCATCTTCGCATTTGTGTCCTGGATAGCTGTCAAATTTCAAAAATCTATCAAACTATTTTCACAGGTATCCAGTCGGTGTGGGTCAAGAAGTAATATGTCATATGCACATGCACTTATATACAAACAGTTTGTTTTATCCTGTACTGCTCTGTTTGTTACGTCTTCATAACGCAGTATTGCCCATAATTCCGTAATTTACCTATCTTAGTCTATCTTGCTTCATGTGCTATGTAGAAAGGCCTTAGGCTGAAATTTTACTATACCTTCCTTTAGGGACAGTGTTTATTAACGAACGATATTTTTTCGATAGTTTTTTTTCATTCATATGTATTGGTCGTACAATTTGTATTATTATATTAGCATTTTCAGATTCTAATTCTCTTAATCAATTACAATTGCACCTAAGAACTTCCTCGTTTGTTGGCAGAAACAAACTCGGTTTAATTTTTTCTGGGTGTGCCAAAGCCTTTTGCAGAAATTGAGATTTTGTCCCGGTTTCAAATATGAATGGCCGTGTGCGTGACTGATGCTTGTTTAATATTCCGTATCTCTTAACGCCATGGCACATGCGGAATGGTCGTGATAACTTCTGCGCATATGCTTTGGTAAAGTCACGTAAAGTATTTTTTTGTAATTTTTGTTATTTTCTTTGAACCTATCTATGTGACTTTACCGAAAGACCCAAATAATATTCGCACAATAAGTTACCACGACCATTCCGCATGTGCCATGGTGTTAAAAATAACAAAGTAGTTTTTTCTTATTTTTTGATATTTTCTTTGAACCTATCTACATGACTTTACCGAAAGGCCCAAAGAATATGAATTCCTGCAGTCACGAAAGCTTTAAGTCAGTATTTATTGTGCGTAGTAACGGGTGGAGGCCCCATGGTGTAGAGAGAGTTTTGGCGTATGTAATATCCACCACTGGCAAGTGTGTGTTATCGCTTCTCGGCCTTTTGGCTAAGATCAAGTGTAGTATCTGTTCTTATCAGTTTAATATCTGATACGTACCACATTGTGGTACCTTATATTAAATAGATTTTTGGGACAGGGAGATGGAATAGGGGCTTGCTCCGTCCACTCCGCGCATCAACCCGGTATTGCAGTTTCTCCGGAAATGGTGCACCTCCCTGCTGGGGGAGGAATATCATCAAACAAAAGTAGACTATGTTGGGTTTGCAAACCCCATTTCCGCTGTTTGTCCGTAATTGGGTGCGTTCTCTCCTGTTTTGTTACCAGTCCCCTCCATCTTCGCATTTGTGCCCTGGATAGCTGTCAAATTTCAAAAATCTATCAAACTATTTTCACAGGTATCCAGTCGGTGTGGGTCAAGAAGTAATATGTCATATGCACATGCACTTATATACAAACAGTTTGTTTTATCCTGTACTGCTCTGTTTGTTACGTCTTCATAACGCAGTATTGCCCATAATTCCGTAATTTACCTATCTTAGTCTATCTTGCTTCATGTGCTATGTAGAAAGGCCTTAGGCTGAAATTTTACTATACCTTCCTTTAGGGACAGTGTTTATTAACGAACGATATTTTTTCGATAGTTTTTTTTCATTCATATGTATTGGTCGTACAATTTGTATTATTATATTAGCATTTTCAGATTCTAATTCTCTTAATCAATTACAATTGCACCTAAGAACTTCCTCGTTTGTTGGCAGAAACAAACTCGGTTTACTTTTTTCTGGGTGTGCCAAAGCCTTTTGCAGAAATTGAGATTTTGTCCCGATTTCAAATATGAATGGCCGTGTGCGTGACTGATGCTTGTTTAATATTCCGTATCTCTTAACGCCATGGCACATGCGGAATGGTCGTGATAACTTCTGCGCATATTCTTTGGTAAAGTCACGTAAAGTATTTTTTTGTAATTTTTGTTATTTTCTTTGAACCTATCTATGTGACTTTACCGAAAGACCCAATAATATTCGCACAATAAGTTACCACGACCATTCCGCATGTGCCATGGTGTTAAAAATAACAAAGTAGTTTTTTCTTATTTTTTGATATTTTCTTTGAACCTATCTACATGACTTTACCGAAAGGCCCAAAGAATATGAATTCCTGCAGTCACGAAAGCTTTAAGTCAGTATTTATTGTGCGTAGTAACGGGTGGAGGCCCCATGGTGTAGAGAGAGTTTTGGCGTATGTAATCTCCACCACTGGCAAGTGTGTGTTATCGCTTCTCGGCCTTTTGGCTAAGATCAAGTGTAGTATCTGTTCTTATCAGTTTAATATCTGATACGTACCACATTGTGGTACCTTATATTAAATAGATTTTTGGGACAGGGAGATGGAATAGGGGCTTGCTCCGTCCACTCCGCGCATCAACCCGGTATTGCAGTTTCTCCGGAAATGGTGCACCTCCCTGCTGGGGGAGGAATATCATCGAACAAAAGTAGACTATGTTGGGTTTGCAAACCCCATTTCCGCTGTTTGTCCGTAATTGGGTGCGTTCTCTCCTGTTTTGTTACCAGTCCCCTCCATCTTCTCATTTGTGCCCTGGATAGCTGTCAAATTTCAAAAATCTATCAAACTATTTTCACAGGTATCCAGTCGGTGTGGGTCAAGAAGTAATATGTCATATGCACATGCACTTATATACAAACAGTTTGTTTTATCCTGTACTGCTCTGTTTGTTACGTCTTCATAACGCAGTATTGCCCATAATTCCGTAATTTACCTATCTTAGTCTATCTTGCTTCATGTGCTATGTAGAAAGGCCTTAGGCTGAAATTTTACTATACCTTCCTTTAGGGACAGTGTTTATTAACGAACGATATTTTTTCGATATTTCTTTTTTCATTCATATGTATTGGTCGTACAATTTGTATTATTATATTAGCATTTTCAGATTCTAATTCTCTTAATCAATTACAATTGCACCTAAGAACTTCCTCATTTGTTGGCAGAAACAAACTCGGTTTAATTTTTTCTGGGTGTGCCAAAGCCTTTTGCAGAAATTGAGATTTTGTCCCGGTTTCAAATATGAATGGCCGTGTGCGTGATTGATGCTTGTTTAATATTCCGTATCTCTTAACGCCATGGCACATGCGGAATGGTCGTGATAACTTCTGCGCATATTCTTTGGTAAAGTCACGTAAAGTATTTTTTTGTAATTTTTGTTATTTTCTTTGAACCTATCTATGTGACTTTACCGAAAGACCCAAATAATATTCGCACAATAAGTTACCACGACCATTCCGCATGTGCCATGGTGTTAAAAATAACAAAGTAGTTTTTTCATATTTTTTGATATTTTCTTTGAACCTATCTACATGACTTTACCGAAAGGCCCAAAGAATATGAATTCCTGCAGTCACGAAAGCTTTAAGTCAGTATTTATTGTGCGTAGTAACGGGTGGAGGCCCCATGGTGTAGAGAGAGTTTTGGCGTATGTAATCTCCACCACTGGCAAGTGTGTGTTATCGCTTCTCGGCCTTTTGGCTAAGATCAAGTGTAGTATCTGTTCTTATCAGTTTAATATCTGATACGTACCACATTGTGGTACCTTATATTAAATAGATTTTTGGGACAGGGAGATGGAATAGGGGCTTGCTCCGTCCACTCCGCGCATCAACCCGGTATTGCAGTTTCTCCGGAAATGGTGCACCTCCCTGCTGGGGGAGGAATATCATCGAACAAAAGTAGACTATGTTGGGTTTGCAAACCCCATTTCCGTTGTTTGTCCGTAATTGGGTGCGTTCTCTCCTGTTTTGTTACCAGTCCCCTCCATCCTCTCATTTGTGCCCTGGATAGCTGTCAAATTTCAAAAATCTATCAAACTATTTTCACAGGTATCCAGTCGGTGTGGGTCAAGAAGTAATATGTCATATGCACATGCACTTATATACAAACAGTTTGTTTTATCCTGTACTGCTCTGTTTGTTACGTCTTCATAACGCAGTATTGCCCATAATTCCGTAATTTACCTATCTTAGTCTATCTTGCTTCATGTGCTATGTAGAAAGGCCTTAGGCTGAAATTTTACTATACCTTCCTTTAGGGACAGTCTTTATTAACGAACGATATTTTTTCGATAGTTTTTTTTCATTCATATGTATTGGTCGTACAATTTGTATTATTATATTAGCATTTTCAGATTCTAATTCTCTTAATCAATTACAATTGCACCTAAGAACTTCCTCGTTTGTTGGCAGAAACAAACTCGGTTTACTTTTTTCTGGGTGTGCCAAAGCCTTTTGCAGAAATTGAGATTTTGTCCCGATTTCAAATATGAATGGCCGTGTGCGTGACTGATGCTTGTTTAATATTCCGTATCTCTTAACGCCATGGCACATGCGGAATGGTCGTGATAACTTCTGCGCATATTCTTTGGTAAAGTCACGTAAAGTATTTTTTTGTAATTTTTGTTATTTTCTTTGAACCTATCTATGTGACTTTACCGAAAGACCCAATAATATTCGCACAATAAGTTACCACGACCATTCCGCATGTGCCATGGTGTTAAAAATAACAAAGTAGTTTTTTCTTATTTTTTGATATTTTCTTTGAACCTATCTACATGACTTTACCGAAAGGCCCAAAGAATATGAATTCCTGCAGTCACGAAAGCTTTAAGTCAGTATTTATTGTGCGTAGTAACGGGTGGAGGCCCCATGGTGTAGAGAGAGTTTTGGCGTATGTAATCTCCACCACTGGCAAGTGTGTGTTATCGCTTCTCGGCCTTTTGGCTAAGATCAAGTGTAGTATCTGTTCTTATCAGTTTAATATCTGATACGTACCACATTGTGGTACCTTATATTAAATAGATTTTTGGGACAGGGAGATGGAATAGGGGCTTGCTCCGTCCACTCCGCGCATCAACCCGGTATTGCAGTTTCTCCGGAAATGGTGCACCTCCCTGCTGGGGGAGGAATATCATCGAACAAAAGTAGACTATGTTGGGTTTGCAAACCCCATTTCCGCTGTTTGTCCGTAATTGGGTGCGTTCTCTCCTGTTTTGTTACCAGTCCCCTCCATCTTCTCATTTGTGCCCTGGATAGCTGTCAAATTTCAAAAATCTATCAAACTATTTTCACAGGTATCCAGTCGGTGTGGGTCAAGAAGTAATATGTCATATGCACATGCACTTATATACAAACAGTTTGTTTTATCCTGTACTGCTCTGTTTGTTACGTCTTCATAACGCAGTATTGCCCATAATTCCGTAATTTACCTATCTTAGTCTATCTTGCTTCATGTGCTATGTAGAAAGGCCTTAGGCTGAAATTTTACTATACCTTCCTTTAGGGACAGTGTTTATTAACGAACGATATTTTTTCGATATTTCTTTTTTCATTCATATGTATTGGTCGTACAATTTGTATTATTATATTAGCATTTTCAGATTCTAATTCTCTTAATCAATTACAATTGCACCTAAGAACTTCCTCGTTTGTTGGCAGAAACAAACTCGGTTTAATTTTTTCTGGGTGTGCCAAAGCCTTTTGCAGAAATTGAGATTTTGTCCCGGTTTCAAATATGAATGGCCGTGTGCGTGATTGATGCTTGTTTAATATTCCGTATCTCTTAACGCCATGGCACATGCGGAATGGTCGTGATAACTTCTGCGCATATTCTTTGGTAAAGTCACGTAAAGTATTTTTTTGTAATTTTTGTTATTTTCTTTGAACCTATCTATGTGACTTTACCGAAAGACCCAAATAATATTCGCACAATAAGTTACCACGACCATTCCGCATGTGCCATGGTGTTAAAAATAACAAAGTAGTTTTTTCATATTTTTTGATATTTTCTTTGAACCTATCTACATGACTTTACCGAAAGGCCCAAAGAATATGAATTCCTGCAGTCACGAAAGCTTTAAGTCAGTATTTATTGTGCGTAGTAACGGGTGGAGGCCCCATGGTGTAGAGAGAGTTTTGGCGTATGTAATCTCCACCACTGGCAAGTGTGTGTTATCGCTTCTCGGCCTTTTGGCTAAGATCAAGTGTAGTATCTGTTCTTATCAGTTTAATATCTGATACGTACCACATTGTGGTACCTTATATTAAATAGATTTTTGGGACAGGGAGATGGAATAGGGGCTTGCTCCGTCCACTCCGCGCATCAACCCGGTATTGCAGTTTCTCCGGAAATGGTGCACCTCCCTGCTGGGGGAGGAATATCATCGAACAAAAGTAGACTATGTTGGGTTTGCAAACCCCATTTCCGTTGTTTGTCCGTAATTGGGTGCGTTCTCTCCTGTTTTGTTACCAGTCCCCTCCATCCTCTCATTTGTGCCCTGGATAGCTGTCAAATTTCAAAAATCTATCAAACTATTTTCACAGGTATCCAGTCGGTGTGGGTCAAGAAGTAACATGTCATATGCACATGCACTTATATATAAACAGTTTGTTTTATCCTGTACTGCTCTGTTTGTTACGTCTTCATAACGCAGTATTGCCCATAATTCCGTAATTTACCTATCTTAGTCTATCTTGCTTCGTGTGCTATGTAGAAAGGCCTTAGGCTGAAATTTTACTATACCTTCCTTTAGGGACAGTGTTTATTAACGAACGATGTTTTTTCGATATTTTTTTTTCATTCATATGTATTGGTCGTACAATTTGTATTATTATATTAGCATTTTCAGATTCTAATTCTCTTAATCAATTACAATTGCACCTAAGAACTTCCTCGTTTGTTGGCAGAAACAAACTCGGTTTAATTTTTTCTGGGTGTGCCAAAGCCTTTTGCAGAAATTGAGATTTTGTCCCGGTTTCAAATATGAATGGCCGTGTGCGTGACTGATGCTTGTTTAATATTCCGTATCTCTTAACGCCATGGCACATGCGGAATGGTCGTGATAACTTCTGCGCATATGCTTTGGTAAAGTCACGTAAAGTATTTTTTTGTAATTTTTGTTATTTTCTTTGAACCTATCTATGTGACTTTACCGAAAGACGAAATTATATTCGCACAATAAGTTACCACGACCATTCCGCATGTGCCATGGTGTTAAAAATAACAAAGTAGTTTTTTCTTATTTTTTGATATTTTCTTTGAACCTATCTACATGACTTTACCGAAAGGCCCAAAGAATATGAATTCCTGCAGTCACGAAAGCTTTAAGTCAGTATTTATTGTGCGTAGTAACGGGTGGAGGCCCCATGGTGTAGAGAGAGTTTTGGCGTATGTAATATCCACCACTGGCAAGTGTGTGTTATCGCTTCTCAGCCTTTTGGCTAAGATCAAGTGTAGTATCTGTTCTTATCAGTTTAATATCTGATACGTACCACATTGTGGTACCTTATATTAAATAGATTTTTGGGACAGGGAGATGGAATAGGGGCTTGCTCCGTCCACTCCGCGCATCAACCCGGTATTGCAGTTTCTCCGGAAATGGTGCACCTCCCTGCTGGGGGAGGAATATCATCAAACAAAAGTAGACTATGTTGGGTTTGCAAACCCCATTTCCGCTGTTTGTCCGTAATTGGGTGCGTTCTCTCCTGTTTTGTTACCAGTCCCCTCCATCTTCTCATTTGTGCCCTGGATAGCTGTCAAATTTCAAAAATCTATCAAACTATTTTCACAGGTATCCAGTCGGTGTGGGTCAAGAAGTAATATGTCATATGCACATGCACTTATATACAAACAGTTTGTTTTATCCTGTACTGCTCTGTTTGTTACGTCTTCATAACGCAGTATTGCCCATAATTCCGTAATTTACCTATCTTAGTCTATCTTGCTTCATGTGCTATGTAGAAAGGCCTTAGGCTGAAATTTTACTATACCTTCCTTTAGGGACAGTGTTTATTAACGAACGATATTTTTTCGATAGTTTTTTTTCATTCATATGTATTGGTCGTACAATTTGTATTATTATATTAGCATTTTCAGATTCTAATTCTCTTAATCAATTACAATTGCACCTAAGAACTTCCTCGTTTGTTGGCAGAAACAAACTCGGTTTACTTTTTTCTGGGTGTGCCAAAGCCTTTTGCAGAAATTGAGATTTTGTCCCGATTTCAAATATGAATGGCCGTGTGCGTGACTGATGCTTGTTTAATATTCCGTATCTCTTAACGCCATGGCACATGCGGAATGGTCGTAATAACTTCTGCGCATATTCTTTGGTAAAGTCACGTAAAGTATTTTTTTTTAATTTTTGTTATTTTCTTTGAACCTATCTATGTGACTTTACCGAAAGACCCAAATAATATTCGCACAATAAGTTACCACGACCATTCCGCATGTGCCATGGTGTTAAAAATAACAAAGTAGTTTTTTCTTATTTTTTGATATTTTCTTTGAACCTATCTACATGACTTTACCGAAAGGCCCAAAGAATATGAATTCCTGCAGTCACGAAAGCTTTAAGTCAGTATTTATTGTGCGTAGTAACGGGTGGAGGCCCCATGGTGTAGAGAGAGTTTTGGCGTATGTAATCTCCACCACTGGCAAGTGTGTGTTATCGCTTCTCGGCCTTTTGGCTAAGATCAAGTGTAGTATCTGTTCTTATCAGTTTAATATCTGATACGTACCACATTGTGGTACCTTATATTAAATAGATTTTTGGGACAGGGAGATGGAATAGGGGCTTGCTCCGTTCACTCCGCGCATCAACCCGGTATTGCAGTTTCTCCGGAAATTGTGCACCTCCCTGCTGGGGGAGGAATATCATCGAACAAAAGTAGACTATGTTGGGTTTGCAAACCCCATTTCCGCTGTTTGTCCGTAATTGGGTGCGTTCTCTCCTGTTTTGTTACCAGTCCCCTCCATCTTCTCATTTGTGCCCTGGATAGCTGTCAAATTTCAAAAATCTATCAAACTATTTTCACAGGTATCCAGTCGGTGTGGGTCAAGAAGTAACATGTCATATGCACATGCACTTATATATAAACAGTTTGTTTTATCCTGTACTGCTCTGTTTGTTACGTCTTCATAACGCAGTATTGCCCATAATTCCGTAATTTACCTATCTTAGTCTATCTTGCTTCGTGTGCTATGTAGAAAGGCCTTAGGCTGAAATTTTACTATACCTTCCTTTAGGGACAGTGTTTATTAACGAACGATGTTTTTTCGATATTTTTTTTTCATTCATATGTATTGGTCGTACAATTTGTATTATTATATTAGCATTTTCAGATTCTAATTCTCTTAATCAATTACAATTGCACCTAAGAACTTCCTCGTTTGTTGGCAGAAACAAACTCGGTTTAATTTTTTCTGGGTGTGCCAAAGCCTTTTGCAGAAATTGAGATTTTGTCCCGGTTTCAAATATGAATGGCCGTGTGCGTGACTGATGCTTGTTTAATATTCCGTATCTCTTAACGCCATGGCACATGCGGAATGGTCGTGATAACTTCTGCGCATATGCTTTGGTAAAGTCACGTAAAGTATTTTTTTGTAATTTTTGTTATTTTCTTTGAACCTATCTATGTGACTTTACCGAAAGACGAAATTATATTCGCACAATAAGTTACCACGACCATTCCGCATGTGCCATGGTGTTAAAAATAACAAAGTAGTTTTTTCTTATTTTTTGATATTTTCTTTGAACCTATCTACATGACTTTACCGAAAGGCCCAAAGAATATGAATTCCTGCAGTCACGAAAGCTTTAAGTCAGTATTTATTGTGCGTAGTAACGGGTGGAGGCCCCATGGTGTAGAGAGAGTTTTGGCGTATGTAATATCCACCACTGGCAAGTGTGTGTTATCGCTTCTCAGCCTTTTGGCTAAGATCAAGTGTAGTATCTGTTCTTATCAGTTTAATATCTGATACGTACCACATTGTGGTACCTTATATTAAATAGATTTTTGGGACAGGGAGATGGAATAGGGGCTTGCTCCGTCCACTCCGCGCATCAACCCGGTATTGCAGTTTCTCCGGAAATGGTGCACCTCCCTGCTGGGGGAGGAATATCATCAAACAAAAGTAGACTATGTTGGGTTTGCAAACCCCATTTCCGCTGTTTGTCCGTAATTGGGTGCGTTCTCTCCTGTTTTGTTACCAGTCCCCTCCATCTTCTCATTTGTGCCCTGGATTGCTGTCAAATTTCAAAAATCTATCAAACTATTTTCACAGGTATCCAGTCGGTGTGGGTCAAGAAGTAATATGTCATATGCACATGCACTTATATACAAACAGTTTGTTTTATCCTGTACTGCTCTGTTTGTTACGTCTTCATAACGCAGTATTGCCCATAATTCCGTAATTTACCTATCTTAGTCTATCTTGCTTCATGTGCTATGTAGAAAGGCCTTAGGCTGAAATTTTACTATACCTTCCTTTAGGGACAGTGTTTATTAACGAACGATATTTTTTCGATAGTTTTTTTTCATTCATATGTATTGGTCGTACAATTTGTATTATTATATTAGCATTTTCAGATTCTAATTCTCTTAATCAATTACAATTGCACCTAAGAACTTCCTCGTTTGTTGGCAGAAACAAACTCGGTTTAATTTTTTCTGGGTGTGCCAAAGCCTTTTGCAGAAATTGAGATTTTGTCCCGGTTTCAAATATGAATGGACGTGTGCGTGACTGGTGCTTGTTTAATATTCCGTATCTCTTAACGCCATGGCACATGCGGAATGGTCGTGATAACTTCTGCGCATATTCTTTGGTAAAGTCACGTAAAGTATTTTTTTGTAATTTTTGTTATTTTCTTTGAACCTATCTATGTGACTTTACCGAAAGACCCAAATAATATTCGCACAATAAGTTACCATGACCATTCCGCATGTGCCATGGTGTTAAAAATAACAAAGTAGTTTTTTGTAATTTTTTGATATTTTCTTTGAACCTATCTACATGACTTTACCGAAAGGCCCAAAGAATATGAATTTCTGCAGTCACGAAAGCTTTAAGTCAGTTTTTATTGTGCGTAGTAACGGGTGGAGGCCCCATGGTGTAGAGAGAGTCTTGGCGTATGTAATCTCCACCACTGGCAAGTGTGTGTCATCGCTTCTCGGCCTTTTGGCTAAGATCAAGTGTAGTATCTGTTCTTATCAGTTTAATATCTGATACGTACCACATTGTGGTACCTTATATTAAATAGATTTTTGGGACAGGGAGAAGGAATAGGGGCTTGCTCCGTCCACTCTGCGCATCAACCCGGTATTGCAGTTTCTCCGGGAATGGTGCACCTCCCTGCTGGGGGAGGAATATCATCAAACAAAAGTAGACTATGTTGGGTTTGCAAACCCCATTTCCGCTGTTTGTCCGTAATTGGGTGCGTTTTCTCCTGTTTTGTTACCAGTCCCCTCCATCTTCTCATTTGTGCCCTGGATAGCTGTCAAATTTCAAAAATTTATCAAACTATTTTCACAGGTATCCAGTCGGTGTGGGTCAAGAAGTAATATGTCATATGCACATGCACTTATATACAAACAGTTTGTTTTATCCTGTACTGCTCTGTTTGTTACGTCTTCATAACGCAGTATTGCCCATAATTCCGTAATTTACCTATCTTAGTCTATCTTGCTTCATGTGCTATGTAGAAAGGCCTTAGGCTGAAATTTTACTATACCTTCCTTTAGGGACAGTGTTTATTAACGAACGATATTTTTTCGATATTTGTTTTTTCATTCATATGTATTGGTCGTACAATTTGTATTATTATATTAGCATTTTCAGATTCTAATTCTCTTAATCAATTACAATTGCACCTAAGAACTTCCTCGTTTTTGGCAGAAACAAACTCGGTTTAATTTTTTCTGGGTGTGCCAAAGCCTTTTGCAGAAATTGAGATTTTGTCCCGGTTTCAAATATGAATGGCCGTGTGCGTGACTGATGCTTGTTTAATATTCCGTATCTCTTAACGCCATGGCACATGCGGAATGGTCGTGATAACTTCTGCGCATATTCTTTGGTAAAGTCACGTAAAGTATTTTTTTGTAATTTTTGTTATTTTCTTTGAACCTATCTATGTGACTTTACCGAAAGACCCAAATAATATTCGCACAATAAGTTACCACGACCATTCCGCATGTGCCATGGTGTTAAAAATAACAAAGTAGTTTTTTCTTATTTTTTGATATTTTCTTTGAACCTATCTACATGACTTTACCGAAAGGCCCATAGAATATGAATTCCTGCAGTCACGAAAGCTTTAAGTCAGTATTTATTGTGCGTAGTAACGGGTGGAGGCCCCATGGTGTAGAGAGAGTTTTGGCGTATGTAATCTCCACCACTGGCAAGTGTGAGTTATCGCTTCTCGGCCTTTTGGCTAAGATCAAGTGTAGTATCTGTTCTTATCAGTTTAATATCTGATACGTACCACATTGTGGTACCTTATATTAAATAGATTTTTGGGACAGGGAGATGGAACAGGGGCTTGCTCCGTCCACTCCGCGCATCAACCCGGTATTGCAGTTTCTCCGGAAATGGTGCACCTCCCTGCTGGGGGAGGAATATCATCAAACAAAAGTAGACTATGTTGGGTTTGCAAACCCCATTTCCGCTGTTTGTCTGTAATTGGGTGCGTGCTCTCCTGTTTTGTTACCAGTCCCCTCCATCTTCTCATTTGTGCCCTGGATAGCTGTCAAATTTCAAAAATCTATCAAACTATTTTCACAGGTATCCAGTCGGTGTGGGTCAAGAAGTAATATGTCATATGCACATGCACTTATATACAAACAGTTTGTTTTATCCTGTACTGCTCTGTTTGTTACGTCTTCATAACGCAGTATTGCCCATAATTCCGTAATTTACCTATCTTAGTCTATCTTGCTTCATGTGCTATGTAGAAAGGCCTTAGGCTGAAATTTTACTATACCTTCCTTTAGGGACAGTGTTTATTAACGAACGATATTTTTTCGATAGTTTTTTTTCATTCATATGTATTGGTCGTACAATTTGTATTATTATTTTAGCATTTTCAGATTCTAATTCTCTTAATCAATTACAATTGCACCTAAGAACTTCCTCGTTTGTTGGCAGAAACAAACTCGGTTTAATTTTTTCTGGGTGTGCCAAAGCCTTTTGCAGAAATTGAGATTTTGTCCCGGTTTCAAACATGAATGGCCGTGTGCGTGACTGATGCTTGTTTAATATTCCGTATCTCTTAACACCATGGCACATGCGGAATGGTCGTGATAACTTCTGCGCATATTCTTTGGTAAAGTCACGTAAAGTATTTTTTTGTAATTTTTGTTATTTTCTTTGAACCTATCTATGTGACTTTACCGAAAGACCCAAATAATATTCGCACAATAAGTTACCACGACCATTCCGCATGTGCCATGGTGTTAAAAATAACAAAGTAGTTTTTTGTAATTTTTTTATATTTTCTTTGAACCTATCTACATGACTTTACCGAAATGCCCAAAGAATATGAATTCCTGCAGTCACGAAAGCTTTAAGTCGGTATTTATTGTGCGAAGTAACGGGTGGAGGCCCCATGGTGTAGAGAGAGTTTTGGCGTATGTAATCTCCACCACTGGCAAGGGTGTGTTATCGCTTCTCGGCCTTTTGGCTAAGATCAAGTGTAGTATCTGTTCTTATCAGTTTAATATCTGATACGTACCACATTGTGGTACCTTATATTAAATAGATTTTTGGGACAGGGAGATGGAATAGGGGCTTGCTCCGTCCACTCCGCGCATCAACCCGGTATTGCAGTTTCTCCGGAAATGGTGCACCTCCCTGCTGGGGGAGGAATATCATCAAACAAAAGTAGACTATGTTGGGTTTGCAAACCCCATTTCCGCTGTTTGTCCGTAATTGGGTGCGTTCTCTCCTGTTTTGTTACCAGTCCCCTCGATCTTCTCATTTGTGCCCTGGATAGCTGTCAAATTTCAAAAATCTATCAAACTCTTTTCACAGGTATCCAGTCGGTGTGGGTCAAGAAGTAATATGTCATATGCACATGCACTTATATACAAACAGTTTGTTTTATCCTGTACTGCTCTGTTTGTTACGTCTTCATAACGCAGTATTGCCCATAATTCCGTAATTTACCTATCTTAGTCTATCTTGCTTCATGTGCTATGTAGAAAGGCCTTAGGCTGAAATTTTACTATACCTTCCTTTAGGGACAGTGTTTATTAACGAACGATATTTTTTCGATAGTTTTTTTTCATTCATATGTATTGGTCGTACAATTTGTATTATTATATTAGCATTTTCAGATTCTAATTCTCTTAATCAATTACAATTGCACCTAAGAACTTCCTCGTTTGTTGGCAGAAACAAACTCGGTTTAATTTTTTCTGGGTGTGCCAAAGCCTTTTGCAGAAATTGAGATTTTGTCCCGGTTTCAAATATGAATGGCCGTGTGCGTGACTGATGCTTGTTTAATATTCCGTATCTCTTAACGCCATGGCACATGCGGAATGGTCGTGATAACTTCTGCGCATATTCTTTGGTAAAGTCACGTAAAGTATTTTTTGTAATTTTTGTTATTTTCTTTGAACCTATCTATGTGACTTTACCGAAAGACCCAAATAATATTCGCACAATAAGTTACCACGACCAATCCGCATGTGCCATGGTGTTAAAAATAACAAAGTAGTTTTTTCTTATTTTTTTATATTTTCTTTGAACCTATCTACATGACTTTACCGAAAGGCCCAAAGAATATGAATTCCTGCAGTCACGAAAGCTTTAAGTCAGTATTTATTGTGCGTAGTAACGGGTGGAGGCCCCATGGTGTAGAGAGAGTCTTGGCGTATGTAATCTCCACCACTGGCAAGTGTGTGTTATCGCTTCTCGGCCTTTTGGCTAAGATCAAGTGTAGTATCTGTTCTTATCAGTTTAATATCTGATACGTACCACATTGTGGTACCTTATATTAAATAGATTTTTGGGACAGGGAGATGGAATAGGGGCTTTCTCCGTCCACTCCGCGCATCAACCCGGTATTGCAGTTTCTCCGGGAATGGTGCACCTCCCTGCTGGGGGAGGAATATCATCAAACAAAAGTAGACTATGTTGGGTTTGCAAACCCCATTTCCGCTGTTTGTCCGTAATTGGGTGCGTTCTCTCCTGTTTTGTTACCAGTCCCCTCCATCTTCTCATTTGTGCCCTGGATAGCTGTCAAATTTCAAAAATCTATCAAACTATTTTCACAGGTATCCAGTCGGTGTGGGTCAAGAAGTAATATGTCATATGCACATGCACTTATATACAAACAGTTTGTTTTATCCTGTACTGCTCTGTTTGTTACGTCTTCATAACGCAGTATTGCCCATAATTCCGTAATTTACCTATCTTAGTCTATCTTGCTTCATGTGCTATGTAGAAAGGCCTTAGGCTGAAATTTTACTATACCTTCCTTTAGGGACAGTGTTTATTAACGAACGATATTTTTTCGATAGTTTTTTTTCATTCATATGTATTGGTCGTACAATTTGTATTATTATATTAGCATTTTCAGATTCTAATTCTCTTAATCAATTACAATTGCACCTAAGAACTTCCTCGTTTGTTGGCAGAAACAAACTCGGTTTAATTTTTTCTGGGTGTGCCAAAGCCTTTTGCAGAAATTGAGATTTTGTCCCGGTTTCAAATATGAATGGCCTTGTGCGTGACTGATGCTTGTTTAATATTCCGTATCTCTTAACGCCATGGCACATGCGGAATGGTCGTGATAACTTCTGCGCATATTCTTTGGTAAAGTCACGTAAAGTATTTTTTTGTAATTTTTGTTATTTTCTTTGAACCTATCTATGTGACTTTACCGAAAGACCCAAATAATATTCGCACAATAAGTTACCACGACCATTCCGCATGTGCCATGGTGTTAAAAATAACAAAGTAGTTTTTTGTAATTTTTTGATATTTTCTTTGAACCTATCTACATGACTTTACCGAAATGCCCAAAGAATATGAATTCCTGCAGTCACGAAAGCTTTAAGTCGGTATTTATTGTGCGAAGTAACGGGTGGAGGACCCATGGTGTAGAGAGAGTTTTGGCGTATGTAATCTCCACCACTGGCAAGGGTGTGTTATCGCTTCTCGGCCTTTTGGCTAAGATCAAGTGTAGTATCTGTTCTTATCAGTTTAATATCTGATACGTACCACATTGTGGTACCTTATATTAAATTGATTTTTGGGACAGGGAGATGGAATAGGGGCTTGCTCCGTCCACTCCGCGCATCAACCCGGTATTGCAGTTTCTCCGGGAATGGTGCACCTCCCTGCTGGGGGAGGAATATCATCAAACAAAAGTAGACTATGTTGTGTTTGCAAACCCCATTTCCGCTGTTTGTCCGTAATTGGGTGCGTTCTCTCCTGTTTTGTTACCAGTCCCCTCCATCTTCTCATTTGTGCCCTGGATAGCTGTCAAATTTCAAAAATCTATCAAACTATTTTCACAGGTATCCAGTCGGTGTGGGTCAAGAAGTAATATGTCATATGCACATGCACTTATATACAAACAGTTTGTTTTATCCTGTACTGCTCTGTTTGTTACGTCTTCATAACGCAGTATTGCCCATAATTCCGTAATTTACCTATCTTAGTCTATCTTGCTTCATGTGCTATGTAGAAAGGCCTTAGGCTGAAATTTTACTATACCTTCCTTTAGGGACAGTGTTTATTAACGAACGATATTTTTTCGATAGTTTTTTTTCATTCATATGTATTGGTCGTACAATTTGTATTATTATATTAGCATTTTCAGATTATAATTCTCTGAATCAATTACACTTGCACCTAAGAACTTCCTCGTTTGTTGGCAGAAACAAACTCGGTTTAATTATTTCTGGGTGTGCCAAAGCCTTTTGCAGAAATTGAGATTTTGTCCCGGTTTCAAACATGAATGGCCGTGTGCTTGACTGATGCTTGTTTAATATTCCGTATCTCTTAACACCATGGCACATGCGGAATGGTCGTGATTACTTCTGCGCATATTCTTTGGTAAAGTCACGTAAAGTATTTTTTTGTAATTTTTGTTATTTTCTTTGAACCTATCTATGTGACTTTACCGAAAGACCCAAATAATATTCGCACAATAAGTTACCACGACCATTCCGCATGTGCCATGGTGTTAAAAATAACAAAGTAGTTTTTTCTTATTTTTTGATATTTTCTTTGAACCTATCTAAATGACTTTACCGAAATGCCCAAAGAATATGAATTCCTGCAGTCACGAAAGCTTTAAGTCGGTATTTATTGTGCGAAGTAACGGGTGGAGGCCCCATGGTGTAGAGAGATTTTGGCGTATGTAATCTCCACCACTGGCAAGGGTGTGTTATCGCTTCTCGGCCTTTTGGCTAAGATCAAGTGTAGTATCTGTTCTTATCAGTTTAATATCTGATACGTACCACATTGTGGTACCTTATATTAAATAGATTTTTGGGACAGGGAGATGGAATAGGGGCTTGCTTCGTCCACTCCGCGCATCAACCCGGTATTGCAGTTTCTCCGGAAATGGTGCACCTCCCTGCTGGGGGAGGAATATCATCAAACAAAAGTAGACTATGTTGGGTTTGCAAACCCCATTTCCGCTGTTTGTCCGTAATTGGGTGCGTTCTCTCCTGTTTTGTTACCAGTCCCCTCGATCTTCTCATTTGTGCCCTGGATAGCTGTCAAATTTCAAAAATCTATAAAACTATTTTCACAGGTATCCAGTCGGCGTGGGTCAAGAAGTAATATGTCATATGCACATGCACTTATATACAAACAGTTTGTTTTATCCTGTACTGCTCTGTTTGTTACGTCTTCATAACGCAGTATTGCCCATAATTCCGTAATTTACCTATCTTAGTCTATCTTGCTTCATGTGCTATGTAGAAAGGCCTTAGGCTGAAATTTTACTATACCTTCCTTTAGGGACAGTGTTTATTAACGAACGATATTTTTTCGATAGTTTTTTTTCATTCATATGTATTGGTCGTACAATTTGTATTATTATATTAGCATTTTCAGATTCTAATTCTCTTAATCAATTACAATTGCACCTAAGAACTTCCTCGTTTGTTGGCAGAAACAAACTCGGTTTAATTTTTTCTGGGTGTGCCAAAGCCTTTTGCAGAAATTGAGATTTTGTCCCGGTTTCAAATATGAATGGCCGTGTGCGTGACTGATGCTTGTTTAATATTCCGTATCTCTTAACGCCATGGCACATGCGGAATGGTCGTGATAACTTCTGCGCATATTCTTTGGTAAAGTCACGTAAAGTATTTTTTTTGTAATTTTTGTTATTTTCTTTGAACCTATCAATGTGACTTTACCGAAAGACCCAAATAATATTCGCACAATAAGTTACCACGACCATTCCGCATGTGCCATGGTGTTAAAAATAACAAAGTAGTTTTTTCTTATTTTTTGATATTTTCTTTCAACCTATCTACATGACTTTACCGAAAGGCCCAAAGAATATGAATTCCTGCAGTCACGAAAGCTTTAAGTCAGTATTTATTGTGCGTAGTAACGGGTGGAGGCCCCATGGTGTAGAGAGAGTCTTGGCGTATGTAATCTCCACCACTGGCAAGTGTGTGTTATCGCTTCTCGGCCTTTTGGCTAAGATCAAGTGTAGTATCTGTTCTTATCAGTTTAATATCTGATACGTACCACATTGTGGTACCTTATATTAAATTGATTTTTGGGACAGGGAGATGGAATAGGGGCTTGCTCCGTCCACTCTGCGCATCAACCCGGTATTGCAGTTTCTCCGGGAATGGTGCACCTCCCTGCTGGGGGAGGAATATCATCAAACAAAAGTAGACTATGTTGGGTTTGCAAACCCCATTTCCGCTGTTTGTCCGTAATTGGGTGCGTTCTCTCCTGTTTTGTTACCAGTCCCCTCCATCTTCTCATTTGTGCCCTGGATAGCTGTCAAATTTCAAAAATCTATCAAACTATTTTCACAGGTATCCAGTCGGTGTGGGTCAAGAAGTAATATGTCATATGCACATGCACTTATATACAAACAGTTTGTTTTATCCTGTACTGCTCTGTTTGTTACGTCTTCATAACGCAGTATTGCCCATAATTCCGTAATTTACCTATCTTAGTCTATCTTGCTTCATGTGCTATGTAGAAAGGCCTTAGGCTGAAATTTTACTATACCTTATTTTAGGGACAGTGTTTATTAACGAACGATATTTTTTCGATAGTTTTTTTTCATTCATATGTATTGGTCGTACAATTTGTATTATTATATTAGCATTTTCAGATTCTAATTCTCTTAATCAATTACAATTGCACCTAAGAACTTCCTCGTTTGTTGGCAGAAACAAACTCGGTTTAATTTTTTCTGGGTGTGCCAAAGCCTTTTGCAGAAATTGAGATTTTGTCCCGGTTTCAAATATGAATGGCCGTGTGCGTGACTGATGCTTGTTTAATATTCCGTATCTCTTAACGCCATGGCACATGCGGAATGGTCGTGATAACTTCTGCGCATATTCTTTGGTAAAGTCACGTAAAGTATTCTTTTTTGTAATTTTTGTTATTTTCTTTGAACCTATCTATGTGACTTTACCGAAAGACCCAAATAATATTCGCACAATAAGTTACCACGACCATTCCGCATGTGCCATGGTGTTAAAAATAACAAAGTAGTTTTTTCTTATTTTTTGATATTTTCTTTGAACCTATCTACATGACTTTACCGAAAGGCCCAAAGAATATGAATTCCTGCAGTCACGAAAGCTTTAAGTCAGTATTTATTGTGCGTAGTAACGGGTGGAGGCCCCATGGTGTAGAGAGAGTCTTGGCGTATGTAATCTCCACCACTGGCAAGTGTGTGTGATCGCTTCTCGGCCTTTTGGCTAAGATCAAGTGTAGTATCTGTTCTTATCAGTTTAATATCTGATACGTGTACCACATTGTGGTACCTTATATTAAATTGATTTTTGGGACAGGGAGATGGAATAGGGGCTTGCTCCGTCCACTCTGCGCATCAACCCGGTATTGCAGTTTATCCGGGAATGGTGCACCTCCCTGCTGGGGGAGGAATATCATCAAACAAAAGTAGACTATGTTGGGTTTGCAAACCCCATTTCCGCTGTTTGTCCGTAATTGGGTGCGTTCTCTCCTGTTTTGTTACCAGTCCCCTCCATCTTCTCATTTGTGCCCTGGATAGCTGTCAAATTTCAAAAATCTATCAAACTATTTTCACAGGTATCCAGTCGGTGTGGGTCAAGAAGTAATATGTCATATGCACATGCACTTATATACAAACAGTTTGTTTTATCCTGTACTGCTCTGTTTGTTACGTCTTCATAACGCAGTATTGCCCATAATTCCGTAATTTACCTATCTTAGTCTATCTTGCTTCATGTGCTATGTAGAAAGGCCTTAGGCTGAAATTTTACTATACCTTCTTTTAGGGACAGTGTTTATTAACGAACGATATTTTTTCGATAGTTTTTTTTCATTCATATGTATTGGTCGTACAATTTGTATTATTATATTAGCATTTTCAGATTCTAATTCTCTTAATCAATTACAATTGCACCTAAGAACTTCCTCGTTTGTTGGCAGAAACAAACTCGGTTTAATTTTTTCTGGGTGTGCCAAAGCCTTTTGCAGAAATTGAGATTTTGTCCCGGTTTCAAATATGAATGGCCGTGTGCGTGACTGATGCTTGTTTAATATTCCGTATCTCTTAACGCCATGGCACATGCGGAATGGTCGTGATAACTTCTGCGCATATTCTTTGGTAAAGTCACGTAAAGTATTTTTCTGTAATTTTTGTTATTTTCTTTGAACCTATCTATGTGACTTTACCGAAAGACCCAAATAATATTCGCACAATAAGTTACCACGACCATTCCGCATGTGCCATGGTGTTAAAAATAACAAAGTAGTTTTTTCTTATTTTTTGATATTTTCTTTGAACCTATCTACATGACTTTACCGAAAGGCCCAAAGAATATGAATTCCTGCAGTCACGAAAGCTTTAAGTCAGTATTTATTGTGCGAATTAACTGGTGGAGGCCCCATGGTGTAGAGAGAGTCTTGGCGTATGTAATCTCCGCCACTGGCAAGTGTGTGTTATCGCTTCTCGGCCTTTTGGCTAAGATCAAGTGTAGTATCTGTTCTTATCAGTTTAATATCTGATACGTACCACATTGTGGTACCTTATATTAAATTGATTTTTGGGACAGGGAGATGGAATAGGGGCTTGCTCCGTCCACTCCGCGCATCAACCCGGTATTGCAGTTTCTCCGGGAATGGTGCACCTCCCTGCTGGGGGAGGAATATCATCAAACAAAAGTAGACTATGTTGTGTTTGCAAACCCCATTTCCGCTGTTTGTCCGTAATTGGGTGCGTTCTCTCCTGTTTTGTTACCAGTCCCCTCCATCTTCTCATTTGTGCCCTGGATAGCTGTCAAATTTCAAAAATCTATCAAACTATTTTCACAGGTATCCAGTCGGTGTGGGTCAAGAAGTAATATGTCATATGCACATGCACTTATATACAAACAGTTTGTTTTATCCTGTACTGCTCTGTTTGTTACGTCTTCATAACGCAGTATTGCCCATAATTCCGTAATTTACCTATCTTAGTCTATCTTGCTTCATGTGCTATGTAGAAAGGCCTTAGGCTGAAATTTTACTATACCTTCCTTTAGGGACAGTGTTTATTAACGAACGATATTTTTTCGATAGTTTTTTTTCATTCATATGTATTGGTCGTACAATTTGTATTATTATATTAGCATTTTCAGATTATAATTCTCTGAATCAATTACACTTGCACCTAAGAACTTCCTCGTTTGTTGGCAGAAACAAACTCGGTTTAATTATTTCTGGGTGTGCCAAAGCCTTTTGCAGAAATTGAGATTTTGTCCCGGTTTCAAACATGAATGGCCGTGTGCTTGACTGATGCTTGTTTAATATTCCGTATCTCTTAACACCATGGCACATGCGGAATGGTCGTGATTACTTCTGCGCATATTCTTTGGTAAAGTCACGTAAAGTATTTTTTTGTAATTTTTGTTATTTTCTTTGAACCTATCTATGTGACTTTACCGAAAGACCCAAATAATATTCGCACAATAAGTTACCACGACCATTCCGCATGTGCCATGGTGTTAAAAATAACAAAGTAGTTTTTTCTTATTTTTTGATATTTTCTTTGAACCTATCTAAATGACTTTACCGAAATGCCCAAAGAATATGAATTCCTGCAGTCACGAAAGCTTTAAGTCGGTATTTATTGTGCGAAGTAACGGGTGGAGGCCCCATGGTGTAGAGAGATTTTGGCGTATGTAATCTCCACCACTGGCAAGGGTGTGTTATCGCTTCTCGGCCTTTTGGCTAAGATCAAGTGTAGTATCTGTTCTTATCAGTTTAATATCTGATACGTACCACATTGTGGTACCTTATATTAAATTGATTTTTGGGACAGGGAGATGGAATAGGGGCTTGCTCCGTCCACTCCGCGCATCAACCCGGTATTGCAGTTTCTCCGGGAATGGTGCACCTCCCTGCTGGGGGAGGAATATCATCAAACAAAAGTAGACTATGTTGTGTTTGCAAACCCCATTTCCGCTGTTTGTCCGTAATTGGGTGCGTTCTCTCCTGTTTTGTTACCAGTCCCCTCCATCTTCTCATTTGTGCCCTGGATAGCTGTCAAATTTCAAAAATCTATCAAACTATTTTCACAGGTATCCAGTCGGTGTGGGTCAAGAAGTAATATGTCATATGCACATGCACTTATATACAAACAGTTTGTTTTATCCTGTATTGCTCTGTTTGTTACGTCTTCATAACGCAGTATTGCCCATAATTCCGTAATTTACCTATCTTAGTCTATCTTGCTTCATGTGCTATGTAGACAGGCCTTAGGCTGAAATTTTACTATACCTTCCTTTAGGGACAGTGTTTATTAACGAACGATATTTTTTCGATAGTTTTTTTTCATTCATATGTATTGGTCGTACAATTTGTATTATTATATTAGCATTTTCAGATTATAATTCTCTGAATCAATTACACTTGCACCTAAGAACTTCCTCGTTTGTTGGCAGAAACAAACTCGGTTTAATTATTTCTGGGTGTGCCAAAGCCTTTTGCAGAAATTGAGATTTTGTCCCGGTTTCAAACATGAATGGCCGTGTGCTTGACTGATGCTTGTTTAATATTCCGTATCTCTTAACACCATGGCACATGCGGAATGGTCGTGATTACTTCTGCGCATATTCTTTGGTAAAGTCACGTAAAGTATTTTTTTGTAATTTTTGTTATTTTCTTTGAACCTATCTATGTGACTTTACCGAAAGACCCAAATAATATTCGCACAATAAGTTACCACGACCATTCCGCATGTGCCATGGTGTTAAAAATAACAAAGTAGTTTTTTCTTATTTTTTGATATTTTCTTTGAACCTATCTAAATGACTTTACCGAAATGCCCAAAGAATATGAATTCCTGCAGTCACGAAAGCTTTAAGTCGGTATTTATTGTGCGAAGTAACGGGTGGAGGCCCCATGGTGTAGAGAGATTTTGGCGTATGTAATCTCCACCACTGGCAAGGGTGTGTTATCGCTTCTCGGCCTGTTGGCTAAGATCAAGTGTAGTATCTGTTCTTATCAGTTTAATATCTGATACGTACCACATTGTGGTACCTTATATTAAATAGATTTTTGGGACAGGGAGATGGAATAGGGGCTTGCTTCGTCCACTCCGCGCATCAACCCGGTATTGCAGTTTCTCCGGAAATGGTGCACCTCCCTGCTGGGGGAGGAATATCATCAAACAAAAGTAGACTATGTTGGGTTTGCAAACCCCATTTCCGCTGTTTGTCCGTAATTGGGTGCGTTCTCTCCTGTTTTGTTACCAGTCCTCTCGATCTTCTCATTTGTGCCCTGGATAGCTGTCAAATTTCAAAAATCTATAAAACTATTTTCACAGGTATCCAGTCGGCGTGGGTCAAGAAGTAATATGTCATATGCACATGCACTTATATACAAACAGTTTGTTTTATCCTGTACTGCTCTGTTTGTTACGTCTTCATAACGCAGTATTGCCCATAATTCCGTAATTTACCTATCTTAGTCTATCTTGCTTCATGTGCTATGTAGAAAGGCCTTAGGCTGAAATTTTACTATACCTTCCTTTAGGGACAGTGTTTATTAACGAACGATATTTTTTCGATAGTTTTTTTTCATTCATATGTATTGGTCGTACAATTTGTATTATTATATTAGCATTTTCAGATTCTAATTCTCTTAATCAATTACAATTGCACCTAAGAACTTCCTCGTTTGTTGGCAGAAACAAACTCGGTTTAATTTTTTCTGGGTGTGCCAAAGCCTTTTGCAGAAATTGAGATTTTGTCCCGGTTTCAAATATGAATGGCCGTGTGCGTGACTGATGCTTGTTTAATATTCCGTATCTCTTAACGCCATGGCACATGCGGAATGGTCGTGATAACTTCTGCGCATATTCTTTGGTAAAGTCACGTAAAGTATTTTTTTTGTAATTTTTGTTATTTTCTTTGAACCTATCAATGTGACTTTACCGAAAGACCCAAATAATATTCGCACAATAAGTTACCACGACCATTCCGCATGTGCCATGGTGTTAAAAATAACAAAGTAGTTTTTTCTTATTTTTTGATATTTTCTTTCAACCTATCTACATGACTTTACCGAAAGGCCCAAAGAATATGAATTCCTGCAGTCACGAAAGCTTTAAGTCAGTATTTATTGTGCGTAGTAACGGGTGGAGGCCCCATGGTGTAGAGAGAGTCTTGGCGTATGTAATCTCCACCACTGGCAAGTGTGTGTTATCGCTTCTCGGCCTTTTGGCTAAGATCAAGTGTAGTATCTGTTCTTATCAGTTTAATATCTGATACGTACCACATTGTGGTACCTTATATTAAATTGATTTTTGGGACAGGGAGATGGAATAGGGGCTTGCTCCGTCCACTCTGCGCATCAACCCGGTATTGCAGTTTCTCCGGGAATGGTGCACCTCCCTGCTGGGGGAGGAATATCATCAAACAAAAGTAGACTATGTTGGGTTTGCAAACCCCATTTCCGCTGTTTGTCCGTAATTGGGTGCGTTCTCTCCTGTTTTGTTACCAGTCCCCTCCATCTTCTCATTTGTGCCCTGGATAGCTGTCAAATTTCAAAAATCTATCAAACTATTTTCACAGGTATCCAGTCGGTGTGGGTCAAGAAGTAATATGTCATATGCACATGCACTTATATACAAACAGTTTGTTTTATCCTGTACTGCTCTGTTTGTTACGTCTTCATAACGCAGTATTGCCCATAATTCCGTAATTTACCTATCTTAGTCTATCTTGCTTCATGTGCTATGTAGAAAGGCCTTAGGCTGAAATTTTACTATACCTTCCTTTAGGGACAGTGTTTATTAACGAACGATATTTTTTCGATAGTTTTTTTTCATTCATATGTATTGGTCGTACAATTTGTATTATTATATTAGCATTTTCAGATTCTAATTCTCTTAATCAATTACAATTGCACCTAAGAACTTCCTCGTTTGTTGGCAGAAACAAACTCGGTTTAATTTTTTCTGGGTGTGCCAAAGCCTTTTGCAGAAATTGAGATTTTGTCCCGGTTTCAAATATGAATGGCCGTGTGCGTGACTGATGCTTGTTTAATATTCCGTATCTCTTAACGCCATGGCACATGCGGAATGGTCGTGATAACTTCTGCGCATATTCTTTGGTAAAGTCACGTAAAGTATTTTTTTTGTAATTTTTGTTATTTTCTTTGAACCTATCAATGTGACTTTACCGAAAGACCCAAATAATATTCGCACAATAAGTTACCACGACCATTCCGCATGTGCCATGGTGTTAAAAATAACAAAGTAGTTTTTTCTTATTTTTTGATATTTTCTTTCAACCTATCTACATGACTTTACCGAAAGGCCCAAAGAATATGAATTCCTGCAGTCACGAAAGCTTTAAGTCAGTATTTATTGTGCGTAGTAACGGGTGGAGGCCCCATGGTGTAGAGAGAGTCTTGGCGTATGTAATCTCCACCACTGGCAAGTGTGTGTTATCGCTTCTCGGCCTTTTGGCTAAGATCAAGTGTAGTATCTGTTCTTATCAGTTTAATATCTGATACGTACCACATTGTGGTACCTTATATTAAATTGATTTTTGGGACAGGGAGATGGAATAGGGGCTTGCTCCGTCCACTCTGCGCATCAACCCGGTATTGCAGTTTCTCCGGGAATGGTGCACCTCCCTGCTGGGGGAGGAATATCATCAAACAAAAGTAGACTATGTTGGGTTTGCAAACCCCATTTTCGCTGTTTGTCCGTAATTGGGTGCGTTCTCTCCTGTTTTGTTACCAGTCCCCTCCATCTTCTCATTTGTGCCCTGGATAGCTGTCAAATTTCAAAAATCTATCAAACTATTTTCACAGGTATCCAGTCGGTGTGGGTCAAGAAGTAATATGTCATATGCACATGCACTTATATACAAACAGTTTGTTTTATCCTGTACTGCTCTGTTTGTTACGTCTTCATAACGCAGTATTGCCCATAATTCCGTAATTTACCTATCTTAGTCTATCTTGCTTCATGTGCTATGTAGAAAGGCCTTAGGCTGAAATTTTACTATACCTTCTTTTAGGGACAGTGTTTATTAACGAACGATATTTTTTCGATAGTTTTTTTTCATTCATATGTATTGGTCGTACAATTTGTATTATTATATTAGCATTTTCAGATTATAATTCTCTGAATCAATTACACTTGCACCTAAGAACTTCCTCGTTTGTTGGCAGAAACAAACTCGGTTTAATTATTTCTGGGTGTGCCAAAGCCTTTTGCAGAAATTGAGATTTTGTCCCGGTTTCAAACATGAATGGCCGTGTGCTTGACTGATGCTTGTTTAATATTCCGTATCTCTTAACACCATGGCACATGCGGAATGGTCGTGATTACTTCTGCGCATATTCTTTGGTAAAGTCACGTAAAGTATTTTTTTGTAATTTTTGTTATTTTCTTTGAACCTATCTATGTGACTTTACCGAAAGACCCAAATAATATTCGCACAATAAGTTACCACGACCATTCCGCATGTGCCATGGTGTTAAAAATAACAAAGTAGTTTTTTCTTATTTTTTGATATTTTCTTTGAACCTATCTAAATGACTTTACCGAAATGCCCAAAGAATATGAATTCCTGCAGTCACGAAAGCTTTAAGTCGGTATTTATTGTGCGAAGTAACGGGTGGAGGCCCCATGGTGTAGAGAGATTTTGGCGTATGTAATCTCCACCACTGGCAAGGGTGTGTTATCGCTTCTCGGCCTTTTGGCTAAGATCAAGTGTAGTATCTGTTCTTATCAGTTTAATATCTGATACGTACCACATTGTGGTACCTTATATTAAATAGATTTTTGGGACAGGGAGATGGAATAGGGGCTTGCTTCGTCCACTCCGCGCATCAACCCGGTATTGCAGTTTCTCCGGAAATGGTGCACCTCCCTGCTGGGGGAGGAATATCATCAAACAAAAGTAGACTATGTTGGGTTTGCAAACCCCATTTCCGCTGTTTGTCCGTAATTGGGTGCGTTCTCTCCTGTTTTGTTACCAGTCCCCTCGATCTTCTCATTTGTGCCCTGGATAGCTGTCAAATTTCAAAAATCTATAAAACTATTTTCACAGGTATCCAGTCGGCGTGGGTCAAGAAGTAATATGTCATATGCACATGCACTTATATACAAACAGTTTGTTTTATCCTGTACTGCTCTGTTTGTTACGTCTTCATAACGCAGTATTGCCCATAATTCCGTAATTTACCTATCTTAGTCTATCTTGCTTCATGTGCTATGTAGAAAGGCCTTAGGCTGAAATTTTACTATACCTTCCTTTAGGGACAGTGTTTATTAACGAACGATATTTTTTCGATAGTTTTTTTTCATTCATATGTATTGGTCGTACAATTTGTATTATTATATTAGCATTTTCAGATTCTAATTCTCTTAATCAATTACAATTGCACCTAAGAACTTCCTCGTTTGTTGGCAGAAACAAACTCGGTTTAATTTTTTCTGGGTGTGCCAAAGCCTTTTGCAGAAATTGAGATTTTGTCCCGGTTTCAAATATGAATGGCCGTGTGCGTGACTGATGCTTGTTTAATATTCCGTATCTCTTAACGCCATGGCACATGCGGAATGGTCGTGATAACTTCTGCGCATATTCTTTGGTAAAGTCACGTAAAGTATTTTTTTTGTAATTTTTGTTATTTTCTTTGAACCTATCAATGTGACTTTACCGAAAGACCCAAATAATATTCGCACAATAAGTTACCACGACCATTCCGCATGTGCCATGGTGTTAAAAATAACAAAGTAGTTTTTTCTTATTTTTTGATATTTTCTTTCAACCTATCTACATGACTTTACCGAAAGGCCCAAAGAATATGAATTCCTGCAGTCACGAAAGCTTTAAGTCAGTATTTATTGTGCGTAGTAACGGGTGGAGGCCCCATGGTGTAGAGAGAGTCTTGGCGTATGTAATCTCCACCACTGGCAAGTGTGTGTTATCGCTTCTCGGCCTTTTGGCTAAGATCAAGTGTAGTATCTGTTCTTATCAGTTTAATATCTGATACGTACCACATTGTGGTACCTTATATTAAATTGATTTTTGGGACAGGGAGATGGAATAGGGGCTTGCTCCGTCCACTCTGCGCATCAACCCGGTATTGCAGTTTCTCCGGGAATGGTGCACCTCCCTGCTGGGGGAGGAATATCATCAAACAAAAGTAGACTATGTTGGGTTTGCAAACCCCATTTCCGCTGTTTGTCCGTAATTGGGTGCGTTCTCTCCTGTTTTGTTACCAGTCCCCTCCATCTTCTCATTTGTGCCCTGGATAGCTGTCAAATTTCAAAAATCTATCAAACTATTTTCACAGGTATCCAGTCGGTGTGGGTCAAGAAGTAATATGTCATATGCACATGCACTTATATACAAACAGTTTGTTTTATCCTGTACTGCTCTGTTTGTTACGTCTTCATAACGCAGTATTGCCCATAATTCCGTAATTTACCTATCTTAGTCTATCTTGCTTCATGTGCTATGTAGAAAGGCCTTAGGCTGAAAATTTACTATACCTTCCTTTAGGGACAGTGTTTATTAACGAACGATATTTTTTCGATAGTTTTTTTTCATTCATATGTATTGGTCGTACAATTTGTATTATTATATTAGCATTTTCAGATTCTAATTCTCTTAATCAATTACAATTGCACCTAAGAACTTCCTCGTTTGTTGGCAGAAACAAACTCGGTTTAATTTTTTCTGGGTGTGCCAAAGCCTTTTGCAGAAATTGAGATTTTGTCCCGGTTTCAAATATGAATGGCCGTGTGCGTGACTGATGCTTGTTTAATATTCCGTATCTCTTAACGCCATGGCACATGCGGAATGGTCGTGATAACTTCTGCGCATATTCTTTGGTAAAGTCACGTAAAGTATTTTTTTTGTAATTTTTGTTATTTTCTTTGAACCTATCAATGTGACTTTACCGAAAGACCCAAATAATATTCGCACAATAAGTTACCACGACCATTCCGCATGTGCCATGGTGTTAAAAATAACAAAGTAGTTTTTTCTTATTTTTTGATATTTTCTTTCAACCTATCTACATGACTTTACCGAAAGGCCCAAAGAATATGAATTCCTGCAGTCACGAAAGCTTTAAGTCAGTATTTATTGTGCGTAGTAACGGGTGGAGGCCCCATGGTGTAGAGAGAGTCTTGGCGTATGTAATCTCCACCACTGGCAAGTGTGTGTTATCGCTTCTCGGCCTTTTGGCTAAGATCAAGTGTAGTATCTGTTCTTATCAGTTTAATATCTGATACGTACCACATTGTGGTACCTTATATTAAATTGATTTTTGGGACAGGGAGATGGAATAGGGGCTTGCTCCGTCCACTCTGCGCATCAACCCGGTATTGCAGTTTCTCCGGGAATGGTGCACCTCCCTGCTGGGGGAGGAATATCATCAAACAAAAGTAGACTATGTTGGGTTTGCAAACCCCATTTTCGCTGTTTGTCCGTAATTGGGTGCGTTCTCTCCTGTTTTGTTACCAGTCCCCTCCATCTTCTCATTTGTGCCCTGGATAGCTGTCAAATTTCAAAAATCTATCAAACTATTTTCACAGGTATCCAGTCGGTGTGGGTCAAGAAGTAATATGTCATATGCACATGCACTTATATACAAACAGTTTGTTTTATCCTGTACTGCTCTGTTTGTTACGTCTTCATAACGCAGTATTGCCCATAATTCCGTAATTTACCTATCTTAGTCTATCTTGCTTCATGTGCTATGTAGAAAGGCCTTAGGCTGAAATTTTACTATACCTTCTTTTAGGGACAGTGTTTATTAACGAACGATATTTTTTCGATAGTTTTTTTTCATTCATATGTATTGGTCGTACAATTTGTATTATTATATTAGCATTTTCAGATTCTAATTCTCTTAATCAATTACAATTGCACCTAAGAACTTCCTCGTTTGTTGGCAGAAACAAACTCGGTTTAATTTTTTCTGGGTGTGCCAAAGCCTTTTGCAGAAATTGAGATTTTGTCCCGGTTTCAAATATGAATGGCCGTGTGCGTGACTGATGCTTGTTTAATATTCCGTATCTCTTAACGCCATGGCACATGCGGAATGGTCGTGATAACTTCTGCGCATATTCTTTGGTAAAGTCACGTAAAGTATTCTTTTTTGTAATTTTTGTTATTTTCTTTGAACCTATCTATGTGACTTTACCGAAAGACCCAAATAATATTCGCACAATAAGTTACCACGACCATTCCGCATGTGCCATGGTGTTAAAAATAACAAAGTAGTTTTTTCTTATTTTTTGATATTTTCTTTGAACCTATCTACATGACTTTACCGAAAGGCCCAAAGAATATGAATTCCTGCAGTCACGAAAGCTTTAAGTCAGTATTTATTGTGCGTAGTAACGGGTGGAGGCCCCATGGTGTAGAGAGAGTCTTGGCGTATGTAATCTCCACCACTGGCAAGTGTGTGTGATCGCTTCTCGGCCTTTTGGCTAAGATCAAGTGTAGTATCTGTTCTTATCAGTTTAATATCTGATACGTGTACCACATTGTGGTACCTTATATTAAATTGATTTTTGGGACAGGGAGATGGAATAGGGGCTTGCTCCGTCCACTCTGCGCATCAACCCGGTATTGCAGTTTCTCCGGGAATGGTGCACCTCCCTGCTGGGGGAGGAATATCATCAAACAAAAGTAGACTATGTTGGGTTTGCAAACCCCATTTCCGCTGTTTGTCCGTAATTGGGTGCGTTCTCTCCTGTTTTGTTACCAGTCCCCTCCATCTTCTCATTTGTGCCCTGGATAGCTGTCAAATTTCAAAAATCTATCAAACTATTTTCACAGGTATCCAGTCGGTGTGGGTCAAGAAGTAATATGTCATATGCACATGCACTTATATACAAACAGTTTGTTTTATCCTGTACTGCTCTGTTTGTTACGTCTTCATAACGCAGTATTGCCCATAATTCCGTAATTTACCTATCTTAGTCTATCTTGCTTCATGTGCTATGTAGAAAGGCCTTAGGCTGAAATTTTACTATACCTTCTTTTAGGGACAGTGTTTATTAACGAACGATATTTTTTCGATAGTTTTTTTTCATTCATATGTATTGGTCGTACAATTTGTATTATTATATTAGCATTTTCAGATTCTAATTCTCTTAATCAATTACAATTGCACCTAAGAACTTCCTCGTTTGTTGGCAGAAACAAACTCGGTTTAATTTTTTCTGGGTGTGCCAAAGCCTTTTGCAGAAATTGAGATTTTGTCCCGGTTTCAAATATGAATGGCCGTGTGCGTGACTGATGCTTGTTTAATATTCCGTATCTCTTAACGCCATGGCACATGCGGAATGGTCGTGATAACTTCTGCGCATATTCTTTGGTAAAGTCACGTAAAGTATTTTTCTGTAATTTTTGTTATTTTCTTTGAACCTATCTATGTGACTTTACCGAAAGACCCAAATAATATTCGCACAATAAGTTACCACGACCATTCCGCATGTGCCATGGTGTTAAAAATAACAAAGTAGTTTTTTCTTATTTTTTGATATTTTCTTTGAACCTATCTACATGACTTTACCGAAAGGCCCAAAGAATATGAATTCCTGCAGTCACGAAAGCTTTAAGTCAGTATTTATTGTGCGAATTAACTGGTGGAGGCCCCATGGTGTAGAGAGAGTCTTGGCGTATGTAATCTCCGCCACTGGCAAGTGTGTGTTATCGCTTCTCGGCCTTTTGGCTAAGATCAAGTGTAGTATCTGTTCTTATCAGTTTAATATCTGATACGTACCACATTGTGGTACCTTATATTAAATAGATTTTTGGGACAGGGAGATGGAATAGGGGCTTGCTCCGTCCACTCCGCGCATCAACCCGGTATTGCAGTTTCTCCGGGAATGGTGCACCTCCCTGCTGGGGGAGGAATATCATCAAACAAAAGTAGACTATGTTGGGTTTGCAAACCCCATTTTTCCGCTGTTTGTCCGTAATTGGGTGCGTTCTCTCCTGTTTTGTTACCAGTCCCCTCCATCTTCTCATGTGTGCCCTGGATAGCTGTCAAATTTCAAAAATCTATCAAACTATTTTCACAGCTATCCAGTCGTGTGGGTCAAGAAGTAATATGTCATATGCACATGCACTTATATACAAACAGTTTGTTTTATCCTATACTGCTCTGTTTGTTACGTCTTCATAACGCAGTATTGCCCATAATTCCGTAATTTACCTATCTTAGTCTATCTTGCTTCATGTGCTAAGTAGAAAGGACTTAGGCTGAAATTTTACTATACCTTCCTTTAGGGACAGTGTTTATTAACGCACGATATTTTTTCGATAGTTTTTTTTCATTCATATGTATTGGTCGTACAATTTGTATTATTAAATTAGCATTTTCAGATTCTAATTCTCTGAATCAATTACAATTGCACCTAAGAACTTCCTCGTTTGTTGGCAGAAACAAACTCGGTTTAATTATTTCTGGGTGTGCCAAAGCCTTTTGCAGAAATTGAGATTTTGTCCCGGTTTCAAATATGAATGGCCATGTGCTTGACTGATGCTTGTTTAATATTCCGTATCTCTTAACGCCATGGCACATGCGGAATGGTCGTGATAACTTCTGCGCATATTCTTTGGTAAAGTCACGTAAAGTATTTTTTTGTAATTTTTGTTATTTTCTTTGAACCTATCTACATGACTTTACCGAAAGGCCCAAAGAATATGAATTCCTGCAGTCACGAAAGCTTTAAGTCAGTATTTATTGTGCGTAGTAGTTGGTGGAGGCCCCATGGTGTAGAGAGAGTCTTGGTGTATGTAATCTCCACCACTGGCAAGTGTGTGTTATCGCTTCTCGGCCTTTTGGCTAAGATCAAGTGTAGTATCTGTTCTTATCAGTTTAATATCTGATACGTACCACATTGTGGTACCTTATATTAAATAGATTTTTGGGACAGGGAGATGGAATAGGGGCTTGCTCCGTCCACTCCGCGCATCAACCCGGTATTGCAGTTTCTCCGGGAATGGTGCACCTCCCTGCTGGGGGAGTAATATCATCAAACAAAAGTAGACTATGTTGGGTTTGCAAACCCCATTTCCGCTGTTTGTCCGTAATTGGGTGCGTTCTCTCCTGTTTTGTTACCAGTCCCCTCCATCTTCTCATTTGTGCCCTGGATAGCTGTCAAATTTCAAAAATCTATCAAACTATTTTCACAGCTATCCAGTCGTGTGGGTCAAGAAGTAATATGTCATATGCACATGCACTTATATACAAACAGTTTGTTTCATCCTGTACTTCTCTGTTTGTTACGTCTTCATAACGCAGTATTGCCCATAATTCCGTAATTTACCTATCTTAGTCTATCTTGCTTCATGTGCTATGTAGAAAGGACTTAGGCTGAAATTTTACTATACCTTCCTTTAGGGACAGTGTTTATTAACGAACGATATTTTTTCGATAGTTTTTTTTTCATTCATATGTATTGGTCGTACAATTTGTATTATTAAATTAGCATTTTCAGATTCTAATTCTCTGAATCAATTACAATTGCACCTAAGAACTTCCTCGTTTGTTGGCAGAAACAAACTCGGTTTAATTATTTCTGGGTGTGCCAAAGCCTTTTGCAGAAATTGAGATTTTGTCCCGGTTTCAAACATGAATGGCCGTGTGCGTGACTGATGCTTGTTTAATATTCCGTATCTCTTAACGCCATGGCACATGCGGAATGGTCGTGATAACTTCTGCGCATATTCTTTGGTAAAGTCACGTAAAGTATTTTTTTGTAATTTTTGTTATTTTCTTTGAACCTATCTACGTGACTTTACCGAAAGACCCAAATAATGTTCGCACAATAAGTTACCACGACCATTCCGAATGTGCCATGGTGTTAAAAATAACAAAGTAGTTTTTTCTTATTTTTTGATATTTTCTTTGAACCTATCTACATGACTTTACCGAAAGGCCCAAAGAATATGAATTCCTGCAGTCACGAAAGCTTTAAGTCAGTATTTATTGTGCGTAGTAACGGGTGGAGGCCCCATGGTGTAGAGAGAGTCTTGGCGTATGTAATCTCCACCACTGGCAAGTGTGTGTTATCGCTTCTCGGCCTTTTGGCTAAGATCAAGTGTAGTATCTGTTCTTATCAGTTTAATATCTGATACGTACCACATTGTGGTACCTTATATTAAATTGATTTTTGGGACAGGGAGATGGAATAGGGGCTTGCTCCGTCCACTCCGCGCATCAACCCGGTATTGCAGTTTCTCCGGGAATGGTGCACCTCCCTGCTGGGGGAGGGATATCATCAAACAAAAGTAGACTATGTTGGGTTTGCAAACCCCATTTCCGCTGTTTGTCCGTAATTGGGTGCGTTCTCTCCTGTTTTGTTACCAGTCCCCTCCATCTTCTCATTTGTGCCCTGGATAGCTGTCAAATTTCAAAAATCTATCAAACTATTTTCACAGTTATCCAGTCGGTGTGGGTCAAGAAGTAATGCCATATGCACATGCATTTATATACAAACAGTTTATTTTATCCTGTACTGCTCTGTTTGTTACGTCTTCATAACGCAGTATTGCCCATAATTCCGTAATTTACCTATCTTAGTCTATCTTGCTTCATGTGCTATGTAGAAAGGACTTAGGCTGAAATTTTACTATACCTTCCTTTAGGGACAGTGTTTATTAACGAACGATATTTTTTCGATAGTTTTTTTTTCATTCATATGTATTGGTCGTACAATTTGTATTATTAAATTAGCATTTTCAGATTCTAATTCTCTGAATCAATTACAATTGCACCTAAGAACTTCCTCGTTTGTTGGCAGAAACAAACTCGGTTTAATTATTTCTGGGTGTGCCAAAGCCTTTTGCAGAAATTGAGATTTTGTCCCGGTTTCAAACATGAATGGCCGTGTGCGTGACTGATGCTTGTTTAATATTCCGTATCTCTTAACGCCATGGCACATGCGGAATGGTCGTGATAACTTCCGCGCATATTCTTTGGTAAAGTCACGTAAAGTATTTTTTTGTAATTTTTGTTATTTTCTTTGAACCTATCTACGTGACTTTACCGAAAGACCCAAATAATGTTCGCACAATAAGTTACCACGACCATTCCGAATGTGCCATGGTGTTAAAAATAACAAAGTAGTTTTTTCTTATTTTTTGATATTTTCTTTGAACCTATCTACATGACTTTACCGAAAGGCCCAAAGAATATGAATTCCTGCAGTCACGAAAGCTTTAAGTCGGTATTTATTGTGCGAAGTAACGGGTGGAGGCCCCATGGTGTAGAGAGAGTTTTGGCGTATGTAATCTCCACCACTGGCAAGGGTGTGTTATCGCTTCTCGGCCTTTTGGCTAAGATCAAGTGTAGTATCTGTTCTTATCAGTTTAATATCTGATACGTACCACATTGTGGTACCTTATATTAAATAGATTTTTGGGACAGGGAGATGGAATAGGGGCTTGCTCCGTCCACTCCGCGCATCAACCCGGTATTGCAGTTTCTCCGGAAATGGTGCACCTCCCTGCTGGGGGAGGAATATCATCAAACAAAAGTAGACTATGTTGGGTTTGCAAACCCCATTTCCGCTGTTTGTCCGTAATTGGGTGCGTTCTCTCCTGTTTTGTTACCAGTCCCCTCGATCTTCTCATTTGTGCCCTGGATAGCTGTCAAATTTCAAAAATCTATCAAACTCTTTTCACAGGTATCCAGTCGGTGTGGGTCAAGAAGTAATATGTCATATGCACATGCACTTATATACAAACAGTTTGTTTTATCCTGTACTGCTCTGTTTGTTACGTCTTCATAACGCAGTATTGCCCATAATTCCGTAATTTACCTATCTTAGTCTATCTTGCTTCATGTGCTATGTAGAAAGGCCTTAGGCTGAAATTTTACTATACCTTCCTTTAGGGACAGTGTTTATTAACGAACGATATTTTTTCGATAGTTTTTTTTCATTCATATGTATTGGTCGTACAATTTGTATTATTATATTAGCATTTTCAGATTCTAATTCTCTTAATCAATTACAATTGCACCTAAGAACTTCCTCGTTTGTTGGCAGAAACAAACTCGGTTTAATTTTTTCTGGGTGTGCCAAAGCCTTTTGCAGAAATTGAGATTTTGTCCCGGTTTCAAATATGAATGGCCGTGTGCGTGACTGATGCTTGTTTAATATTCCGTATCTCTTAACGCCATGGCACATGCGGAATGGTCGTGATAACTTCTGCGCATATTCTTTGGTAAAGTCACGTAAAGTATTTTTTGTAATTTTTGTTATTTTCTTTGAACCTATCTATGTGACTTTACCGAAAGACCCAAATAATATTCGCACAATAAGTTACCACGACCAATCCGCATGTGCCATGGTGTTAAAAATAACAAAGTAGTTTTTTCTTATTTTTTTATATTTTCTTTGAACCTATCTACATGACTTTACCGAAAGGCCCAAAGAATATGAATTCCTGCAGTCACGAAAGCTTTAAGTCAGTATTTATTGTGCGTAGTAACGGGTGGAGGCCCCATGGTGTAGAGAGAGTCTTGGCGTATGTAATCTCCACCACTGGCAAGTGTGTGTTATCGCTTCTCGGCCTTTTGGCTAAGATCAAGTGTAGTATCTGTTCTTATCAGTTTAATATCTGATACGTACCACATTGTGGTACCTTATATTAAATAGATTTTTGGGACAGGGAGATGGAATAGGGGCTTTCTCCGTCCACTCCGCGCATCAACCCGGTATTGCAGTTTCTCCGGGAATGGTGCACCTCCCTGCTGGGGGAGGAATATCATCAAACAAAAGTAGACTATGTTGGGTTTGCAAACCCCATTTCCGCTGTTTGTCCGTAATTGGGTGCGTTCTCTCCTGTTTTGTTACCAGTCCCCTCCATCTTCTCATTTGTGCCCTGGATAGCTGTCAAATTTCAAAAATCTATCAAACTATTTTCACAGGTATCCAGTCGGTGTGGGTCAAGAAGTAATATGTCATATGCACATGCACTTATATACAAACAGTTTGTTTTATCCTGTACTGCTCTGTTTGTTACGTCTTCATAACGCAGTATTGCCCATAATTCCGTAATTTACCTATCTTAGTCTATCTTGCTTCATGTGCTATGTAGAAAGGCCTTAGGCTGAAATTTTACTATACCTTCCTTTAGGGACAGTGTTTATTAACGAACGATATTTTTTCGATAGTTTTTTTTCATTCATATGTATTGGTCGTACAATTTGTATTATTATATTAGCATTTTCAGATTCTAATTCTCTTAATCAATTACAATTGCACCTAAGAACTTCCTCGTTTGTTGGCAGAAACAAACTCGGTTTAATTTTTTCTGGGTGTGCCAAAGCCTTTTGCAGAAATTGAGATTTTGTCCCGGTTTCAAATATGAATGGCCTTGTGCGTGACTGATGCTTGTTTAATATTCCGTATCTCTTAACGCCATGGCACATGCGGAATGGTCGTGATAACTTCTGCGCATATTCTTTGGTAAAGTCACGTAAAGTATTTTTTTGTAATTTTTGTTATTTTCTTTGAACCTATCTATGTGACTTTACCGAAAGACCCAAATAATATTCGCACAATAAGTTACCACGACCATTCCGCATGTGCCATGGTGTTAAAAATAACAAAGTAGTTTTTTGTAATTTTTTGATATTTTCTTTGAACCTATCTACATGACTTTACCGAAATGCCCAAAGAATATGAATTCCTGCAGTCACGAAAGCTTTAAGTCGGTATTTATTGTGCGAAGTAACGGGTGGAGGACCCATGGTGTAGAGAGAGTTTTGGCGTATGTAATCTCCACCACTGGCAAGGGTGTGTTATCGCTTCTCGGCCTTTTGGCTAAGATCAAGTGTAGTATCTGTTCTTATCAGTTTAATATCTGATACGTACCACATTGTGGTACCTTATATTAAATTGATTTTTGGGACAGGGAGATGGAATAGGGGCTTGCTCCGTCCACTCCGCGCATCAACCCGGTATTGCAGTTTCTCCGGGAATGGTGCACCTCCCTGCTGGGGGAGGAATATCATCAAACAAAAGTAGACTATGTTGTGTTTGCAAACCCCATTTCCGCTGTTTGTCCGTAATTGGGTGCGTTCTCTCCTGTTTTGTTACCAGTCCCCTCCATCTTCTCATTTGTGCCCTGGATAGCTGTCAAATTTCAAAAATCTATCAAACTATTTTCACAGGTATCCAGTCGGTGTGGGTCAAGAAGTAATATGTCATATGCACATGCACTTATATACAAACAGTTTGTTTTATCCTGTACTGCTCTGTTTGTTACGTCTTCATAACGCAGTATTGCCCATAATTCCGTAATTTACCTATCTTAGTCTATCTTGCTTCATGTGCTATGTAGAAAGGCCTTAGGCTGAAATTTTACTATACCTTCCTTTAGGGACAGTGTTTATTAACGAACGATATTTTTTCGATAGTTTTTTTTCATTCATATGTATTGGTCGTACAATTTGTATTATTATATTAGCATTTTCAGATTATAATTCTCTGAATCAATTACACTTGCACCTAAGAACTTCCTCGTTTGTTGGCAGAAACAAACTCGGTTTAATTATTTCTGGGTGTGCCAAAGCCTTTTGCAGAAATTGAGATTTTGTCCCGGTTTCAAACATGAATGGCCGTGTGCTTGACTGATGCTTGTTTAATATTCCGTATCTCTTAACACCATGGCACATGCGGAATGGTCGTGATTACTTCTGCGCATATTCTTTGGTAAAGTCACGTAAAGTATTTTTTTGTAATTTTTGTTATTTTCTTTGAACCTATCTATGTGACTTTACCGAAAGACCCAAATAATATTCGCACAATAAGTTACCACGACCATTCCGCATGTGCCATGGTGTTAAAAATAACAAAGTAGTTTTTTCTTATTTTTTGATATTTTCTTTGAACCTATCTAAATGACTTTACCGAAATGCCCAAAGAATATGAATTCCTGCAGTCACGAAAGCTTTAAGTCGGTATTTATTGTGCGAAGTAACGGGTGGAGGCCCCATGGTGTAGAGAGATTTTGGCGTATGTAATCTCCACCACTGGCAAGGGTGTGTTATCGCTTCTCGGCCTTTTGGCTAAGATAAAGTGTAGTATCTGTTCTTATCAGTTTAATATCTGATACGTACCACATTGTGGTACCTTATATTAAATAGATTTTTGGGACAGGGAGATGGAATAGGGGCTTGCTTCGTCCACTCCGCGCATCAACCCGGTATTGCAGTTTCTCCGGAAATGGTGCACCTCCCTGCTGGGGGAGGAATATCATCAAACAAAAGTAGACTATGTTGGGTTTGCAAACCCCATTTCCGCTGTTTGTCCGTAATTGGGTGCGTTCTCTCCTGTTTTGTTACCAGTCCCCTCGATCTTCTCATTTGTGCCCTGGATAGCTGTCAAATTTCAAAAATCTATAAAACTATTTTCACAGGTATCCAGTCGGCGTGGGTCAAGAAGTAATATGTCATATGCACATGCACTTATATACAAACAGTTTGTTTTATCCTGTACTGCTCTGTTTGTTACGTCTTCATAACGCAGTATTGCCCATAATTCCGTAATTTACCTATCTTAGTCTATCTTGCTTCATGTGCTATGTAGAAAGGCCTTAGGCTGAAATTTTACTATACCTTCCTTTAGGGACAGTGTTTATTAACGAACGATATTTTTTCGATAGTTTTTTTTCATTCATATGTATTGGTCGTACAATTTGTATTATTATATTAGCATTTTCAGATTCTAATTCTCTTAATCAATTACAATTGCACCTAAGAACTTCCTCGTTTGTTGGCAGAAACAAACTCGGTTTAATTTTTTCTGGGTGTGCCAAAGCCTTTTGCAGAAATTGAGATTTTGTCCCGGTTTCAAATATGAATGGCCGTGTGCGTGACTGATGCTTGTTTAATATTCCGTATCTCTTAACGCCATGGCACATGCGGAATGGTCGTGATAACTTCTGCGCATATTCTTTGGTAAAGTCACGTAAAGTATTTTTTTTGTAATTTTTGTTATTTTCTTTGAACCTATCAATGTGACTTTACCGAAAGACCCAAATAATATTCGCACAATAAGTTACCACGACCATTCCGCATGTGCCATGGTGTTAAAAATAACAAAGTAGTTTTTTCTTATTTTTTGATATTTTCTTTCAACCTATCTACATGACTTTACCGAAAGGCCCAAAGAATATGAATTCCTGCAGTCACGAAAGCTTTAAGTCAGTATTTATTGTGCGTAGTAACGGGTGGAGGCCCCATGGTGTAGAGAGAGTCTTGGCGTATGTAATCTCCACCACTGGCAAGTGTGTGTTATCGCTTCTCGGCCTTTTGGCTAAGATCAAGTGTAGTATCTGTTCTTATCAGTTTAATATCTGATACGTACCACATTGTGGTACCTTATATTAAATTGATTTTTGGGACAGGGAGATGGAATAGGGGCTTGCTCCGTCCACTCTGCGCATCAACCCGGTATTGCAGTTTCTCCGGGAATGGTGCACCTCCCTGCTGGGGGAGGAATATCATCAAACAAAAGTAGACTATGTTGGGTTTGCAAACCCCATTTCCGCTGTTTGTCCGTAATTGGGTGCGTTCTCTCCTGTTTTGTTACCAGTCCCCTCCATCTTCTCATTTGTGCCCTGGATAGCTGTCAAATTTCAAAAATCTATCAAACTATTTTCACAGGTATCCAGTCGGTGTGGGTCAAGAAGTAATATGTCATATGCACATGCACTTATATACAAACAGTTTGTTTTATCCTGTACTGCTCTGTTTGTTACGTCTTCATAACGCAGTATTGCCCATAATTCCGTAATTTACCTATCTTAGTCTATCTTGCTTCATGTGCTATGTAGAAAGGCCTTAGGCTGAAATTTTACTATACCTTCTTTTAGGGACAGTGTTTATTAACGAACGATATTTTTTCGATAGTTTTTTTTCATTCATATGTATTGGTCGTACAATTTGTATTATTATATTAGCATTTTCAGATTCTAATTCTCTTAATCAATTACAATTGCACCTAAGAACTTCCTCGTTTGTTGGCAGAAACAAACTCGGTTTAATTTTTTCTGGGTGTGCCAAAGCCTTTTGCAGAAATTGAGATTTTGTCCCGGTTTCAAATATGAATGGCCGTGTGCGTGACTGATGCTTGTTTAATATTCCGTATCTCTTAACGCCATGGCACATGCGGAATGGTCGTGATAACTTCTGCGCATATTCTTTGGTAAAGTCACGTAAAGTATTCTTTTTTGTAATTTTTGTTATTTTCTTTGAACCTATCTATGTGACTTTACCGAAAGACCCAAATAATATTCGCACAATAAGTTACCACGACCATTCCGCATGTGCCATGGTGTTAAAAATAACAAAGTAGTTTTTTCTTATTTTTTGATATTTTCTTTGAACCTATCTACATGACTTTACCGAAAGGCCCAAAGAATATGAATTCCTGCAGTCACGAAAGCTTTAAGTCAGTATTTATTGTGCGTAGTAACGGGTGGAGGCCCCATGGTGTAGAGAGAGTCTTGGCGTATGTAATCTCCACCACTGGCAAGTGTGTGTGATCGCTTCTCGGCCTTTTGGCTAAGATCAAGTGTAGTATCTGTTCTTATCAGTTTAATATCTGATACGTGTACCACATTGTGGTACCTTATATTAAATTGATTTTTGGGACAGGGAGATGGAATAGGGGCTTGCTCCGTCCACTCTGCGCATCAACCCGGTATTGCAGTTTATCCGGGAATGGTGCACCTCCCTGCTGGGGGAGGAATATCATCAAACAAAAGTAGACTATGTTGGGTTTGCAAACCCCATTTCCGCTGTTTGTCCGTAATTGGGTGCGTTCTCTCCTGTTTTGTTACCAGTCCCCTCCATCTTCTCATTTGTGCCCTGGATAGCTGTCAAATTTCAAAAATCTATCAAACTATTTTCACAGGTATCCAGTCGGTGTGGGTCAAGAAGTAATATGTCATATGCACATGCACTTATATACAAACAGTTTGTTTTATCCTGTACTGCTCTGTTTGTTACGTCTTCATAACGCAGTATTGCCCATAATTCCGTAATTTACCTATCTTAGTCTATCTTGCTTCATGTGCTATGTAGAAAGGCCTTAGGCTGAAATTTTACTATACCTTCTTTTAGGGACAGTGTTTATTAACGAACGATATTTTTTCGATAGTTTTTTTTCATTCATATGTATTGGTCGTACAATTTGTATTATTATATTAGCATTTTCAGATTCTAATTCTCTTAATCAATTACAATTGCACCTAAGAACTTCCTCGTTTGTTGGCAGAAACAAACTCGGTTTAATTTTTTCTGGGTGTGCCAAAGCCTTTTGCAGAAATTGAGATTTTGTCCCGGTTTCAAATATGAATGGCCGTGTGCGTGACTGATGCTTGTTTAATATTCCGTATCTCTTAACGCCATGGCACATGCGGAATGGTCGTGATAACTTCTGCGCATATTCTTTGGTAAAGTCACGTAAAGTATTTTTCTGTAATTTTTGTTATTTTCTTTGAACCTATCTATGTGACTTTACCGAAAGACCCAAATAATATTCGCACAATAAGTTACCACGACCATTCCGCATGTGCCATGGTGTTAAAAATAACAAAGTAGTTTTTTCTTATTTTTTGATATTTTCTTTGAACCTATCTACATGACTTTACCGAAAGGCCCAAAGAATATGAATTCCTGCAGTCACGAAAGCTTTAAGTCAGTATTTATTGTGCGAATTAACTGGTGGAGGCCCCATGGTGTAGAGAGAGTCTTGGCGTATGTAATCTCCGCCACTGGCAAGTGTGTGTTATCGCTTCTCGGCCTTTTGGCTAAGATCAAGTGTAGTATCTGTTCTTATCAGTTTAATATCTGATACGTACCACATTGTGGTACCTTATATTAAATTGATTTTTGGGACAGGGAGATGGAATAGGGGCTTGCTCCGTCCACTCCGCGCATCAACCCGGTATTGCAGTTTCTCCGGGAATGGTGCACCTCCCTGCTGGGGGAGGAATATCATCAAACAAAAGTAGACTATGTTGTGTTTGCAAACCCCATTTCCGCTGTTTGTCCGTAATTGGGTGCGTTCTCTCCTGTTTTGTTACCAGTCCCCTCCATCTTCTCATTTGTGCCCTGGATAGCTGTCAAATTTCAAAAATCTATCAAACTATTTTCACAGGTATCCAGTCGGTGTGGGTCAAGAAGTAATATGTCATATGCACATGCACTTATATACAAACAGTTTGTTTTATCCTGTACTGCTCTGTTTGTTACGTCTTCATAACGCAGTATTGCCCATAATTCCGTAATTTACCTATCTTAGTCTATCTTGCTTCATGTGCTATGTAGAAAGGCCTTAGGCTGAAATTTTACTATACCTTCCTTTAGGGACAGTGTTTATTAACGAACGATATTTTTTCGATAGTTTTTTTTCATTCATATGTATTGGTCGTACAATTTGTATTATTATATTAGCATTTTCAGATTAGAATTCTCTGAATCAATTACACTTGCACCTAAGAACTTCCTCGTTTGTTGGCAGAAACAAACTCGGTTTAATTATTTCTGGGTGTGCCAAAGCCTTTTGCAGAAATTGAGATTTTGTCCCGGTTTCAAACATGAATGGCCGTGTGCTTGACTGATGCTTGTTTAATATTCCGTATCTCTTAACACCATGGCACATGCGGAATGGTCGTGATTACTTCTGCGCATATTCTTTGGTAAAGTCACGTAAAGTATTTTTTTGTAATTTTTGTTATTTTCTTTGAACCTATCTATGTGACTTTACCGAAAGACCCAAATAATATTCGCACAATAAGTTACCACGACCATTCCGCATGTGCCATGGTGTTAAAAATAACAAAGTAGTTTTTTCTTATTTTTTGATATTTTCTTTGAACCTATCTAAATGACTTTACCGAAATGCCCAAAGAATATGAATTCCTGCAGTCACGAAAGCTTTAAGTCGGTATTTATTGTGCGAAGTAACGGGTGGAGGCCCCATGGTGTAGAGAGATTTTGGCGTATGTAATCTCCACCACTGGCAAGGGTGTGTTATCGCTTCTCGGCCTTTTGGCTAAGATCAAGTGTAGTATCTGTTCTTATCAGTTTAATATCTGATACGTACCACATTGTGGTACCTTATATTAAATTGATTTTTGGGACAGGGAGATGGAATAGGGGCTTGCTCCGTCCACTCCGCGCATCAACCCGGTATTGCAGTTTCTCCGGGAATGGTGCACCTCCCTGCTGGGGGAGGAATATCATCAAACAAAAGTAGACTATGTTGTGTTTGCAAACCCCATTTCCGCTGTTTGTCCGTAATTGGGTGCGTTCTCTCCTGTTTTGTTACCAGTCCCCTCCATCTTCTCATTTGTGCCCTGGATAGCTGTCAAATTTCAAAAATCTATCAAACTATTTTCACAGGTATCCAGTCGGTGTGGGTCAAGAAGTAATATGTCATATGCACATGCACTTATATACAAACAGTTTGTTTTATCCTGTACTGCTCTGTTTGTTACGTCTTCATAACGCAGTATTGCCCATAATTCCGTAATTTACCTATCTTAGTCTATCTTGCTTCATGTGCTATGTAGACAGGCCTTAGGCTGAAATTTTACTATACCTTCCTTTAGGGACAGTGTTTATTAACGAACGATATTTTTTCGATAGTTTTTTTTCATTCATATGTATTGGTCGTACAATTTGTATTATTATATTAGCATTTTCAGATTATAATTCTCTGAATCAATTACACTTGCACCTAAGAACTTCCTCGTTTGTTGGCAGAAACAAACTCGGTTTAATTATTTCTGGGTGTGCCAAAGCCTTTTGCAGAAATTGAGATTTTGTCCCGGTTTCAAACATGAATGGCCGTGTGCTTGACTGATGCTTGTTTAATATTCCGTATCTCTTAACACCATGGCACATGCGGAATGGTCGTGATTACTTCTGCGCATATTCTTTGGTAAAGTCACGTAAAGTATTTTTTTGTAATTTTTGTTATTTTCTTTGAACCTATCTATGTGACTTTACCGAAAGACCCAAATAATATTCGCACAATAAGTTACCACGACCATTCCGCATGTGCCATGGTGTTAAAAATAACAAAGTAGTTTTTTCTTATTTTTTGATATTTTCTTTGAACCTATCTAAATGACTTTACCGAAATGCCCAAAGAATATGAATTCCTGCAGTCACGAAAGCTTTAAGTCGGTATTTATTGTGCGAAGTAACGGGTGGAGGCCCCATGGTGTAGAGAGATTTTGGCGTATGTAATCTCCACCACTGGCAAGTGTGTGTTATCGCTTCTCGGCCTTTTGGCTAAGATCAAGTGTAGTATCTGTTCTTATCAGTTTAATATCTGATACGTACCACATTGTGGTACCTTATATTAAATAGATTTTTGGGACAGGGAGATGGAATAGGGGCTTGCTTCGTCCACTCCGCGCATCAACCCGGTATTGCAGTTTCTCCGGAAATGGTGCACCTCCCTGCTGGGGGAGGAATATCATCAAACAAAAGTAGACTATGTTGGGTTTGCAAACCCCATTTCCGCTGTTTGTCCGTAATTGGGTGCGTTCTCTCCTGTTTTGTTACCAGTCCCCTCGATCTTCTCATTTGTGCCCTGGATAGCTGTCAAATTTCAAAAATCTATAAAACTATTTTCACAGGTATCCAGTCGGCGTGGGTCAAGAAGTAATATGTCATATGCACATGCACTTATATACAAACAGTTTGTTTTATCCTGTACTGCTCTGTTTGTTACGTCTTCATAACGCAGTATTGCCCATAATTCCGTAATTTACCTATCTTAGTCTATCTTGCTTCATGTGCTATGTAGAAAGGCCTTAGGCTGAAATTTTACTATACCTTCCTTTAGGGACAGTGTTTATTAACGAACGATATTTTTTCGATAGTTTTTTTTCATTCATATGTATTGGTCGTACAATTTGTATTATTATATTAGCATTTTCAGATTCTAATTCTCTTAATCAATTACAATTGCACCTAAGAACTTCCTCGTTTGTTGGCAGAAACAAACTCGGTTTAATTTTTTCTGGGTGTGCCAAAGCCTTTTGCAGAAATTGAGATTTTGTCCCGGTTTCAAATATGAATGGCCGTGTGCGTGACTGATGCTTGTTTAATATTCCGTATCTCTTAACGCCATGGCACATGCGGAATGGTCGTGATAACTTCTGCGCATATTCTTTGGTAAAGTCACGTAAAGTATTTTTTTTGTAATTTTTGTTATTTTCTTTGAACCTATCAATGTGACTTTACCGAAAGACCCAAATAATATTCGCACAATAAGTTACCACGACCATTCCGCATGTGCCATGGTGTTAAAAATAACAAAGTAGTTTTTTCTTATTTTTTGATATTTTCTTTCAACCTATCTACATGACTTTACCGAAAGGCCCAAAGAATATGAATTCCTGCAGTCACGAAAGCTTTAAGTCAGTATTTATTGTGCGTAGTAACGGGTGGAGGCCCCATGGTGTAGAGAGAGTCTTGGCGTATGTAATCTCCACCACTGGCAAGTGTGTGTTATCGCTTCTCGGCCTTTTGGCTAAGATCAAGTGTAGTATCTGTTCTTATCAGTTTAATATCTGATACGTACCACATTGTGGTACCTTATATTAAATTGATTTTTGGGACAGGGAGATGGAATAGGGGCTTGCTCCGTCCACTCTGCGCATCAACCCGGTATTGCAGTTTCTCCGGGAATGGTGCACCTCCCTGCTGGGGGAGGAATATCATCAAACAAAAGTAGACTATGTTGGGTTTGCAAACCCCATTTCCGCTGTTTGTCCGTAATTGGGTGCGTTCTCTCCTGTTTTGTTACCAGTCCCCTCCATCTTCTCATTTGTGCCCTGGATAGCTGTCAAATTTCAAAAATCTATCAAACTATTTTCACAGGTATCCAGTCGGTGTGGGTCAAGAAGTAATATGTCATATGCACATGCACTTATATACAAACAGTTTGTTTTATCCTGTACTGCTCTGTTTGTTACGTCTTCATAACGCAGTATTGCCCATAATTCCGTAATTTACCTATCTTAGTCTATCTTGCTTCATGTGCTATGTAGAAAGGCCTTAGGCTGAAATTTTACTATACCTTCCTTTAGGGACAGTGTTTATTAACGAACGATATTTTTTCGATAGTTTTTTTTCATTCATATGTATTGGTCGTACAATTTGTATTATTATATTAGCATTTTCAGATTCTAATTCTCTTAATCAATTACAATTGCACCTAAGAACTTCCTCGTTTGTTGGCAGAAACAAACTCGGTTTAATTTTTTCTGGGTGTGCCAAAGCCTTTTGCAGAAATTGAGATTTTGTCCCGGTTTCAAATATGAATGGCCGTGTGCGTGACTGATGCTTGTTTAATATTCCGTATCTCTTAACGCCATGGCACATGCGGAATGGTCGTGATAACTTCTGCGCATATTCTTTGGTAAAGTCACGTAAAGTATTTTTTTTGTAATTTTTGTTATTTTCTTTGAACCTATCAATGTGACTTTACCGAAAGACCCAAATAATATTCGCACAATAAGTTACCACGACCATTCCGCATGTGCCATGGTGTTAAAAATAACAAAGTAGTTTTTTCTTATTTTTTGATATTTTCTTTCAACCTATCTACATGACTTTACCGAAAGGCCCAAAGAATATGAATTCCTGCAGTCACGAAAGCTTTAAGTCAGTATTTATTGTGCGTAGTAACGGGTGGAGGCCCCATGGTGTAGAGAGAGTCTTGGCGTATGTAATCTCCACCACTGGCAAGTGTGTGTTATCGCTTCTCGGCCTTTTGGCTAAGATCAAGTGTAGTATCTGTTCTTATCAGTTTAATATCTGATACGTACCACATTGTGGTACCTTATATTAAATTGATTTTTGGGACAGGGAGATGGAATAGGGGCTTGCTCCGTCCACTCTGCGCATCAACCCGGTATTGCAGTTTCTCCGGGAATGGTGCACCTCCCTGCTGGGGGAGGAATATCATCAAACAAAAGTAGACTATGTTGGGTTTGCAAACCCCATTTCCGCTGTTTGTCCGTAATTGGGTGCGTTCTCTCCTGTTTTGTTACCAGTCCCCTCCATCTTCTCATTTGTGCCCTGGATAGCTGTCAAATTTCAAAAATCTATCAAACTATTTTCACAGGTATCCAGTCGGTGTGGGTCAAGAAGTAATATGTCATATGCACATGCACTTATATACAAACAGTTTGTTTTATCCTGTACTGCTCTGTTTGTTACGTCTTCATAACGCAGTATTGCCCATAATTCCGTAATTTACCTATCTTAGTCTATCTTGCTTCATGTGCTATGTAGAAAGGCCTTAGGCTGAAATTTTACTATACCTTCTTTTAGGGACAGTGTTTATTAACGAACGATATTTTTTCGATAGTTTTTTTTCATTCATATGTATTGGTCGTACAATTTGTATTATTATATTAGCATTTTCAGATTCTAATTCTCTTAATCAATTACAATTGCACCTAAGAACTTCCTCGTTTGTTGGCAGAAACAAACTCGGTTTAATTTTTTCTGGGTGTGCCAAAGCCTTTTGCAGAAATTGAGATTTTGTCCCGGTTTCAAATATGAATGGCCGTGTGCGTGACTGATGCTTGTTTAATATTCCGTATCTCTTAACGCCATGGCACATGCGGAATGGTCGTGATAACTTCTGCGCATATTCTTTGGTAAAGTCACGTAAAGTATTCTTTTTTGTAATTTTTGTTATTTTCTTTGAACCTATCTATGTGACTTTACCGAAAGACCCAAATAATATTCGCACAATAAGTTACCACGACCATTCCGCATGTGCCATGGTGTTAAAAATAACAAAGTAGTTTTTTCTTATTTTTTGATATTTTCTTTGAACCTATCTACATGACTTTACCGAAAGGCCCAAAGAATATGAATTCCTGCAGTCACGAAAGCTTTAAGTCAGTATTTATTGTGCGTAGTAACGGGTGGAGGCCCCATGGTGTAGAGAGAGTCTTGGCGTATGTAATCTCCACCACTGGCAAGTGTGTGTGATCGCTTCTCGGCCTTTTGGCTAAGATCAAGTGTAGTATCTGTTCTTATCAGTTTAATATCTGATACGTGTACCACATTGTGGTACCTTATATTAAATTGATTTTTGGGACAGGGAGATGGAATAGGGGCTTGCTCCGTCCACTCTGCGCATCAACCCGGTATTGCAGTTTCTCCGGGAATGGTGCACCTCCCTGCTGGGGGAGGAATATCATCAAACAAAAGTAGACTATGTTGGGTTTGCAAACCCCATTTCCGCTGTTTGTCCGTAATTGGGTGCGTTCTCTCCTGTTTTGTTACCAGTCCCCTCCATCTTCTCATTTGTGCCCTGGATAGCTGTCAAATTTCAAAAATCTATCAAACTATTTTCACAGGTATCCAGTCGGTGTGGGTCAAGAAGTAATATGTCATATGCACATGCACTTATATACAAACAGTTTGTTTTATCCTGTACTGCTCTGTTTGTTACGTCTTCATAACGCAGTATTGCCCATAATTCCGTAATTTACCTATCTTAGTCTATCTTGCTTCATGTGCTATGTAGAAAGGCCTTAGGCTGAAATTTTACTATACCTTCTTTTAGGGACAGTGTTTATTAACGAACGATATTTTTTCGATAGTTTTTTTTCATTCATATGTATTGGTCGTACAATTTGTATTATTATATTAGCATTTTCAGATTCTAATTCTCTTAATCAATTACAATTGCACCTAAGAACTTCCTCGTTTGTTGGCAGAAACAAACTCGGTTTAATTTTTTCTGGGTGTGCCAAAGCCTTTTGCAGAAATTGAGATTTTGTCCCGGTTTCAAATATGAATGGCCGTGTGCGTGACTGATGCTTGTTTAATATTCCGTATCTCTTAACGCCATGGCACATGCGGAATGGTCGTGATAACTTCTGCGCATATTCTTTGGTAAAGTCACGTAAAGTATTTTTCTGTAATTTTTGTTATTTTCTTTGAACCTATCTATGTGACTTTACCGAAAGACCCAAATAATATTCGCACAATAAGTTACCACGACCATTCCGCATGTGCCATGGTGTTAAAAATAACAAAGTAGTTTTTTCTTATTTTTTGATATTTTCTTTGAACCTATCTACATGACTTTACCGAAAGGCCCAAAGAATATGAATTCCTGCAGTCACGAAAGCTTTAAGTCAGTATTTATTGTGCGTAGTAACGGGTGGAGGCCCCATGGTGTAGAGAGAGTCTTGGCGTATGTAATCTCCACCACTGGCAAGTGTGTGTGATCGCTTCTCGGCCTTTTGGCTAAGATCAAGTGTAGTATCTGTTCTTATCAGTTTAATATCTGATACGTGTACCACATTGTGGTACCTTATATTAAATTGATTTTTGGGACAGGGAGATGGAATAGGGGCTTGCTCCGTCCACTCTGCGCATCAACCCGGTATTGCAGTTTCTCCGGGAATGGTGCACCTCCCTGCTGGGGGAGGAATATCATCAAACAAAAGTAGACTATGTTGGGTTTGCAAACCCCATTTCCGCTGTTTGTCCGTAATTGGGTGCGTTCTCTCCTGTTTTGTTACCAGTCCCCTCCATCTTCTCATTTGTGCCCTGGATAGCTGTCAAATTTCAAAAATCTATCAAACTATTTTCACAGGTATCCAGTCGGTGTGGGTCAAGAAGTAATATGTCATATGCACATGCACTTATATACAAACAGTTTGTTTTATCCTGTACTGCTCTGTTTGTTACGTCTTCATAACGCAGTATTGCCCATAATTCCGTAATTTACCTATCTTAGTCTATCTTGCTTCATGTGCTATGTAGAAAGGCCTTAGGCTGAAATTTTACTATACCTTCTTTTAGGGACAGTGTTTATTAACGAACGATATTTTTTCGATAGTTTTTTTTCATTCATATGTATTGGTCGTACAATTTGTATTATTATATTAGCATTTTCAGATTCTAATTCTCTTAATCAATTACAATTGCACCTAAGAACTTCCTCGTTTGTTGGCAGAAACAAACTCGGTTTAATTTTTTCTGGGTGTGCCAAAGCCTTTTGCAGAAATTGAGATTTTGTCCCGGTTTCAAATATGAATGGCCGTGTGCGTGACTGATGCTTGTTTAATATTCCGTATCTCTTAACGCCATGGCACATGCGGAATGGTCGTGATAACTTCTGCGCATATTCTTTGGTAAAGTCACGTAAAGTATTTTTCTGTAATTTTTGTTATTTTCTTTGAACCTATCTATGTGACTTTACCGAAAGACCCAAATAATATTCGCACAATAAGTTACCACGACCATTCCGCATGTGCCATGGTGTTAAAAATAACAAAGTAGTTTTTTCTTATTTTTTGATATTTTCTTTGAACCTATCTACATGACTTTACCGAAAGGCCCAAAGAATATGAATTCCTGCAGTCACGAAAGCTTTAAGTCAGTATTTATTGTGCGAATTAACTGGTGGAGGCCCCATGGTGTAGAGAGAGTCTTGGCGTATGTAATCTCCGCCACTGGCAAGTGTGTGTTATCGCTTCTCGGCCTTTTGGCTAAGATCAAGTGTAGTATCTGTTCTTATCAGTTTAATATCTGATACGTACCACATTGTGGTACCTTATATTAAATAGATTTTTGGGACAGGGAGATGGAATAGGGGCTTGCTCCGTCCACTCCGCGCATCAACCCGGTATTGCAGTTTCGCCGGGAATGGTGCACCTCCCTGCTGGGGGAGGAATATCATCAAACAAAAGTAGACTATGTTGGGTTTGCAAACCCCATTTTTCCGCTGTTTGTCCGTAATTGGGTGCGTTCTCTCCTGTTTTGTTACCAGTCCCCTCCATCTTCTCATGTGTGCCCTGGATAGCTGTCAAATTTCAAAAATCTATCAAACTATTTTCACAGCTATCCAGTCGTGTGGGTCAAGAAGTAATATGTCATATGCACATGCACTTATATACAAACAGTTTGTTTTATCCTATACTGCTCTGTTTGTTACGTCTTCATAACGCAGTATTGCCCATAATTCCGTAATTTACCTATCTTAGTCTATCTTGCTTCATGTGCTAAGTAGAAAGGACTTAGGCTGAAATTTTACTATACCTTCCTTTAGGGACAGTGTTTATTAACGCACGATATTTTTTCGATAGTTTTTTTTCATTCATATGTATTGGTCGTACAATTTGTATTATTAAATTAGCATTTTCAGATTCTAATTCTCTGAATCAATTACAATTGCACCTAAGAACTTCCTCGTTTGTTGGCAGAAACAAACTCGGTTTAATTATTTCTGGGTGTGCCAAAGCCTTTTGCAGAAATTGAGATTTTGTCCCGGTTTCAAATATGAATGGCCATGTGCTTGACTGATGCTTGTTTAATATTCCGTATCTCTTAACGCCATGGCACATGCGGAATGGTCGTGATAACTTCTGCGCATATTCTTTGGTAAAGTCACGTAAAGTATTTTTTTGTAATTTTTGTTATTTTCTTTGAACCTATCTACATGACTTTACCGAAAGGCCCAAAGAATATGAATTCCTGCAGTCACGAAAGCTTTAAGTCAGTATTTATTGTGCGTAGTAGTTGGTGGAGGCCCCATGGTGTAGAGAGAGTCTTGGTGTATGTAATCTCCACCACTGGCAAGTGTGTGTTATCGCTTCTCGGCCTTTTGGCTAAGATCAAGTGTAGTATCTGTTCTTATCAGTTTAATATCTGATACGTACCACATTGTGGTACCTTATATTAAATAGATTTTTGGGACAGGGAGATGGAATAGGGGCTTGCTCCGTCCACTCCGCGCATCAACCCGGTATTGCAGTTTCTCCGGGAATGGTGCACCTCCCTGCTGGGGGAGTAATATCATCAAACAAAAGTAGACTATGTTGGGTTTGCAAACCCCATTTCCGCTGTTTGTCCGTAATTGGGTGCGTTCTCTCCTGTTTTGTTACCAGTCCCCTCCATCTTCTCATTTGTGCCCTGGATAGCTGTCAAATTTCAAAAATCTATCAAACTATTTTCACAGCTATCCAGTCGTGTGGGTCAAGAAGTAATATGTCATATGCACATGCACTTATATACAAACAGTTTGTTTCATCCTGTACTTCTCTGTTTGTTACGTCTTCATAACGCAGTATTGCCCATAATTCCGTAATTTACCTATCTTAGTCTATCTTGCTTCATGTGCTATGTAGAAAGGACTTAGGCTGAAATTTTACTATACCTTCCTTTAGGGACAGTGTTTATTAACGAACGATATTTTTTCGATAGTTTTTTTTTCATTCATATGTATTGGTCGTACAATTTGTATTATTAAATTAGCATTTTCAGATTCTAATTCTCTGAATCAATTACAATTGCACCTAAGAACTTCCTCGTTTGTTGGCAGAAACAAACTCGGTTTAATTATTTCTGGGTGTGCCAAAGCCTTTTGCAGAAATTGAGATTTTGTCCCGGTTTCAAACATGAATGGCCGTGTGCGTGACTGATGCTTGTTTAATATTCCGTATCTCTTAACGCCATGGCACATGCGGAATGGTCGTGATAACTTCTGCGCATATTCTTTGGTAAAGTCACGTAAAGTATTTTTTTGTAATTTTTGTTATTTTCTTTGAACCTATCTACGTGACTTTACCGAAAGACCCAAATAATGTTCGCACAATAAGTTACCACGACCATTCCGAATGTGCCATGGTGTTAAAAATAACAAAGTAGTTTTTTCTTATTTTTTGATATTTTCTTTGAACCTATCTACATGACTTTACCGAAAGGCCCAAAGAATATGAATTCCTGCAGTCACGAAAGCTTTAAGTCAGTATTTATTGTGCGTAGTAACGGGTGGAGGCCCCATGGTGTAGAGAGAGTCTTGGCGTATGTAATCTCCACCACTGGCAAGTGTGTGTTATCGCTTCTCGGCCTTTTGGCTAAGATCAAGTGTAGTATCTGTTCTTATCAGTTTAATATCTGATACGTACCACATTGTGGTACCTTATATTAAATTGATTTTTGGGACAGGGAGATGGAATAGGGGCTTGCTCCGTCCACTCCGCGCATCAACCCGGTATTGCAGTTTCTCCGGGAATGGTGCACCTCCCTGCTGGGGGAGGGATATCATCAAACAAAAGTAGACTATGTTGGGTTTGCAAACCCCATTTCCGCTGTTTGTCCGTAATTGGGTGCGTTCTCTCCTGTTTTGTTACCAGTCCCCTCCATCTTCTCATTTGTGCCCTGGATGGCTGTCAAATTTCAAAAATCTATCAAACTATTTTCACAGTTATCCAGTCGGTGTGGGTCAAGAAGTAATGCCATATGCACATGCATTTATATACAAACAGTTTATTTTATCCTGTACTGCTCTGTTTGTTACGTCTTCATAACGCAGTATTGCCCATAATTCCGTAATTTACCTATCTTAGTCTATCTTGCTTCATGTGCTATGTAGAAAGGACTTAGGCTGAAATTTTACTATACCTTCCTTTAGGGACAGTGTTTATTAACGAACGATATTTTTTCGATAGTTTTTTTTTCATTCATATGTATTGGTCGTACAATTTGTATTATTAAATTAGCATTTTCAGATTCTAATTCTCTGAATCAATTACAATTGCACCTAAGAACTTCCTCGTTTGTTGGCAGAAACAAACTCGGTTTAATTATTTCTGGGTGTGCCAAAGCCTTTTGCAGAAATTGAGATTTTGTCCCGGTTTCAAACATGAATGGCCGTGTGCGTGACTGATGCTTGTTTAATATTCCGTATCTCTTAACGCCATGGCACATGCGGAATGGTCGTGATAACTTCCGCGCATATTCTTTGGTAAAGTCACGTAAAGTATTTTTTTGTAATTTTTGTTATTTTCTTTGAACCTATCTACGTGACTTTACCGAAAGACCCAAATAATGTTCGCACAATAAGTTACCACGACCATTCCGAATGTGCCATGGTGTTAAAAATAACAAAGTAGTTTTTTCTTATTTTTTGATATTTTCTTTGAACCTATCTACATGACTTTACCGAAAGGCCCAAAGAATATGAATTCCTGCAGTCACGAAAGCTTTAAGTCAGTATTTATTGTGCGTAGTAACGGGTGGAGGCCCCATGGTGTAGAGAGAGTCTTGGCGTATGTAATCTCCACCACTGGCAAGTGTGTGTTATCGCTTCTCGGCCTTTTGGCTAAGATCAAGTGTAGTATCTGTTCTTATCAGTTTAATATCTGATACGTACCACATTGTGGTACCTTATATTAAATTGATTTTTGGGACAGGGAGATGGAATCGGGGCTTGCTCCGTCCACTCCGCGCATCAACCCGGTATTGCAGTTTCTCCGGGAATGGTGCACCTCCCTGCTGGGGGAGGGATATCATCAAACAAAAGTAGACTATGTTGGGTTTGCAAACCCCATTTCCGCTGTTTGTCCGTAATTGGGTGCGTTCTCTCCTGTTTTGTTACCAGTCCCCTCCATCTTCTCATTTGTGCCCTGGATAGCTGTCAAATTTCAAAAATCTATCAAACTATTTTCACAGTTATCCAGTCGGTGTGGGTCAAGAAGTAATGCCATATGCACATGCATTTATATACAAACAGTTTATTTTATCCTGTACTGCTCTGTTTGTTACGTCTTCATAACGCAGTATTGCCCATAATTCCGTAATTTACCTATCTTAGTCTATCTTGCTTCATGTGCTATGTAGAAAGGACTTAGGCTGAAATTTTACTATACCTTCCTTTAGGGACAGTGTTTATTAACGCACGATATTTTGTCGATAGTTTTTTTTCATTCATATGTATTGGTCGTACAATTTGTATTATTAAATTAGCATTTTCAGATTCTAATTCTCTGAATCAATTACAATTGCACCTAAGAACTTCCTCGTTTGTTGGCAGAAACAAACTCGGTTTAATTATTTCTGGGTGTGCCAAAGCCTTTTGCAGAAATTGAGATTTTGTCCCGGTTTCAAATATGAATGGCCATGTGCTTGACTGATGCTTGTTTAATATTCCGTATCTCTTAACGCCATGGCACATGCGGAATGGTCGTGATAACTTCTGCGCATATTCTTTGGTAAAGTCACGTAAAGTATTTTTTTGTAATTTTTGTTATTTTCTTTGAACCTATCTATGTGACTTTACCGAAAGACCCAAATAATATTCGCACAATAAGTTACCACGACCATTCCGCATGTGCCATGGTGTTAAAAATAGCAAAGTAGTTTTTTGTAATTTTTTGATATTTTCTTTGAACCTATCTACATGACTTTACCGAAAGGCCCAAAGAATATGAATTCCTGCAGTCACGAAAGCTTTAAGTCAGTATTTATTGTGCGTAGTAACGGGTGGAGGCCCCATGGTGTAGAGAGAATTTTGGCGTATGTAATCTCCACCACTGGCAAGTGTGTGTTATCGCTTCTCGGCCTTTTGGCTAAGATCAAGTGTAGTATCTGTTCTTATCAGTTTAATATCTGATACGTACCACATTGTGGTACCTTATATTAAATAGATTTTTGGCACAGGGAGATGGAATAGGGGCTTGCTCCGTCCACTCCGCGCATCAACCCGGTATTGCAGTTTCTCCGGAAATGGTGCACCTCCCTGCTGGGGGAGGAATATCATCAAACAAAAGTAGACTATGTTGGGTTTGCAAACCCCATTTCCGCTGTTTGTCCGTAATTGGGTGCGTTCTCTCCTGTTTTGTTACCAGTCCCCTCCATCTTCTCATTTGTGCCCTGGATAGCTGTCAAATTTCAAAAATCTATCAAACTATTTTCACAGGTATCCAGTCGGTGTGGGTCAAGAAGTAATATGTCATATGCACATGCACTTATATACAAACAGTTTGTTTTATCCTGTACTGCTTTGTTTGTTACGTCTTCATAACGCAGTATTGCCCATAATTCCGTAATTTACCTATCTTAGTCTATCTTGCTTCATGTGCTATGTAGAAAGGCCTTAGGCTGAAATTTTTCTATACCTTCCTTTAGGGACAGTGTTTTTTAACGAACGATATTTTTTCGATAGTTTTTTTCATTCATATGTATTGGTCGTACAATTTGTATTATTAAATTAGCATTTTCAGATTCAAATTCTCTGAATCAATTACACTTGCACCTAAGAACTTCCTCGTTTGTTGGCAGAAACAAACTCGGTTTAATTATTTCTGGGTGTGCCAAAGCCTTTTGCAGAAATTTAGATTTTGTCCCGGTTTCAAATATGAATGGCAGTGTGCGTGACTGATGCTCGTTTAATATTACGTATCTCTTAACACGATGGCACATGCGGAATGGTCGTGATAACTTTTGCGCATATTCTTTGGTGAAGTCACGTAAAGTATTTTTTTGTAATTTTTGTTATTTTCTTTGATCCTATCTATGTGACTTTACCGAAAGACCCAAATAATATTCGCACAATAAGTTACCACGACCATTCCGCATGTGCCATGATGTTAAAAATAACAAAGTAGTTTTTGTTATTTTTTGATATTTCTTTGAACCTATCTACATGACTTTACCGAAAGGCCCAAAGAATATGAATTCCTGCAGTCACGAAAGCTTTAAGTCAGTATTTATTGTGCGTAGTAACGGGTGGAGGCCCCATGGTGTAGAGAGAGTATTGGCGTATGTAATCTCCACCACTGGCAAGTGTGTGTTATTGTGGTGCCACAGCGACGTGGCTGCTCTGCCGAGCCAGGGAGCCGCCCGGCTTCCCCCACCGCACTGCCCCCCATCACCCCCCCCCACATAAGCACACACCTGCACGCATTGCCCCCCCCCCATAGAGCTGGAAGGGAAGGTCACCTGATCGACCGGTTTTTATCCGAGAAACCCTTATCGGGAATAACTCTCACGGTTTCCGGCGATCAGGGAATTGGATGACCTCCCCCGTGCTACGTGGCACCGCGGCGCTTCGGCCAGCCTTAATATGGTGTGGTCGCGGCGTGGGGCATTCGGCCACCGCGGTTGAGGTGCATTTCCCCCCACACACGCGAGTATCGACGGGGCAGGCAGAGAAACCCTTATAAGTATTGTGATAGAGGAGCATCGTTAGAAAACACGCAGCGCATCTGAACGCATAATCAGGCACCCCCGCACAGGCAGCGGAGGGACGACGTAATTACGCTCGGGCACGCAGGCACCATTATTAGGGGAGTTAAAGAATAAGGCTATTAGTATGAATAACCTGGAGAGCGGGGGCACGCGGGCAGCCGTGCACAAATTCCCACGGCGCACCTTTGTAATGGACGCCGCCGCATGAACCTCGATGATGGGGGCCTGCGTGAGAAAGGGATTAATTAGGATTTACGAGCCCATTGTTCAGCGCAGCACCCCTTTGAGGTAGGGAGAATAAATAGGGGGGCGCAAGGGGGAAGGGGCGCGCTTCTCTCCAGGCCAGCGGACCAGCAGCAGCTGCAGCCAGCGACCTGGACGTCCGTGCGACGTATCGAGGTACCTCCACGGGCGCCAAACAGTGAGTGGGGAGGTGAGGTAGGATAATAGCCGATAAATAGGGAATAGGTACCGGTTTAGTGGAATAGGCCAGCCTCGTCGACTCACTGATTCAACATTAAGTTACCAGGTAATAAATCATTAATAGCGAAGCGTGGTCTCGCGTGATCTTGTCGTGCAGTGTGAGCGCGTGGGGAAGCGTGTGTACGCAGTGGTTCTGTAGTGCTGCGGCTCGCCTCGGGGGAGCGCTGCGCAGAGCGGTGCGCGTGTGGGTGCGCGTGTGTTCACTACGTATATGATACAGGTGTGCGATCACAACGTGAGTGCTCCGTGTTGAGTGAGTGCCGCGCAGAGCTGTGTGTGGGTGTGCGCGTACGTAAATTAACCATGCCGGCTACGCGGACCCGCGGTGGAGGGGAATCCTCGGGCGACGGCTCCCACACCACGGGTGGGGAACCTAGCAGCGGGGGGGCGATTGATGATGCTTGCCCGGCCGTTAACATTATCGAGGGAGGGATCTCGGGGGCTAGCGACCCCCACATATTGGTGTCAGAAGTGAGATGATCCCCCGCACCCCCAAGGGAAAGAGGCCCCCCAACCCAGATTAAAATCAAAGGCACATTTACGGGCAAAGGAATTCCAACATGGAAATCGTTTGCCCGCAGCATCAGGGGGGCTAAAAAAGTTAATGGGTGGTCAGATGAGGAGGCGTTGCAGCAGTTAGAGCTACATTTAGATGGGCGAGCAGCTGACTTTGTGGAAGCTTTGCCCGCAAGCGCACAAACTCAGTGGGAAAAATTAATGTGCGAACTCGAACGGCGCTTCGGCGCCTATGACGAGGAGGATGCGCAGACGGCCTTAGAGGCACGCCGTCGCCAGCCCGGCAAGGATCTACGAGATTATGCCGAGGATGTACGCATGTTGACCCAGCTCGCGTACCCAGAGTACGAGGCCAAAATAATTGAGGGCCTCGCCGCCGGTAAAATCCAGCGATATTTGGCACGCACCCCGTGGTGGCAGCCAAATGTAGACGGTGCACGCCTCTCCTTTAACACCCTCGTCGAGCGCTCGCGCAAATGCGAGAAACTCTCGGGTGAGCGCGCGCAGCCTCGAGGGAGGGGACGAGAGTGCGCCGTAGCGAGCCTACTCTCCGACGAGGAGGAAGAGCTCGCCATCGCAGTAAGGGGACGGGCAAGGGAGCCCCAGAGACCCAGCGAAACAACCCCGGGTTGGGTAGCCGGGTTACAGACCGGCATAGGAGATATGGACGGTAAGATAACCAACGTAGGTGAGAATATGACCAAGCTGCAATCCTCCGTTGAGACCATTCGATCCGAGATGGGGGAACTAGACTCCACGGTAGGAGGGCTAACTGGAAGGAAAGCCCGACTAGAAGCAGAGTATGAGCAGCAGCGCACTGGGGGAGGAGGGAGTGGGAAGAGAGCCCACTACGGAGCCGCCACCCCTCCCTGGGCGTGTTATGTGTGCGATCGGCGAGGGCATCTCAGGAGGGACTGTCCTCAGGTCGCCCGAGCTAGACAAGAGCTAAGGTCAAACACTAAGGCCCCCCTAGAGAGGGGACCACCGGGGGGTCAAATCGACGTAGCCCCGACACAAACAAGCTGTGAGAATAATGGCGAGCGAGTGATCTCCACACAGGTTCCAGCAACAACGCCCACAGAAACGGTGACTCCTGGCGACTGGCTACGGGAGCTGGTGGCGGGGATCACGGGGGCCACGTCGCTGGTGGAAGGGGAGGTAAACGGAGTGCGTACCCGAATCCTGCTGGACACGGGGGCGGTGGCCTCGCTCGTGAGCGCAGCGCACTGCAGCGCGATCGGGGTCGACGTGCGTCACCTGCAGGCCCCGGACCGCGCGCTGCACACGGCGAGCGGAGCCGGAATGGGGTTGCTGGGGAGAACCACCCTAGAGGTCCGCATAGGCAGCCAGGTGTGCACCCAGGAGTTCTACGTGTCGAGTGCGTTGTGTCACGAGTGTATCGCAGGTACCGACCTCTTAGAAACGGCTGGGACTCAACGTGCAACCCCGCCAGCGATGCGCCACCATGGAGAGCAACGGCGAGCGGATACCGTTCCTGGGACGAGAACCGACGTGCCCCCGCTTCGCACCTGTGGCCGCTATCCTGGCGACGGCAGTCACCATCGGCCCGCTCACCGAGATGCTGGTGCCGGTGGCAACATCCCCCACCGACCCCGCGCTCCGACCATCAGGGGAGGTAATGCTAACTCCTCACCCGGAGTTGGCAAAACGGTATGGGGTCGTGGGATCCGCCACGTTGGTAAACGCAGATGGGGACCGATTGTTTATGCGGATTTTTAACCCCCACAGTACCCCAGCGATACTGCGGCGGCACACCCCGATAGCCACCGTACACCCCCTGCACGCACGCCACTCTAACGACTCGGTGTTCGCACTCTGGGCTGAGGACCCCGGGCGTCCTGAGGGTGACCAGGACCTGGCCTGGCGAGTCGGCCCGACTCCCCGAGCCGAGGTCATTCCCCTGCTCGACGCGTTACATGTACCATGGGCGGATTTACCTAAGGGAGAGGCCGATCGGCTGCGCGAGTTACTGCGGGAGTATGCCGACGTATTCAGTGAACACGACTCGGACGTGGGTCGGACCGATCTTGTTAAGCACCAAATTGATACCGGTGCAGCCCGACCCATCAAACTCCCTGCGTACCGAGTGGGCGCACCCGAACGCGCCCAAATCAAAGAGGCAGTTGGGGACATGCTTCACGATAACATAATTCAGCCCTCGGCGAGCCCCTGGTCAGCCCCAGTGGTACTAGTAACGAAAAAGGATGGGTCAACCCGGTTCTGCGTCGATTACCGTAAACTAAATGCAGTCACGCTCGGCGATGCCTTCCCCATACCCCGCATCGACGACACCTTCGACAGTCTCGCAGGAGCGCGGTATTTTTCCACCCTCGATCTGGCGTCCGGTTACTTGCAAGTGGAGATGACGGAGGAGGATCGGCCAAAAACAGCATTCACCACCCCGATGGGCCTGTTTGAGTTTCGAGTGTTGCCGTTCGGACTCACTAACGCGCCCGCGACGTTCCAGCGGTTGATGGAGTTGGTGATGCGGGGCTTGCAGTGGGAACAGTGCCTGATTTACTTGGACGATGTGATAGTGTTCAGTAGATCTTTATCTGAGCATTGGTCCAGGCTTCGAGAGGTGTTCCAGCGACTGCGAGCGGCTCATCTCAAGCTCAAGCCGCGTAAGTGTTACATTGCGCAGCGCGAGGTGGGGTACCTCGGACACCGAGTCAGCGAGGCAGGGGTGAGCACCGATCCCGAGAAGGTGCGTGCCGTAGTGGATTGGCCGCGGCCGAGGAACCTGACGGAGATCAGGGCATTCTTAGGACTCGCCACTTATTACCGTCGATTTGTAAAGGGATTCAGTGAGATTGCACGCCCCCTCACCCAACTCACCTCCCCTAAGAACCCCTATCAGTGGTCAGAGGCCTGTCAGATGGCTTTCACCACACTCAAAGACCACCTCACCCACACCCCCACCTTGGCTTTTCCAGATTTCACCACCGATTTTATTTTGGACACTGACGCCTGCAGCAGTGGGCTGGGCGCGGTGCTGTCGCAAGTGCAGGGTGGGACGGAGCGGGTCATCGCGTACGCCAGTCGGACCCTGAGCGGGGCCGAGCTGAACTATTGCGTAACCCGTCAGGAACTGTATGCCGTGATTTTCGCGTGTAAACAGTTCCGACCGTACTTGTACGGCAGGAGATGTCGTGTGCGCACCGATCATTATGCACTGCAGTTCCTCCTTACATTCAAGGAACCGCGGGGGCAGATGGCTCGATGGCTGGCGCAGCTGCAGGAGTACAACCTGCAGATCGAGTACCGAGCGGGGCGGACACACGCGAACGCGGACGCCTTGTCAAGACGGCCCGCGGTGCGCGCTGAGACGAGGGAGGGAGACGCCTGCCCATGCTTCACGGGGGGACGCTGCCGCCAGGCAACAGAACCCAAGGAGCGCGCGGAAACTAAACTCCCCCCCCCCGAGAGAGAGTGCGGTGTGCGCCACAGGAACCCCTGCAGAAGGAGCCCGGGGACAGACGGATCATCCCACCCCAACCGGGCGGATCCAAGAGGATGTCGGCTGCGCCTTCCCGGGCTTGGACGACGAGCAGCTACGACAAACCCAGCAGCGGGATCCGGACCTGGCGGCGGTGGAGACGGCACTGCGAGAGAAGAAGGATGCACTACCAGGGCCCTGGAGCGGTTTGTATGCCCGGTTGTGTGTAGAAAACGGGGTGGTGAGGGAACTGGCCGACGCTGGGCAGCCGGGGTGCATCTGCGTTCCCGCCCATGTGCGACCCCAACTACTACGACTGGTACACGACCACCCGCTCGGGGGCCATGACGGGGAACGGCGCACCCGGGAGACTCTGCGTCGCCAGTATCTCTGGCCTAAATTGGCGCAAGATGTGGCCGCCTGGGTGCAGGGCTGCCGGGCCTGTCAGCAGTGTGGGCAAAAGCCGGCGAGGTACCAGGTACCCCTGAGGCCGTTCCGAGTCAGTCGGACGAATCAGTTGGTCGGAATCGACCTGCAGGGGCCCTTTCCACGATCCCACCGGGGCAACCGATATATTCTCGTAGCGGTGGAGTACTTCACCCGCTACCCCGTGGCGGTGGCTATCCCGGATAAAACAGCCCTCGTAGTGGCCCGGGCCTTCGTGGAAAACTATGTACTTAAGTGCGGGATCCCCGAACGAGTCATTACCGACCAGGGTAGTGAATTCGAGGCCGAACTATTCCAGGCGCTGTGCCGAGAGTTCGGGATCCAGAAGGACCGAACCACGGCGTATCACCCCCAGGCGAACGGGATGGTAGAGAGGATGAACCAGACTCTGGCCGGGAAGCTTAAACGCATGGCGGCCGCGAATCAACTGGACTGGGACGAACACCTCCCCTATGCCCTGTTCGCCTACACCACCGCCGTTCACACATCTACAGGACAGACCCCGTTCCTAATGATGTTTGGTCGCGAGTCTCGCCTGCCCGCAGATCTGCTGTTCGGTGTCCCTCCGCCGCAACAGGAGGAAGGGAGCCACCCCGTGGAGCACTTGCTGGAGACCCTCCGAGGGGCCAGGGGCCGAGCCTACCCGCACGGAGAGGCCGCGCACCAGCGGCAAGAGCAGGGCGCCCGACCCCGTATGGAGCCCCCCTTCTACACTGCGGGCTCCGAGGTGTGGCTGTACACTCCCCGCATCGGTGCCGGACAGGTGGGGAAGCTGACCACCTACTGGCGAGGACCCTGGATTGTGAGACGGCAGATCTCACCATGGACGGTGCTGATTCAGGGAGGAGAGAGGGGCCGGGAGATGGTGGTCAACATCCGCCGACTGAAGCCGTGGCGAGCAGCCCCCGAGGGGGGGAGCCCCGCCGTCCAAGTACCCCGAAACCCCGGGGTCCCCCCACCCCCCGTGCCCGGGGGCCTCGCGCAGTATATGGGCCCCACGGAGCCCCGGGCTCCGAGGGGCCCCGGGCGGGGCCGTGGGCGACGAGGACGGCGACCCCTAAACCCCACCGCCTCTGAGTTTGTTCCCCAGCCCGCAGGTGCCAGGGGCCGAGGGGAGCCGTTGGAATGGAGGAGGAGACCACCGCCGGAGCCCCAGGAGACGGAGCCGCCACCCCCGAGGCCAGCCACAAGGGCTGGGCGAATCCCGCGGACCCCGCGGCGATACCTCGTGGGGGCAACCCAGGCGAGGTGCTCCAGTCAACCCGGGACGGGGACTGGCACCCCGGGGGGCTATGTGGTGCCACAGCGACGGGGCCGCTCTGCCGAGCCAGGGAGCCGCCCGGCTTCCCCCACCGCACTGCCCCCCATCACCCCCCCCACATAAGCACACACCCGCACGCATTCCCCCCCCCATAGAGCTGGAAGGGAAGGTCACCTGATCGACCGGTTTTTATCCGAGAAACCCTTATCGGGAATAACTCTCACGGTTTCCGGTGATCAGGGAATTGGATGACCTCCCCCGTGCTACGTGGCACCGCGGCGCTGCGGCCAGCCTTAATATGGTGTGGTCGCGGCGTGGGGCATTCGGCCACCGCGGTTGAGGTGCATTTCCCCCCACACACGCGAGTATCGACGGGGCAGGCAGAGGGAATAAGTATTGTGATAGAGGAGCATCGTTAGAAAACACGCAGCGCATCTGAACGCATAATCAGGCACCCCCGCACAGGCAGCGGAGGGACGACGTAATTACGCTCGGGCACGCAGGCACCATTATTAGGGGAGTTAAAGAATAAGGCTATTAGTATGAATAACCTGGAGAGCGGGGGCACGCGGGCAGCCGTGCACAAATTTCCACGGCGCACCTTTGTAATGGACGCCGCCGCATGAACCTCGATGATGGGGGCCTGCGTGAGAAAGCGATTAATTAGGATTTACGAGCCCATTGTTCAGCGCAGCACCCCTTTGAGGTAGGGAGAATAAATAGGGGGGCGCAAGGGGGAAGGGGCGCGCTTCTCTCCAGGCCAGCGGACCAGCAGCAGCTGCAGCCAGCGACCCGGACGTCCGTGCGACGTATCGAGGTACCTCCACGGGCGCCAAACAGTGAGTGGGGAGGTGAGGTAGGATAATAGCCGATAAATAGGGAATAGGTACCGGATTAGTGGAATAGGCCAGCCTCGTCGACTCACTGATTCAACATTAAGTTACCAGGTAATAAATCATTAATAGCGAAGCGTGGTCTCGCGTGATCTTGTCGTGCAGTGTGAGCGCGTGGGGAAGCGTGTGTACGCAGTGGTTCTGTAGTGCTGCGGCTCGCCTCGGGGGAGCGCTGCGCAGAGCGGTGCGCGTGTGGGTGCGCGTGTGTTCACTACGTATATGATACAGGTGTGCGATCACAACGTGAGTGCTCCGTGTTGAGTGAGTGCCGCGCAGAGCTGTGTGTGGGTGTGCGCGTACGTAAATTAACCATGCCGGCTACGCGGACCCGCGGTGGAGGGGAATCCTCGGGCGACGGCTCCCACACCACGGGTGGGGAACCTAGCAGCGGGGGGGCGATTGATGATGCTTGCCCGGCCGTTAACATTATCGAGGGAGGGATCTCGGGGGCTAGCGACCCCCACATTATCGCTTCTCGGCCTTTTGGCTAAGATCAAGTGTAGTATCTGTTCTTATCAGTTTAATATCTGATACGTACCACATTGTGGTACCTTATATTAAATTGATTTTTGGGACAGGGAGATGGAATAGGGGCTTGCTCCGTCCACTCCGCGCATCAACCCGGTATTGCAGTTTCTCCGGGAATGGTGCACCTCCCTGCTGGGGGAGGGATATCATCAAACAAAAATAGACTATGGTGGGTTTGCAAACCCCATTTCCGCTGTTTGTCCGTAATTGGGTGCGTTCTCTCCTGTTTTGTTACCAGTCCCCTCCATCTTCTCATTTGTGCCCTGGATAGCTGTCAAATTTCAAAAATCTATCAAACTCTTTTCACAGGTATCCAGTCGGTGTGGGTCAAGAAGTAATATGTCATATGCACATGCACTTATATACAAACAGTTTGTTTTATCCTGTACTGCTTTGTTTGTTACGTCTTCATAACGCAGTATTGCCCATAATTCCGTAATTTACCTATCTTAGTCTATCTTGCTTCATGTGCTATGTAGAAAGGCCTTAGGCTGAAATTTTTCTATACCTTCCTTTAGGGACAGTGTTTTTTAACGAACGATATTTTTTCGATAGTTTTTTTCATTCATATGTATTGGTCGTACAATTTGTATTATTAAATTAGCATTTTCAGATTCAAATTCTCTGAATCAATTACACTTGCACCTAAGAACTTCCTCGTTTGTTGGCAGAAACAAACTCGGTTTAATTATTTCTGGGTGTGCCAAAGCCTTTTGCAGAAATTTAGATTTTGTCCCGGTTTCAAATATGAATGGCCGTGTGCGTGACTGATGCTCGTTTAATATTACGTATCTCTTAACACGATGGCACATGCGGAATGGTCGTGATAACTTTTGCGCATATTCTTTGGTGAAGTCACGTAAAGTATTTTTTTGTAATTTTTGTTATTTTCTTTGATCCTATCTATGTGACTTTACCGAAAGACCCAAATAATATTCGCACAATAAGTTACCACGACCATTCCGCATGTGCCATGATGTTAAAAATAACAAAGTAGTTTTTGTTATTTTTTGATATTTCTTTGAACCTATCTACATGACTTTACCGAAAGGCCCAAAGAATATGAATTCCTGCAGTCACGAAAGCTTTAAGTCAGTATTTATTGTGCGAAATAACGGGTGGAGGCCCCATGGTGTAGAGAGAGTATTGGCGTATGTAATCTCCACCACTGGCAAGTGTGTGTTATCGCTTCTCGGCCTTTTGGCTAAGATCAAGTGTAGTATCTGTTCTTATCAGTTTAATATCTGATACGTACCACATTGTGGTACCTTATATTAAATTTATTTTTGGGACAGGGAGATGGAATAGGGGCTTGCTCCGTCCACTCCGCGCATCAACCCGGTATTGCAGTTTCTCCGGGAATGGTGCACCTCCCTGCTGGAGGAGGGATATCATCAAACAAAAGTAGACTATGTTGGGTTTGCAAACCCCATTTGCGCTGTTTGTCCGTAATTGGTTGCGTTCTCTCCTGCTTTGTTACCAGTCCCCTCCATCTTCTCATTTGTGCCTTGGATAGCTGTCAAATTTCAAAAATCTATCAAACTCTTTTCACAAGTATCCAGTCGGTGTGGGTCAAGAAGTAATATGTCATATGCAAATGCACTTATATACAAACAGTTTGTTTTATCCTGTACTGCTCTGTTTGTTACGTCTTCATAACGCAGTATTGCCCATAATTCCGTAATTTACCTATCTTAGTCTATCTTGCTTCATGTGCTATGTAGAAAGGCCTTAGGCTGAAATTTTACTATACCTTCCTTTAGGGACAGTGTTTATTAACGAACGATATTTTTTCGATCGTTTTTTTTCATTCATATGTATTGGTCGTACAATTTGTATTATTAAATTAGCATTTTCAGATTCTAATTCTCTGAATCAATTACACTTGCACCTAATAACTTCCTCGTTTGTTGGCAGAAACAAACTCGGTTTAATTATTTCTGGGTGTGCCAAAGCCTTTTGCAGAAATTGAGATTTTGTCCCGGTTTCAAACATGAATGGCCGTGTGCGTGACTGATGCTTGTTTAATATTCCGTATCTCTTAACACCATGGCACATGCGGAATGGTCGTGATAACTTCTGCGCATATTCTTTGGTAAAGTCACGTAAAGTATTTTTTTGTAATTTTTGTTATTTTCTTTGAACCTATCTATGTGACTTCACCGAAAGACCCAAATAATATTCGCACAATAAGTTACCACGACCATTCCGCATGTGCCATGGTGTTAAAAGTAACAAAGTCGTTTTTTGTAATTTTTAGAAAATTATCTTTGAACCTATCTACATGACTTTACCGAAAGGCCCAAAGAATATTACTTCCTGCAGTCACGAAAGCTTTAAGTCAGTATTTATTGTGCGTAGTAACGGGTGGAGGCCCCATGGTGTAGAGAGAGTTTTGGCGTATGTAATCTCCACCACTGGCAAGTGTGTGTTATCGCTTCTCGGCCTTTTGGCTAAGATCAAGTGTAGTATCTGTTCTTATCAGTTTAATATCTGATACGTACCACATTGTGGTACCTTATATTAAATTGATTTTTGGGACAGGGAGATGGAATAGGGGCTTGCTCCGTCCACTCCGCGCATCAACCCGGTATTGCAGTTTCTCCGGAAATGGTGCACCTCCCTGCTGGGGGAGGGATATCATCAAACAAAAGTAGACTATGTTGGGTTTGCAAACTCTATTTCCGCTGTTTGTCCGTAATTGGGTGCGTTCTCTCCTGTTTTGTTACCAGTCCCCTCCATCTTCTCATTTGTGCCCTGGATAGCTGTCAAATTTCAAAAATCTATCAAACTATTTTCACAGGTATCCAGTCGGTGTGGGTCAAGAAGTAATATGTCATATGCACATGCACTTATATACAAACAGTTTGTTTTATCCTGTACTGCTCTGTTTGTTACGTCTTCATAACGCAGTATTGCCCATAATTCCGTAATTTACCTATCTTAGTCTATCGTGCTTCATGTGCTATGTAGAAAGGCCTTAGGCTGAAATTTTACTATACCTTCCTTTAGGGACAGTGTTTATTAACGAACGATATTTTTTCGATAGTTTTTTTTCATTCATATGTATTGGTCGTACAATTTGTATTATTAAATTAGCATTTTCAGATTCTAATTCTCTGAATCAATTACACTTGCACCTAATAACTTCCTCGTTTGTTGGCAGAAACAAACTCGGTTTAATTATTTCTGGGTGTGCCAAAGCCTTTTGCAGAAATTGAGATTTTGTCCCGGTTTCAAACATGAATGGCCGTGTGCGTGACTGATGCTTGTTTAATATTCCGTATCTCTTAACACCATGGCACATGCGGAATGGTCGTGATAACTTCTGCGCATATTCTTTGGTAAAGTCACGTAAAGTATTTTTTTGTAATTTTTGTTATTTTCTTTGAACCTATCTATGTGACTTCACCGAAAGACCCAAATAATATTCGCACAATAAGTTACCACGACCATTCCGCATGTGCCATGGTGTTAAAAGTAACAAAGTCGTTTTTTGTAATTTTTAGAAAATTATCTTTGAACCTATCTACATGACTTTACCGAAAGGCCCAAAGAATATTACTTCCTGCAGTGACGAAAGCTTTAAGTCGGTATTAATCAGAGGTGGGACAAAGTCATTGTTATGCAAGTCCAAGTCGAGTCGCAAGTCATCAAATTCATGACTCGAGTCTGACTCGAGTCCAAGTCACATGACTCGAGTCCACATCTCATAGGTGGGACAAAGTCATTGTTATGCAAGTCCAAGTCGAGTCGCAAGTCATCAAATTCATGACTCGAGTCTGACTCGAGTCCAAGTCACATGACTCGAGTCCACACCTCTGGTATTAATTGTGCGAAGTAACGGGTGGAGGCACCATGGTGTAGAGAGAGTCTTGGCGTATGTGTAGTGGTGATACGCGCTGGGTGTGTACGTCATGTGCCAGCGCGTATGTACGTGTGTGTGTGGTGACGCGCGCTGACGGGGAGGAGCAGGCGTCAGTGCGCGGGTGGGGGTAGTGCTGCTGATTGGCTGTGTGCCGGTGACGCGCTGAGAGGGAGTGATCGGGTGGCAGCGCGGTGTGATTGGTCGAGGAGTGGAAACACGCGCTGGGCGGAAACGGATCGTAGAGATAGCGCGTGGTGATTGGGTAACTGAGGAGCGGTGCCGACGTTGAGGTCCGCATCCGCTCCGTCTCCCGGGAGGAAGAGATATATAAGATGATGCACAGAGGAGTAGAGAGCAGAAGTGGAACCATCTAAGAATGAAGACGAAGGTGCAGAGATAGAGCCCGGAGAGGAGAGTAATGGAGAGTAATGGAGAGTAGAGGAGAGTAAGGTATAAGTGTGTAGCCAGAGAGAGAGAACGGTCTACACGAGCTGAGTACTGTATAGTGTGTAGCCAGAGAGAGAGAACGGTCTACACGAGCTGAGTAATGTATAGTGTGTAGCCAGAGAGAGAGAACGGTCTACACGAGCTGAGTGATGTATAGTGTGTAGCCAGAGAGAGAGAAAGGTCTACACGAGCCGAGTATGCATACGGTGTAGCCAGAGAGAGAGGAAGGTCTACACGAGCCGAGTATGCATACGGTGTAGCCAGAGAGAGAGATGCAAAGTCTACACGAGGCGAGTGGAGAGTGTAGCAGAGGCGCAGAGTCTACACGAGACGAGAGAAGAGTGTAGCCGAGGCGCGGAGTCTACACGAGGCACAGAGAGCCAGCAGCACAGAATCTAAGAGAGTCAAGAGAAGCGTAGGGCGGAGAGAAGAGGTCACGAGTTGTACCGTTGTATGGTGACCGCATTGTGAAGAAGAGAGGCCACGCGTTGTATCGTTACAAGTCAAGATTTAATAAAAGAAGTGTGTTCCCGTCAAGGAGTTTCCTGCCGTCATTTTCCAATACTTCATCTGGCGTCAGAAGCGAAACGGGCTTCCAAGCATGGAGACAAGGAAGACCCGTAGGACCCACGGGATTGACCGCGAGGAAAACCTGGACGACTCGGGGCCGCTGGTGGCGGGGGGTGAGGAGGAGGACTTGCCCACGCTACAGGATCCGTCGACGGCGCCGGCCGAGCGACCGGGGACCGACGCCGGGCTTCGTGAGGCACACTCCCGACTGGCGGAGCTGCTGCTCGCCGCCGCGTCCATCTTGGCGGAGATCAGCTCGTCGGGAGGAGCGGGGACGGTGGGGGACATTTTACAAGGTCGCCCCGCAGATTCCCGCCAAAACGAATGGGGGATTCCCGCCATTGCGCCTGGGCCTACTTTTGGCGGGAACAGCGAGCGCCACGTGGTGGTGGGTTCCCAAGCGCGCGCATCGACGTCATCAGCGCGCGAGGGGGTCCGCCATTTTACGTCTGCCGCTGGAGCCGCCATCTTACACACCGACGGAGAGGCGGAGAGGAACCACGAGGCGGATGACTTCATTTTTCAGCAGCGTCTGCCCACGTTGTCAGCCTTCAAGGCGGAAGGCGGAGACTGGGGCAAATTTCAGCGAAGGTTTTTGGCGCATCAAGAGATGTCAGCGTGGTCCGATGCTACGGCGCTGCGGGCGTTGCCTGCCCTGCTGGACGACGACGCGCTCGCTGCCTTCAGGTCTGCACGGAAGTCGGACCGCTCCACGCTGAAGGATGCGCTGGGTTTGTTGGCCAGGGTCTACGGACCTCCCTCGGCGTGCCGCCATCATTTCTACGCAAGACGGAAAGCGGCCACGGAGACCGCGCTGGCCTATCGCACGGCGTTGCTGGCTCTTGCTGATGCTGCGTTCCCTCGGATGGACGAGGAGGGCCAAGACGCGATGGTTTTGGAGCAGCTGCTTAAGTTGGCGCAGGACCTGGGGGTCCCTATCAACACAGCTGACGAGATTGATATTTCTTCTTTGAGAGTCGCCACGAGTATTCAAGCGCACGAGGCCCTACAACGGAAACAAGGAGTTGGTTGCAACGCTGCTGTCGTCGCAGCTCCGGGTTCGGTGGTCACCGAACCCCAAGTCGTCAGCCCACGAGAGGAGGCGTTCGCCACGGGACGACCAGGGGACTGGAGGCCGGGGGCTCGGTCGCCTCTGCGATCGGGCCGAAAGTCGGAGCAACCAAGATCTACTCCGACCCTCGTCACGTGCTATAACTGCGGCCTCCGGGGCCACGTGGCGTCCGGGTGCCGCGCTCCGCGTCAGCGCGCCATGGGTGCTCGGCTGGACGACGACCGAGATCCCAAGTCATCTCTACAATCCCCGGCAAGTCGCGGCACCTCACACGCTCGGCCTGTTTATTCGGCACACATGGGACGCCGCGTTGCGGCGGAGGAGGGCCGGTTAAGGTTCGGGGATTCGGTTCGGCGAGGGGGGTTCGGCCGGGACCAGGGAGACATTGAATGGGCGGAATTGGGGCATAGAATTGTGGCTGCTTCGGCGGGTTCGTCCGTTGTTACGGGATCTATTGATGGGGTCGAGATTAGGGTGTTAGTGGACACGGGGGCATCGGCAACTATTATATCGGACCTCATTTATGATATTCTCCCAGTCAAATGTCGTCCGCTGCTTCCAGTGGAGGTGCCATTTTACGCCGCTAATGGGGGATCGTTGGGCATTATCGGTCAGATTAGGGCGTCCATTTGCATTGGAAATATCAAATTGTCGGGACCCGTTTTCGTTTCGTCTTCTTTGGCGGTTCCGTGTCTTTTGGGCACTGATTTTTTGGCTAAAATGCCCATTAAAATTCTTATCGATCAACGATGCATTGAACTGCCATCGGGTCGCCGGATTGCATTTTTGACGAGCCCTACTGACATTCGGACGGCGTGCGCTACGATACAAGCGGTGGCGACACGGACCGTGCATGTGCCCCCGGGTTCACAGATGTTGATTCCCCTCCGGTTGCGGAAACCATGGGTGAGGGAGGCTTCGGAACAAAGTATGCTTTTGGGTCCTTCTAACAAGGCTGTCGGGGGTCTTGATTTATCGGTGGCTCACACTTTGGTGCGGGCTGACAGGGATCCGTTTGTGATGGTTTTGAACGCGGGGTCGCGGCCAGCTGTCATTCCGCAGGGCACCGTGCTGGCTCACGCGGCGCGGGTCCCTGTGGATGATGGGTTGGTTGCGCAGGTGGGCTCGAGCCCCGCGCGGAACGTTGAGCCAAGGGAAGACCTTGAGTGGGTCCATTCGCTATGCGCCGCCTCGGACGATTTGTCGGCGGCGCAGTTGGGTGCGCTGCGCGAGTTGCTCATAGAATTCTCTGATGTGTTCAGTAAACATGAGTATGACATTGGGTGCACGGATTTGTTGCACCACCACATTGAAACGGGCGATGCGGCGCCGGTCAAGCTAAATCCCTTCCGACTGAGTCCCGTGGAGAAGGAACATGTTCAGTCGGCTGTTAACGAAATGCTAGAAGCCGATATTATTTCGCCCTCCTCTAGCCCGTGGGGAGCGCCTATTGTGCTGGTTAAGAAGCAGGACGGGTCCCTGCGATTCTGCGTTGATTTCCGTCGCCTGAATAAGATCTCTGTGGCTGACGCGTATCCGCTCCCCAGGATGGATGAGTCCCTCGATGCATTGTCTGGTGCGCGATATTTTTCGACTCTTGATTTGTTATCGGGGTTTTGGCAGTTGCCGCTCGACGAAGAGTCGAAACCTAAGACAGCATTTCGGACTCCAGGGGGGCTGTTCCAGTTTAACCGGTTACCCAGGGGACTTCACTCCTCTCCAGCGACGTTTCAGCGACTTATGGAGTTGGTTTTGTCGGGCTTGCAGTGGGATACATGCTTGATTTATATGGACGATGTCATTGTTTTCAGTAAAACGTTTGAAGAACACCTCCAGCGATTGAGAGGGGTGTTCTTGCGAATGCGATCGGCTAAGCTGAAATTTAAACCGGCCAAATGTCACCTCCTTCGGAAGTCGGTTAGATACTTGGGTCACATTGTCGATTCTTCGGGGATCTCCACCGATCCCGCGAAGACGGATTGTGTCGGTTCGTGGCCGACACCTACGTCCGTTTCCGACGTGCGTAGTTTCATCGGGTTTGCTTCTTATTATCGGCGGTTCGTTGAGCACTTCGCCACTATTGCAAAACCCTTGCACGCTCTAACGGCGAAGGGAGTGAAGTTCAAATGGGGACCGGAGGAGGAGGCCGCGTTTCGCTCCCTCCGGGACGCCTTGGTGGGTGCCCCACCCTTGTGTTATCCCGATTTTGCGAGTCCCTTTTTGCTGGACACGGATGCTAGCAACACGGGCATTGGGGGGGTGCTATCCCAAGTCGTTGGGGGTGTCGAAAGAGTTGTCGCCTACGGTAGTAGGGTGTTGTCTCCGGCGGAGCAGCGCTACTGCGTCACCCGTCGCGAGCTGCTTGCCATTGTCTTTTTTGTGCAGCAGTTTAGGCCATATCTCTATGGTCGTCACTTTACGGTCCGAACGGACCACGCGGCGCTACAGTATTCATTGAGGGTCGCCCAACCCTCGGGCCAGTTGTCGCGTTGGTTGGAAGTCCTCCAGGACTATCAGTTTACGACTACGTACCGTAAGGGGTTGCGACACACAAATGCCGATTGCTTGTCGCGGTTGTTGCCTTGTGATGAATGCGCGTGTTTGTCGGGATCGGCGCGCTGTAAACCGACGCTTGCGGGGGAGATGGGGGCACTGGCTGCGACAGCGGGCGCACCGATCGTGGATGATTCCACTGCCTCTCAGGGTCGGGACTCGCTGCTCTCGTTGTCGCTCAGCGAATGGGGCCGTCTCCAGATGGCGGACAGCTCACTGCTAGCATTGCGCCGCAAGGTTGGGGGTCCCGAGGGGGACCAGGAGCGTACCGGCTCCTATGTACTTGAGCAGGGCATGTTATTGAGATGGGACAGTTTGTCCCGGCGGAACGCACTCGTGGTGCCTTCCGCTGTAAGGGGGAGGGTTGTCTTGGCGGCACATGAACGCCTCTTGCACTTGGGAGTTAACAAGACGCTTGCCCTGCTTCAGCGTGACTATTACTGGCCGGGAATGGGAAGTGATGTGGTAAATATTCTGAAGGGGTGCGTTGAGTGCGCCAGGCGTAAACCACCGCCCGTGGCAGCTAATCCACCACTGCAATCTATTCAGGTCTCGCGTACTAACGAGCTCGTTGCACTCGATATTTTGGGGCCCTTCCCAGTCACGCCGAGAGGGAATAAATATTTGTTAGTGGGGGTCGAATACTTTACCCGATGGCCTATGGCGTGGCCTCTCGCTAACCAGTCGGCAGCGGCTGTGACGGACGCCTTCGTCCAGGGCTATGTCCTGGACAAGGGGGCTCCCGAACGCCTGCTGACCGACCAAGGTAAAAAATTTTCGAGTAAATTGTTGCAAGAGGTGTGCGATCTGTTGGGTACCAAGAAGGTGCGTACCTCCCCGTACCACCCGCAGACAGACGGGATGGTGGAGAGACTCCACAAAACTTTGACTTCCATGCTGTGCCAGCAGGTGTGCGAGGCACATGTAGATTGGGACCTGCAGGTCCCGGGAGTCCTTGCCGCGTATAGAATGGCCCCCCATGCAGCTACGGGGTTTTCCCCATTCTATTTGATGTACGGTCGGGAAGCTGACCCGCCAATGGAAACGCAACTTGGCCTGTCCGCTCCACGAACTAATTCTAAATTGGCAGAACATATTAAGTTTAATATTCACAAGCTGACAGAGGCGAGGGAGGCCGCACGGCTTAATTCGCGGGCTCGCCAAATTGCTAATGAACGGTTGCGGGCACGGAAGGTGTCCGGGCACGATTGGAAACCAGGTGACAGGGCCTGGCTGCATTGCCCTCAGGCACCCTTGGCTACGTCGCCTAAATTGTTGAGACCGTGGAGGGGACCCGTGGAGGTCGTGCGCGTTGCACGACCCCAGTGCGTTCAGATAAAGTGGGGAAAGCGCCGTTGGTACGTTCACCCCTCCCGACTGAAACCGTTCTCGCCTCCATATGGCCTCCCCTTGTGTCGTCATGGCCGAGCGTGTGACGTGACCGGCGACCCACAGGGGGAAATGTCTCTGCCTGATCCACGCGTATTTTCGCCTGATCTGCTCCCAGGTGTCTCGGATCTGACAGCTGCCGACCACCGGCGGCCGGATCTCCGCGGCGGGGCCGGCCCTTTCAGGCCCGTTCCGCGCCGTCTGGAGCAGCCGGAACCGTCGGACGGTCGTCAGTGTCCCGCCCCATACGACGGACCAGCCAGACGGACTCGCGCCAAGTCGTGCTACTTTGCGCGACCCGCCTCATGAGGAGTCGGGGCTGTTGGTGCGCCTCGTCACTGCGTGTAGTCGCAGGGGCGCGGGGCGCGTTCGTTTTCTGGAATTTGCTTGTATTGTGTTGTTGTTGACTTTTCGTGTTAATTGTCAATTTGTACATAGTTGTTCTTGTTGTTGTTGTTCTTGTTGTTATGTTACGGGGCACACTGGGGGGTTACGGGGTTTTTTTTTTGGTTGGTTGTCATCTTATCGTAGCGGTTGGTTGTTGTTAGCAGCCGGGCCGGCTGCGAGCTATGTGGGAGGGGGTGATGTAGTGGTGATACGCGCTGGGTGTGTACGTCATGTGCCAGCGCGTATGTACGTGTGTGTGTGGTGACGCGCGCTGACGGGGAGGAGCAGGCGTCAGTGCGCGGGTGGGGGTAGTGCTGCTGATTGGCTGTGTGCCGGTGACGCGCTGAGAGGAAGTGATCGGGTGGCAGCGCGGTGTGATTGGTCGAGGAGTGGAAACACGCGCTGGGCGGAAACGGATCGTAGAGATAGCGCGTGGTGATTGGGTAACTGAGGAGCGGTGCCGACGTTGAGGTCCGCATCCGCTCCGTCTCCCGGGAGGAAGAGATATATAAGATGATGCACAGAGGAGTAGAGAGCAGAAGTGGAACCATCTAAGAATGAAGACGAAGGTGCAGAGATAGAGCCCGGAGAGGAGAGTAATGGAGAGTAATGGAGAGTAGAGGAGAGTAAGGTATAAGTGTGTAGCCAGAGAGAGAGAACGGTCTACACGAGCTGAGTACTGTATAGTGTGTAGCCAGAGAGAGAGAACGGTCTACACGAGCTGAGTAATGTATAGTGTGTAGCCAGAGAGAGAGAACGGTCTACACGAGCTGAGTGATGTATAGTGTGTAGCCAGAGAGAGAGAAAGGTCTACACGAGCCGAGTATGCATACGGTGTAGCCAGAGAGAGAGGAAGGTCTACACGAGCCGAGTATGCATACGGTGTAGCCAGAGAGAGAGATGCAAAGTCTACACGAGGCGAGTGGAGAGTGTAGCAGAGGCGCAGAGTCTACACGAGACGAGAGAAGAGTGTAGCCGAGGCGCGGAGTCTACACGAGGCACAGAGAGCCAGCAGCACAGAATCTAAGAGAGTCAAGAGAAGCGTAGGGCGGAGAGAAGAGGTCACGAGTTGTACCGTTGTATGGTGACCGCATTGTGAAGAAGAGAGGCCACGCGTTGTATCGTTACAAGTCAAGATTTAATAAAAGAAGTGTGTTCCCGTCAAGGAGTTTCCTGCCGTCATTTTCCAATACTTCATATGTAATCTCCACCACTGGCAAGTGTGTGTTATCGCTTCTCGGCCTTTTGGCTAAGATCAAGTGTAGTATCTGTTCTTATCAGTTTAATATCTGATACGTACCACATTGTGGTACCTTATATTAAATTGATTTTTGGGACAGGGAGATGGAATAGGGGCTTGCTCCGTCCACTCCGCGCATCAACCCGGTATTGCAGTTTCTCCGGAAATGGTGCACCTCCCTGCTGGGGGAGGGATATCATCAAACAAAAGTAGACTATGTTGGGTTTGCAAACTCTATTTCCGCTGTTTGTCCGTAATTGGGTGCGTTCTCTCCTGTTTTGTTACCAGTCCCCTCCATCTTCTCATTTGTGCCCTGGATAGCTGTCAAATTTCAAAAATCTATCAAACTATTTTCACAGGTATCCAGTCGGTGTGGGTCAAGAAGTAATATGTCATATGCACATGCACTTATATACAAACAGTTTGTTTTATCCTGTACTGCTCTGTTTGTTACGTCTTCATAACGCAGTATTGCCCATAATTCCGTAATTTACCTATCTTAGTCTATCTTGCTTCATGTGCTATGTAGAAAGGCCTTAGGCTGAAATGTTACTATACCTTCCTTTAGGGACAGTGTTTATTAACGAACGATATTTTTTCGATAGTTTTTTTTCATTCATATGTATTGGTCGTACAATTTGTATTATTATATTAGCATTTTCAGATTCTAATTCTCTTAATCAATTACAATTGCACCTAAGAACTTCCTCGTTTGTTGGCAGAAACAAACTCGGTTTAATTATTTCTGGGTGTTCCAAAGCCTTTTGCAGAAATTGAGATTTTGTCCCGGTTTCAAATATGAATGGCCGTGTGCGTGACTGATGCTTGTTTAATATTCCGTATCTCTTAACACCATGGCACATGCGGAATGGTCGTGATAACTTCTGCGCATATTCTTTGGTGAAGTCACGTAAAGTATTTTTTTGTAATTTTTGTTATTTTCTTTGAAGCTATCTATGTGACTTTACCGAAAGACCCAAATAATATTCGCACAATAAGTTACCACGACCATTCCGCATGTGCCATGGTGTAGTAACGCTCACGACTCATTCACACCGGAGTTGGAGGCACACTTGTTTATTTAACACCAACGTTGTGACATACACATTTGAGGGGGTATCGGCCCCCTCACCCGTCTATCTGAGGACACACCTCTCTAGCTAACCCTAGCCTGCCTCTGAGTCCTCCACTAATGGGCTAGGGGAGGCTATCTTGGCCCGACACTGGTCAGTCGGGCCCGGTACCCAGAGTCCAGACCAGCACTGGCTCTGGCCCTGGTACCACGCCACTGGCTCGAGCCTGCGCGGTCCTGATAAGGACGGCGTACCAGGGGGAGTCCAGGGCTCTCTCTAAGACGTCTTCCGTCTTCTCTCCTTTAGCTAAACATCACTCCCGAGCCCTTCGATACATTCCCCTTTTATACCCAACCCCTCCCTGAGGGTTGGGGCCCCGGGGGATCATAACGACCGAATCGACCCCCCAGGGTGTCTGGCGCGGACGTCGCAGAGGGCACCTGCTCGTGCACTCATGTAGCCCCGCCTACTGTGTTTGTTTACCATAGGCTGCCATGCATAACGGGCTCTCTCTCTAACACCCCTACATCACTCCCCCCCGCATAGCATGCAGCCGTCCCGGCTGCCAACATACAAAAATTTGACAATAAAGGTGCCTTCACCCCCTGACCGCGCGTGTGCCTCACTATTTTTGAACAATAACAGGAACCAGAACAAGAACGCAACAGCAAGATGAGAAAACAACCCGTCGCACCCCCCCCGAATAAATACGAATTCCGTAAAAAAAACAGCCTATATACAATCAGCAGGGAACCCACCACGCACACACAACACACGGTGAAGCCAACATATGTACATCCGAGGAGTGGGGAACACACCACCCACACAACATCCAATGAACACAACAGCCATGTACACATTTTCCGGCCTCACAACAGTTTGCGCATTTTAGCGCGCGTCCTTGCAGCGGGCCCCTCACACGGGGTAACCGCGCGTGGCGGACCATCATGTGGCAATTGTCCGTCTTGGGGTGAGCATTCATCCGACTCCGCGTGACCCTCGGTATCCGCAGGAGGGGTGATCGGGCGTGAGCCCGTCACTCCTGATGCACCTGAAGGTGGCACAGCCGGCAAGGCATTAGGTGAGAGCGACGGAGACGGACCCAGCGAGTCGGCCGACCCCCCACATGCTTGGCCACGCGCGTGTGAAGTGTGATTGTGTACCGCAGAGAAGGGTTTTAACCTAGAGGGGTGCACGAACCATCGCCGCTTCCCCCACTTGATGCGCACGCACTGCGGTCGTAACACCTCCACCACTTCCACAGGGCCCCGCCACGGCCGCACCAGTTTAGAGGAGGTTGCCAGTGGCACCTGGGGGCAGTGCAGCCATGCCTTGTCCCCCGGCTTCCACTGCAGCATGTGCGCTCGACTCAATCTGAGGCGCTCATTCGCCTTCTGACGGAGGTCAGAGTTTTGCATTGCAGCATCCCGTGCCTCGGTCAATTTGTCCAGATTAAATTTAACGTGGTCAGCCAGATTAGTTTTTCCCTGCGGCACGGGGATCTGCAACTGGGCACGAACAGGCGGGTCTGGTTCTCGGCCGTACATGAGGTAAAAGGGAGAAAACCCCGTAGCTGCATGGGGTGCCATCCGGTACGCCGCCAAGACCCCCTGAATTTGTAGGTCCCAATCCGTTTGCGAGTCCGAAACTTGTTGTGATAACATGGACGTGATGGTGCGATGCAACCGTTCGACCATCCCGTCAGTTTGTGGGTGATATGGGGAGGTTCGAATTTTCTTTGTGCCCAGGAGATCACAGACTTGTCTGAGTAGTTTACCGGAAAAATTTCTGCCCTGGTCGGTCAGCAGCCTCTCCGGAGCACCTTTGTCCAGGACATAACCCTGAACAAAGGCCTCCACGATGGCTGCTGCCGACTGGTTGGCCAGAGGCCAGGCCATAGGCCAGCGTGTAAAATACTCGACACCAGTCAACAAATATCTATTCCCCCTGGGGGTGGCGGGGAATGGTCCCAAAATGTCCAGAGCGACCAGCTCGTTTATCCTGGACACTTTGATCGATTGCAAGGGCGGGTTAGACTCCCGTGCCGGCGGTTTGCGTTGTGCACATCGAGGGCATGATCCCAACAAATCCCCAACATCCCTCGTCATGCCAGGCCAATAAAAATCAAGTTGCAGCAAGGCGAGAGTCTTTTGGGTCCCCAGGTGTAGGAGGCGCTCATGAGCGGCCCATACCACCCTGCCCCGCAACCCAGTAGGGACCACCAGCCGATGTCGACGCGACTTCCCGTCCCAATGCATCAGCAGGCCTTGGCACATTTCCCATGCGTCGGAACCACCTCTTTTTCCCCCCGCCGCACCGCCAACGCGACGTCGCCACCCGAGGAGGGAGACATCCTCCATCTGGAGGCGCCCCCAGTCAATGACGGGCAACCCCAACAGGGAATCTTTGCCCTGTTGTTCGATCGAATTAGTAACTACTGTATCGTCGTCGTTGGCGGCCGCCAAGACAGGAACCGATGTGTCCCCTGGAGGTCTGCAACGTCCAGACCCCAGGAGGCATGCACACTCGGAGGTGGTTGGCAAGCGCGACAGAGCGTCCGCGTTGGTGTGGCGAACGCCCTTACGGTATGTGGTTTGGAAATCGTAATCCTGGAGGACCTCCAACCATCGGGACAATTGTCCCGATGGCTGTTGAACCCTCAGGGCGTACTGCAGTGCCGCATGATCTGTGCGGACGGTGAAATGCCGACCGTACAGATATGGGCGATACTGTTGGATGAAATGGACAATTGCCAACAGTTCCCTACGGGTGACACAATATCGTTGCTCCGCTGGAGACAACACCCGACTGCCGTACGCAACCACACGTTCCACGCCGTCAACCACCTGGGAGAGCACGCCCCCAATACCCGTGTTGCTCGCATCGGTGTCGAGCAAGAATGGTTTTGAAAAATCAGGGTAAATCAGGGGAGGAGCGTTTACCAAAGCGTCCCGAAGGGAGCAAAAAGCAGCTTCCTCCTCCTGACCCCAGCAGAACCGAACCCCTTTTGATGTTAAAGCGTGTAGGGGTTTTGCTATAGTCGCAAAATTAGCGACGAAGCGTCTATAATACGACGCAAACCCAATAAAACTCCTAACCTCTCCCACTGAGGTGGGAGTCGGCCAGGAGCTTACACACTGCGTTTTGGCGGGATCGGTAGAAATACCTGAGCGTCCCACGATGTGCCCCAAATAACGCACCGACTCGCGTAACAAATGGCATTTTTGGGGCTTAAATTTCAAATTAGCAGCCCGCATCTTTAGGAAAACCGCCCGCAACCTCTGGAGATGTTCATCAAAAGTTTTGCCAAAGACAATAACGTCATCCAAATAAATCAGGCACGACTCCCATTGCAATCCAGCCAAAACCAATTCCATCAACCGCTGGAAAGTTGCCGGCGCTGAGTGTAAGCCCATCGGCAACCGGTTGAATTGAAACAGGCCGTGCGGAGTACGGAAAGCAGTTTTAGGCTTTGAATCATCGTCCAGAGGAAGCTGCCAGAATCCCGAAAGTAAGTCCAATGTGGAGAAGAATCGCGCTCCCGCCAAGGCGTCAAGCGATTCGTCCATCCGTGGGAGCGGGTATGCGTCGGCAACCGTAATTTTATTAAGGCGCCGAAAGTCAACGCAAAACCGCAACGAACCGTCCTGCTTCTTAACCAGGACGATCGGCGCTCCCCAAGGGCTGTTGGAGGGAGAAATGATGTCGGCGGCTAGCATGTCATCAACAGCCGATTTGACATGGTCCTTTTCGGCGGGACTCAACCGAAAAGGATTCTGGCGTATTGGCGCGCTGTCACCCGTATCAATATGGTGACGCAGCAGATTAGTGCAGCCCAAATCGTATTTATCCCGACTGAAAACGTCGGAAAATTCCCTTAGTAGTGTCTTAAGACGTTGACGCTCTAAATTTGACAGGTCCGTCGATCCCGCACAAAGCGCCTCGAGCCACCCTTCATCGCTGTCCGAATGTGGTCGCGGTGCAGGGACAGCGCCGACATGACTCGCGACGGGTTCCTCACAGGGCACCGGCGTTGCGTGAGCAAGCACGGTCCCCTGTGGGACCACCACCGTCTGCGAGCCCACATTGAGGACCGCGATGAAGGGTTCTCCTTCCCCTCTCACTATGGTCTGGGCCGGGAGTAAATCAGGTCCACTGACCCCGGCCCTAGACGGTCCCAACAGAACCCCTTGAGCCCCAATGCCCTTAGCGAAGGGCCGCCGAAGTTTCAAAGGAATCAACATTTGCGCCCCCGGAGGAACGCGCACCGTTCTATCTACGAACGCCGGCACCATCGCGAACGCCGTCCGGCTCGTAGCGGGGGATGGCAGAAACGCCATGCGTCGGCCCGATGGGAGCTCAATGCATCCCTGGTCGATTAATATCCTAATCGGCATTTTGGCCAGGAAGTCCGTCCCCAGCAGGCACGGAACCGCCAGCGAGGAGGAAACAAAAATCGGCCCAGACAATTTAATATCCCCGACACAAATTTGGGCACGAATTTGTCCGATGATGCCAAGTGAACCCCCGTTAGCAGCAAAGAATGGCACGTTAACAGGCATCAAAGGACGGCTTTGGGCAGGGAGAATGTTATAAATCAACTCCGAAATAATGGTCGCCGATGCTCCTGTATCGACCAGGATGCGCACCTCGACCCCATCGATGTGACCCACAACGGCCGACGACCCTGACGACGCGGCTACAACCCGATGGGCCAACACGGACCACTGGCTGGGTTCAATCTGAGTACCCAGAGCGGTGCGTGTTGGTGCCATGGTACGCGATATTGGCCCCCCCTTCGCTGCGGTGTTTGAGTGTGTGACGGGCGTGTGCGTGGGCCAAGCATGAGGGGTGCCGCGACTCGCCGGATTATGATGGTGGAGCTTGTGACGAGGGCCGGCGTCCCGTTGAGGTGTCGTCCTGCGCTGCCCAGGAGAGCGGCACCCCGAGGCGACGTGGCCCCGGATGCCGCAGTTGTAACAGCGTGGAAGCGCTGGTGACGACGATGGATGTTGTAGACGGCTTGAACCGGCCCGGTCCTCCCGTACTCCCGCTCCATGCTGCCGTTGATGGTCGATGGCGCAAACCTCTTCCGCCGGGAGGGTGGCTGCAGCGACGGCACGCCCGCTCGCCGCCTTGCTAGCCTTCCGTCGTTGAGAGGACAGGTTTGCGTGGAGAAGACGGGCCGCTTGGAGGGAGCACATCTCTGCATCGTCCTGTGCGACAATGACGATGTCTAAGTCGTCCGCCAGCAAAAGTATCTTCTCTGTCACCATGGCGTCGACACCCTCGTCATCCATTCGTGGAAAGGCCTCCTTCGCCAGTGCCAGGAGGCTTGTGCGGTACGCCAGGGGCGACTCCTTCGTCCCCCGCTGGCGATCGTAAAAGAGTTGGCGACAGTCCGATGGTGGACCATATACCGCCGACAGCACCTGCATCGCCTTCCGCAGCGTGGAGCGCCTCTCCTTCGAAGCCGATGTTAGAGTGGCGAGGGCGTCGCTGTCGAGAAGTGCTGGCAGCGCGCGGAGAGCCTCGGCGTCTGTCCACTGTGCCATCTCCTGGTGAGCGAGGAAGCGCCGCTGGAAGCCGCCCCAGTCGCCATCCTCGCCCACAAATTCCTTGAGTGGAGGTAGCCGCTGATGTAAGGCAGCGGCTGCAGAGGAAGAACGCACTCCCTCGTCCGCCTCACTCAACTCAGCGTCGGCACGAACCAGCGATGGCATCGCCGGTCGCACCCGTGGTGACGTTCCGCCCGTTGGTGGTGACGCGGCAGGTACTGTACTCCCGCCGTTGGACGCGATGCTTAGAGCGGCCACGCCCTCAACAGCAGCTGCGGCGATGGCGGGAGTTTCAAAATGTTGCTCCGTGGAAATGGCGGGAAGGCGCTGTGATCGTCGGCTGCCGTTGCCCCGTGGCGGTCCCGCAGCCCCCAGCTGCGTGATGGTGTCGAGCATGGCGGCTGCGGCGTACAGCAGCTCGGTCAGCTTCGCGTGCGCCTCCCTCAGCCCCTCCATCGACGGCTCCCCTTCCTCCAGCTGCTGTGGCGTGGATGCGCCCAGCCCCGGCTGGTCGATGGCATCTTCAGCCGTCTCGGGCCCTCCGACTGCAGTGGTGTCTTCTGCCTCTGGTACCCCGACTCGAGTCGTCCGGCGTGTATCCATGTTCGTACTTTGTTTCACTTCTGACGCCAGATGTAGTAACGCTCACGACTCATTCACACCGGAGTTGGAGGCACACTTGTTTATTTAACACCAACGTTGTGACATACACATTTGAGGGGGTATCGGCCCCCTCACCCGTCTATCTGAGGACACACCTCTCTAGCTAACCCTAGCCTGCCTCTGAGTCCTCCACTAATGGGCTAGGGGAGGCTATCTTGGCCCGACACTGGTCAGTCGGGCCCGGAACCCAGAGTCCAGACCAGCACTGGCTCTGGCCCTGGTACCACGCCACTGGCTCGAGCCTGCGCGGTCCTGATAAGGACGGCGTACCAGGGGGAGTCCAGGGCTCTCTCTAAGACGTCTTCCGTCTTCTCTCCTTTAGCTAAACATCACTCCCGAGCCCTTCGATACATTCCCCTTTTATACCCAACCCCTCCCTGAGGGGTGGGGCCCCGGGGGATCATAACGACCGAATCGACCCCCCCAGGGTGTCTGGCGCGGACGTCGCAGAGGGCACCTGCTCGTGCACTCATGTAGCCCCGCCTACTGTGTTTGTTTACCATAGGCTGCCATGCATAACGGGCTCTCTCTCTAACACCCCTACAATGGTGTTAAAAATAACAAAGTCGTTTTTTGTTAGTTTTTTTATATTTCTTTGAACCTATCTACATGACTTTACCGAAAGGCCCAAAGAATATGAATTCCTGCAGTCACGAAAGCTTTAAGTCAGTATTTATTGTGCGTAGTAACGGGTGGAGGCCCCATGGTGTAGAGAGAGTCTTGGCGTATGTAATCTCCACCACTGGCAAGTGTGTGTTATCGCTTCTCGGCCTTTTGGCTAAGATCAAGTGTAGTATCTGTTCTTATCAGTTTAATATCTGATACGTACCACATTGTGGTACCTTATATTAAATTGATTTTTGGGACAGGGAGTTGGAATAGGGGCTTGCTCCGTCCACTCCGCGCATCAACCTGGTATTGCAGTTTCTCCGGGAATGGTGCACCTCCCTGCTGGGGGAGGGATATCATCAAACAAAAGTAGACTATGTTGGGTTTGCAAACTCTATTTCCGCTGTTTGTCCGTAATTGGGTGCGTTCTCTCCTGTTTTGTTACCAGTCCCCTCCATCTTCTCATTTGTGCCCTGGATAGCTGTCAAATTTCAAAAATCTATCAAACTCTTTTCACAGGTATCCAGTCGGTGTGAGTCAAGAAGTAATATGTCATATGCACATGCACTTATATACAAACAGTTTGTTTTATCCTGTACTGCTCTTTTTGTTACGTCTTCATAACGCAGTATTGCCCATAATTCCGTAATTTACCTATCTTAGTCTATCTAGCTTCATGTGCTATGTAGAAAGGCCTTAGGCTGAAATGTTACTATACCTTCCTTTAGGGACAGTGTTTATTAACGAACGATATTTTTTCGATAGTTTTTTTTCATTCATATGTATTGGTCGTACAATTTGTATTATTATATTAGCATTTTCAGATTCTAATTCTCTGAATCAATTACAATTGCACCTAAGAACTTCCTCGTTTGTTGGCAGAAACAAACTCGGTTTAATTATTTCTGGGTGTGCCAAAGCCTTTTGCAGAAATTTAGATTTTGTCCCGGTTTCAAATATGAATGGCCGTGTGCGTGACTGATGCTTGTTTAATATTCCGTATCTCTTAACGCCATGGCACATGCGGAATGGTCGTGATAACTTCTGCGCATATTCTTTGGTAAAGTCACGTAAAGTATTTTTTTGTAATTTTTGTTATTTTCTTTGAAGCTATCTATGTGACTTTACCGAAAGACCCAAATAATATTCGCACAATAAGTTACCACGACCATTCCGCATGTGCCATGGTGTTAAAAATAACAAAGTAGTTTTTTGTTAGTTTTTTATATTTCTTTGAACCTATCTACATGACTTTACCGAAAGGCCCAAAGAATATGAATTCCTGCAGTCACGAAAGCTTTAAGTCAGTATTTATTGTGCGTAGTAACGGGTGGAGGCCCCATGGTGTAGAGACAGTATTGGCGTATGTAATCTCCACCACTGGCAAGTGTGTGTTATCGCTTCTCGGCCTTTTGGCTAAGATCAAGTGTAGTATCTGTTCTTATCAGTTTAATATCTGATACGTACCACATTGTGGTACCTTATATTAAATTGATTTTTGGGACAGGGAGATGGAATAGGGGCTTGCTCCGTCCACTCCGCGCATCAACCCGGTATTGCAGTTTCTCCGGGAATGGTGCACCTCCCTGCTGGGGGAGGGATATCATCAAACAAAAGTAGACTATGTTGGGTTTGCAAACCCCATTTGCGCTGTTTGTCCGTAATTGGGTGCGTTCTCTCCTGCTTTGTTACCAGTCCCCTCCATCTTCTCATTTGTGACCTGTATAGCTGTCAAATTTCAAAAATCTATCAAACTCTTTTCACAGGTATCCAGTCGGTGTGGGTCAAGAAGTAATATGTCATATGCACATGCACTTATATACAAACAGTTTGTTTTATCCTGTACTGCTCTGTTTGTTACGTCTTCATAACGCAGTATTGCCCATAATTCCGTAATTTACCTATCTTAGTCTATCTTGCTTCATGTGCTATGTAGAAAGGCCTTAGGCTGAAATTTTACTATACCTTCCTTTAGGGACAGTGTTTATTAACGAACGATATTTTTTCGATAGTTTTTTTTCATTAATATGTATTGGTCGTACAATTTGTATTATTATATTAGCATTTTAAGATTCTAATTCTCTGAATCAATTACACTTGCACCTAAGAACTTCCTCGTTTGTTGGCAGAAACAAACTCGGTTTAATTATTTCTGGGTGTGCCAAAGCCTTTTGCAGAAATTTAGATTTTGTCCCGGTTTCAAACATGAATGGCCGTGTGCGTGACTGATGCTTGTTTAATATTCCGTATCTCTTAACGCCATGGCACATGCGGAATGGTCGTGATAACTTCTGCGCATATTCTTTGGTAAAGTCACGTAAAGTATTTTTTCGTAATTTTTGTTATTTTCTTTGAAGCTATCTATGTGACTTTACCGAAAGACCCAAATAATATTCGCACAATAAGTTACCACGACCATTCCGCATGTGCCATGGTGTTAAAAATAACAAAGTAGTTTTTTGTTAGTTTTTTTATATTTCTTTGAACCTATCTACATGACTTTACCGAAAGGCCAAAAGAATATGAATTCCTGCAGTCACGAAAGCTTTAAGTCAGTATTTATTGTGCGTAGTAACGGGTGGAGGCCCCATGGTGTAGAGACAGTCTTGGCGTATGTAATCTCCACCACTGGCAAGTGTGTGTTATCGCTTCTCGGCCTTTTGGCTAAGATCAAGTGTAGTATCTGTTCTTATCAGTTTAATATCTGATACGTACCACATTGTGGTACCTTATATTAAATTGATTTTTGGGACAGGGAGATGGAATAGGGGCTTGCTCCGTCCACTCCCCGCATCAACCCGGTATTGCAGTTTCTCCGGGAATGGTGCACCTCCCTGCTGGGGGAGGAATATCATCAAACAAAAGTAGACTATGTTGGGTTTGCAAACCCCATTTCCGCTGTTTGTCCGTAATTGGGTGCGTTCTCTCCTGTTTTGTTACCAGTCCCCTCCATCTTCTCATTTGTGCCCTGGATAGCTGTCAAATTTCAAAAATCTATCAAACTATTTTCACAAGTATCCAGTCGGTGTGGGTCAAGAAGTAATATGTCATATGCACATGCACTTATATACAAACAGTTTGTTTTATCCTGTACTGCTCTGTTTGTTACGTCTTCATAACGCAGTATTGCCCATAATTCCGTAATTTACCTATCTTAGTCTATCTTGCTTCATGTGCTATGTAGAAAGGCCTTAGGCTAAAATTTTACTATACCTTCCTTTAGGGACAGTGTTTATTAACGAACGATATTTTTTCGATAGTTTTTTTTCATTCATATGTATTGGTCGTACAATTTGTATTATTATATTAGCATTTTCAGATTCTAATTCTCTTAATCAATTACACTTGCACCTAAGAACTTCCTCGTTTGTTGGCAGAAACAAACTCGGTTTAATTATTTCTGGGTGTGCCAAAGCCTTTTGCAGAAATTGAGATTTTGTCCCGGTTTCAAACATGAATGGCCGTGTGCGTGACTGATGCTTGTTTAATATTCCGTATCTCTTAACGCCATGGCACATGCGGAATGGTCGTGATAACTTCTGCGCATATTCTTTGGTAAAGTCACGTAAAGTATTTTTTTGTAATTTTTGTTATTTTCTTTGAACATATCTATGTGACTTTACCGAAAGACCCAAATAATATTCGCACAATTAGTTACCACGACCATTCCGCATGTGCCATGGTGTTAAAAATAACAAAGTAGTTTTTTGTAATTTTTTGATATTTTCTTTGAACCTATCTACATGACTTTACCGAAATGCCCAAAGAATATGAATTCCTGCAGTCACGAAAGCTTTAAGTCAGTATTTATTGTGCGTAGGAACGGGTGGAGGCCCCATGGTGTAGAGAGAGTCTTGGCGTATGTAATCTCCACCACTGGCAAGTGTGTGTTATCGCTTCTCGGCCTTTTGGCTAAGATCAAGTGTAGTATCTGTTCTCATCAGTTTAATATCTGATACGTACCACATTGTGGTACCTTATATTAAATTGATTTTTGGGACAGGGAGATGGAATAGGGGCTTGCTCCGTCCACTCCGCGCATCAACCCGGTATTGCAGTTTCTCCGGGAATGGTGCACCTCCCTGCTGGGGGAGGAATATCATCAAACAAAAGTAGACTATGTTGGGTTTGCAAACCCCATTTCTGCTGTTTGTCCGTAATTGGGTGCGTTCTCTCCTGTTTTGTTACCAGTCCCCTCCATCTTCTCATTTGTGCCCTGGATAGCTGTCAAATTTCAAAAATCTATCAAACTATTTTCACAGGTATCCAGTCGGTGTGGGTCAAGAAGTAATATGACATATGCACATGCACTTATATACAAATAGTTTGTTTTATCCTGTACTGCTCTGTTTGTTACGTCTTCATAACGCAGTATTGCCCATAATTCCGTAATTTACCTATCTTAGTCTATCTTGCTTCATGTGCTATGTAGAAAGGCCTTAGGCTGAAATTTTACTATACCTTCCTTTAGGGACAGTGTTTAATAACGAACGATATTTTTTCGATAGTTTTTTTTCATTCATATGTATTGGTCGTACAATTTGTATTATTATATTAGCATTTTCAGATTCTAATTCTCTTAATCAATTACACTTGCACCTAAGAACTTCCTCGTTTGTTGGCAGAAACAAACTCGGTTTAATTATTTCTGGGTGTGCCAAAGCCTTTTGCAGAAATTGAGATTTTGTCCCGGTTTCAAACATGAATGGCCGTGTGCGTGACTGATGCTTGTTTAATATTCCGTATCTCTTAACGCCATGGCACATGCGGAATGGTCGTGATAACTTCTGCGCATATTCTTTGGTAAAGTCACGTAAAGTATTTTTTTGTAATTTTTGTTATTTTCTTTGAACCTATCTATGTGACTTTACCGAAAGACCCAAATAATATTCGCACAATAAGTTACCACGACCATTCCGCATGTGCCATGGTGTTAAAAATAACAAACTAGTTTTTTCTTATTTTTTGATATTTTCTTTGAACCTATCTACATGACTTTACCGAAAGGCCCAAAGAATATGAATTCCTGCAGTCACGAAAGCTTTAAGTCAGTATTTATTGTGCGTAGTAACGGGTGGAGGCCCCATGGTGTAGAGAGAGTCTTGGCGTATGTAATCTCCACCACTGGCAAGTGTGTGTTATCGCTTCTCGGCCTTTTGGCTAAGATCAAGTGTAGTATCTGTTCTTATCAGTTTAATATCTGATACGTACCACATTGTGGTACCTTATATTAAATAGATTTTTGGGACAGGGAGATGGAATAGGGGCTTGCTCCGTCCACTCTGCGCATCAACCCGGTATTGCAGTTTCTCCGGGAATGGTGCACCTCCCTGCTGGGGGAGGAATATCATCAAACAAAAGTAGACTATGTTGGGTTTGCAAACCCCATTTCCGCTGTTTGTCCGTAATTGGGTGCGTTCTCTCCTGTTTTGTTACCAGTCCCCTCCATCTTCTCATTTGTGCCCTGAATAGCTGTCAAATTTCAAAAATCTATCAAACTATTTACACAGGTATCCAGTCGGTGTGGGTCAAGAAGTAATATGTCATATGCACATGCACTTATATACAAACAGTTTGTTTTATCCTGTACTGCTCTGTTTGTTACGTCTTCATAACGCAGTATTGCCCATAATTCCGTAATTTACCTATCTTAGTCTATCTTGCTTCATGTGCTATGTAGAAAGGCCTTAGGCTGAAATTTTACTATACCTTCCTTTAGGGACAGTGTTTATTAACGAACGATATTTTTTCGATATTTTTTTTCATTCATATGTATTGGTCGTACAATTTGTATTATTATATTAGCATTTTCAGATTGTAATTCTCTTAATCAATTACAATTGCACCTAAGAACTTCCTCGTTTGTTGGCAGAAACAAACTCGGTTTAATTTTTTCTGGGTGTGCCAAAGCCTTTTGCAGAAATTGAGATTTTGTCCTGGTTTCAAATATGAATGGCCGTGTGCGTGACTGATGCTTGTTTAATATTCCGTATCTCTTAACGCCATGGCACATGCGGAATGGTCGTGATAACTTCTGCGCATATTCTTTGGTAAAGTCACGTAAAGTATTTTTTTGTAATTTTTGTTATTTTCTTTGAACCTATCTATGTGACTTTACCGAAAGACCCAAATAATATTCGCACAATAAGTTACCACGACCATTCCGCATGTGCCATGGTGTTAAAATTAACAAAGTAGTTTTTTCTTATTTTTTGATGTTTTCTTTGAACCTATCTACATGACTTTACCGAAAGGCCCAAAGAATATGAATTCCTGCAGTCACGAAAGCTTTAAGTCAGTATTTATTGTGCGTAGTAACGGGTGGAGGCCCCATGGTGTAGAGAGAGTCTTGGCGTATGTAATCTCCACCACTGGCAAGTGTGTGTTATCGCTTCTCGGCCTTTTGGCTAAGATCAAGTGTAGTATCTGTTCTTATCAGTTTAATATCTGATACGTACCACATTGTGGTACCTTATATTAAATAGATTTTTGGGACAGGGAGATGGAATAGGGGCTTGCTCCGTCCACTCCGCGCATCAACCCGGTATTGCAGTTTCTTCGGAAATGGTGCACCTCCCTACTGGGGGAGGAATATCATCAAATAAAAGTAGACTATGTTGGGTTTGCAAACCCCATTTCCGCTGTTTGTCCGTAATTGGGTGCGTTCTCTCCTGTTTTGTTACCAGTCCCCTCCATCTTCTCATTTGTGCCCTGGATAGCTGTCAAATTTCAAAAATCTATCAAACTATTTTCACAGGTATCCAGTCGGTGTGGGTCAAGAAGTAATATGTCATATGCACATGCACTTATATACAAACAGTTTGTTTTATCCTGTACTGCTCTGTTTGTTACGTCTTCATAACGCAGAATTGCCCATAATTCCGTAATTTACCTATCTTAGTCTATCTTGCTTCATGTGCTATGTAGAAAGGCCTTAGGCTGAAATTTTACTATACCTTCCTTTAGGGACAGTGTTTATTAACGAACGATATTTTTTCGATATTTTTTTTTCATTCATATGTATTGGTCGTACAATTTGTATTATTATATTAGCATTTTCAGATTCTAATTCTCTTAATCTATTACAATTGCACCTAAGAACTTCCTCGTTTGTTGGCAGAAACAAACTCGGTTTAATTTTTTCTGGGTGTGCCAAAGCCTTTTGCAGAAATTGAGATTTTGTCCTGGTTTCAAATATGAATGGCCGTGTGCGTGACTGATGCTTGTTTAATATTCCGTATCTCTTAACGCCATGGCACATGCGGAATGGTCGTGATAACTTCTGCGCATATTCTTTGGTAAAGTCACGTAAAGTATTTTTTTGTAATTTTTGTTATTTTCTTTGAACCTATCTATGTGACTTTACCGAAAGACCCAAATAATATTCGCACAATAAGTTACCACGACCATTCCGCATGTGCCATGGTGTTAAAAATAACAAAGTAGTTTTTTCTTATTTTTTGATATTTTCTTTGAACCTATCTACATGACTTTACCGAAAGGCCCAAAGAATATGAATTCCTGCAGTCACGAAAGCTTTAAGTCAGTATTTATTGTGCGTAGTAACGGGTGGAGGCCCCATGGTGTAGAGAGAGTCTTGGCGTATGTAATCTCCACCACTGGCAAGTGTGTGTTATCGCTTCTCGGCCTTTTGGCTAAGATCAAGTGTAGTATCTGTTCTTATCAGTTTAATATCTGATACGTACCACATTGTGGTACCTTATATTAAATAGATTTTTGGGACAGGGAGATGGAATAGGGGCTTGCTCCGTCCACTCTGCGCATCAACCCGGTATTGCAGTTTCTCCGGGAATGGTGCACCTCCCTGCTGGGGGAGGAATATCATCAAACAAAAGTAGACTATGTTGGGTTTGCAAACCCCATTTCCGCTGTTTGTCCGTAATTGGGTGCGTTCTCTCCTGTTTTGTTACCAGTCCCCTCCATCTTCTCATTTGTGCCCTGGATAGCTGTCAAATTTCAAAAATCTATCAAACTATTTTCACAGGTATCCAGTCGGTGTGGGTCAAGAAGTAATATGTCATATGCACATGCACTTATATACAAACAGTTTGTTTTATCCTGTACTGCTCTGTTTGTTACGTCTTCATAACGCAGTATTGCCCATAATTCCGTAATTTACCTATCTTAGTCTATCTTGCTTCATGTGCTATGTAGAAAGGCCTTAGGCTGAAATTTTACTATACCTTCCTTTAGGGACAGTGTTTATTAACGAACGATATTTTTTCGATATTTTTTTTTCATTCATATGTATTGGTCGTACAATTTGTATTATTATATTAGCATTTTCAGATTCTAATTCTCTTAATCAATTACAATTGCACCTAAGAACTTCCTCGTTTGTTGGCAGAAACAAACTCGGTTTAATTTTTTCTGGGTGTGCCAAAGCCTTTTGCAGAAATTGAGATTTTGTCCCGGTTTCAAATATGAATGGCCGTGTGCGTGACTGATGCTTGTTTAATATTCCGTATCTCTTAACGCCATGGCACATGCGGAATGGTCGTGATAACTTCTGCGCATATTCTTTGGTAAAGTCACGTAAAGTATTTTTTTGTAATTTTTGTTATTTTCTTTGAACCTATCTATGTGACTTTACCGAAAGACCCAAATAATATTCGCACAATAAGTTACCACGACCATTCCGCATGTGCCATGGTGTTAAAAATAACAAAGTAGTTTTTTCTTATTTTTTGATATTTTCTTTGAACCTATCTACATGACTTTACCGAAAGGCCCAAAGAATATGAATTCCTGCAGTCACGAAAGCTTTAAGTCAGTATTTATTGTGCGTAGTAACGGGTGGAGGCCCCATGGTGTAGAGAGAGTCTTGGCGTATGTAATCTCCACCACTGGCAAGTGTGTGTTATCGCTTCTCGGCCTTTTGGCTAAGATCAAGTGTAGTATCTGTTCTTATCAGTTTAATATCTGATACGTACCACATTGTGGTACCTTATATTAAATAGATTTTTGGGACAGGGAGATGGAATAGGGGCTTGCTCCGTCCACTCCGCGCATCAACCCGGTATTGCAGTTTCTTCGGAAATGGTGCACCTCCCTGCTGGGGGAGGAATATCATCAAACAAAAGTAGACTATGTTGGGTTTGCAAACCCCATTTCCGCTGTTTGTCCATAATTGGGTGCGTTCTCTCCTGTTTTGTTACCAGTCCCCTCCATCTTCTCATTTGTGCCCTGGATAGCTGTCAAATTTCAAAAATCTATCAAACTATTTTCGCAGGTATCCAGTCGGTGTGGGTCAAGAAGTAATATGTCATATGCACATGCACTTATATACAAACAGTTTGTTTTATCCTGTACTGCTCTGTTTGTTACGTCTTCATAACGCAGTATTGCCCATAATTCCGTAATTTACCTATCTTAGTCTATCTTGCTTCATGTGCTATGTGTAAAGGCCTTAGGCTGAAATTTTACTATACCTTCCTTTAGGGACAGTGTTTATTAACGAACGATATTTTTTCGATATTTTTTTTTCATTCATATGTATTGGTCGTACAATTTGTATTATTATATTAGCATTTTCAGATTCTAATTCTCTTAATCAATTACAATTGCACCTAAGAACTTCCTCGTTTGTTGGCAGAAACAAACTCGGTTTAATTTTTTCTGGGTGTGCCAAAGCCTTTTGCAGAAATTGAGATTTTGTCCCGGTTTCAAACATGAATGGCCGTGTGCGTGACTGATGCTTGTTTAATATTCCGTATCTCTTAACGCCATGGCACATGCGGAATGGTCGTGATAACTTCTGCGCATATTCTTTGGTAAAGTCACGTAAAGTATTTTTTTGTAATTTTTGTTATTTTCTTTGAACCTATCTATGTGACTTTACCGAAAGACCCAAATAATATTCGCACAATAAGTTACCACGACCATTCCGCATGTGCCATGGTGTTAAAAATAACAAAGTAATTTTTTGTAATTTTTTGATATTTTCTTTGAACCTATCTACATGACTTTACCGAAAGGCCCAAAGAATATTACTTCCTGCAGTCACGAAAGCTTTAAGTCGGTATTTATTGTGCGTAGTAATGGGTGGAGGCCCCATGGTTTAGAGAGTTTTGGCGTATGTAATCTCCACCACTGGCAAGTGTGTGTTATCGCTTCTCGGCCTTTTGGCTAAGATCAAGTGTAGTATCTGTTCTTATCAGTTTAATATCTGATACGTACCACATTGTGGTACCTTATATTAAATTGATCTTTGGGACAGGGAGATGGAATAGGGGCTTGCTCCGTCCACTCCGAGCATCAACCCGGTATTGCAGTTTCTCCGGGAATGGTGCACCTCCCTGCTGGGGGAGGGATATCATCAAACAAAAGTAGACTATGTTGGGTTTGCAAACCCCATTTCCGCTGTTTGTCCGTAATTGGGTGCGTTCTCTCCTGTTTTGTTACCAGTCCCCTCCATCTTCTCATTTGTGCCCTGTATAGCTGTCAAATTTCAAAAATCTATCAAACTCTTTTCACAGGTATCCAGTCGGTGTGGGTCAAGAAGTAATATGTCATATGCACATGCACTTATATACAAACAGTTTGTTTTATCCTGTACTGCTCTGTTTGTTACGTCTTCATAACGCAGTATTGCCCATAATTCCGTAATTTACCTATCTTAGTCTATCTTGCTTCATGTGCTATGTAGAAAGGCCTTAGGCTGAAATTTTACTATACCTTCTTTTAGGGACAGTGTTTATTAACGAACGATATTTTTTCGATAGTTTTTTTTCATTCATATGTATTGGTCGTACAATTTGTATTATTATATTAGCATTTTCAGATTATAATTCTCTGAATCAATTACACTTGCACCTAAGAACTTCCTCGTTTGTTGGCAGAAACAAACTCGGTTTAATTATTTCTGGGTGTGCCAAAGCCTTTTGCAGAAATTGAGATTTTGTCCCGGTTTCAAACATGAATGGCCGTGTGCGTGACTGATGCTTGTTTAATATTCCGTATCTCTTAACGCCATGGCACATGCGGAATGGTCGTGATAACTTCTGCGCATATTCTTTGGTAAAGTCACGTAAAGTATTTATTTGTAATTTTTGTTATTTTCTTTGAACCTATCTATGTGACTTTACCGAAAGACCCAAATAATATTCGCACAATAAGTTCCCACGACCATTCCGCATGTGCCATGGTGTTAAAAATAACAAAGTAGTTTTTTGTTATTTTTTGTTATTTTCTTTGAACCTATCTACATGACTTTACCGAAAGGCCCAAAGAATATGAATTCCTGCAGTCACGAAAGCTTTAAGTCGGTATTTATTGTGCGAAGTAACGGGTGGAGGCCCCATGGTGTAGAGAGAGTCTTGGCGTATGTAATCTCCACCACTGGCAGGTGGGTGTTATCGCTTCTCGGCCTTTTGGCTAAGATCAAGTGTAGTATCTGTTCTTATCAGTTTAATATCTGATACGTACCACATTGTGGTAGCTTATATTAAATTGATTTGTGGGACAGGGAGATGGAATAGGGGCTTGCTCTGTCCACTCCGCGCATCAACCCGGTATTGCAGTTTCTCTGGGAATGGTGCACCTCCCTGCTGGGGGAGGGATATCATCAAACAAAAGTAGACTATGTTGGGTTTGCAAACCCCATTTCCGCTGTTTGTCCGTAATTGGGTGCGTTCTCTCCTGTTTTGTTACCAGTCCCCTCCATCTTCTCATTTGTGCCCTGGATAGCTGTCAAATTTCAAAAATCTATCAAACTATTTTCGCAGGTATCCAGTCGGTGTGGGTCAAGAAGTAATATGTCATATGCACATGCACTTATATACAAACAGTTTGTTTTATCCTGTACTGCTCTGTTTGTTACGTCTTCATAACGCAGTATTGCCCATAATTCCGTAATTTACCTATCTTAGTCTATCTTGCTTCATGTGCTATGTAGAAAGGCCTTAGGCTGAAATTTTACTATACCTTCCTTTAGGGACAGTGTTTATTAACGAACGATATTTTTTCGATATTTTTTTTTCATTCATATGTATTGGTCGTACAATTTGTATTATTATATTAGCATTTTCAGATTCTAATTCTCTTAATCAATTACAATTGCACCTAAGAACTTCCTCGTTTGTTGGCAGAAACAAACTCGGTTTAATTTTTTCTGGGTGTGCCAAAGCCTTTTGCAGAAATTGAGATTTTGTCCCGGTTTCAAACATGAATGGCCGTGTGCGTGACTGATGCTTGTTTAATATTCCGTATCTCTTAACGCCATGGCACATGCGGAATGGTCGTGATAACTTCTGCGCATATTCTTTGGTAAAGTCACGTAAAGTATTTTTTTGTAATTTTTGTTATTTTCTTTGAACCTATCTATGTGACTTTACCGAAAGACCCAAATCATATTCGCACAATAAGTTACCACGACCATTCCGCATGTGCCATGGTGTTAAAAATAACAAAGTAATTTTTTGTAATTTTTTGATATTTTCTTTGAACCTATCTACATGACTTTACCGAAAGGCCCAAAGAATATTACTTCCTGCAGTCACGAAAGCTTTAAGTCGGTATTTATTGTGCGTAGTAACGGGTGGAGGCCCCATGGTTTAGAGAGTTTTGGCGTATGTAATCTCCACCACTGGCAAGTGTGTGTTATCGCTTCTCGGCCTTTTGGCTAAGATCAAGTGTAGTATCTGTTCTTATCAGTTTAATATCTGATACGTACCACATTGTGGTACCTTATATTAAATTGATCTTTGGGACAGGGAGATGGAATAGGGGCTTGCTCCGTCCACTCCGAGCATCAACCCGGTATTGCAGTTTCTCCGGGAATGGTGCACCTCCCTGCTGGGGGAGGGATATCATCAAACAAAAGTAGATTATGTTGGGTTTGCAAACCCCATTTCCGCTGTTTGTCCGTAATTGGGTGCGTTCTCTCCTGTTTTGTTACCAGTCCCCTCCATCTTCTCATTTGTGCCCTGTATAGCTGTCAAATTTCAAAAATCTATCAAACTCTTTTCACAGGTATCCAGTCGGTGTGGGTCAAGAAGTAATATGTCATATGCACATGCACTTATATACAAACAGTTTGTTTTATCCTGTACTGCTCTGTTTGTTACGTCTTCATAACGCAGTATTGCCCATAATTCCGTAATTTACCTATCTTAGTCTATCTTGCTTCATGTGCTATGTAGAAAGGCCTTAGGCTGAAATTTTACTATACCTTCTTTTAGGGACAGTGTTTATTAACGAACGATATTTTTTCGATATTTTTTTTTCATTCATATGTATTGGTCGTACAATTTGTATTATTATATTAGCATTTTCAGATTATAATTCTCTGAATCAATTACACTTGCACCTAAGAACTTCCTCGTTTGTTGGCAGAAACAAACTCGGTTTAATTATTTCTGGGTGTGCCAAAGCCTTTTGCAGAAATTGAGATTTTGTCCCGGTTTCAAACATGAATGGCCGTGTGCGTGACTGATGCTTGTTTAATATTCCGTATCTCTTAACGCCATGGCACATGCGGAATGGTCGTGATAACTTCTGCGCATATTCTTTGGTAAAGTCACGTAAAGTATTTTTTTGTAATTTTTGTTATTTTCTTTGAACCTATCTATGTGACTTTACCGAAAGACCCAAATAATATTCGCACAATAAGTTACCACGACCATTCCGCATGTGCCATGGTGTTAAAAATAACAAAGTAGTTTTTTGTTATTTTTTGTTATTTTCTTTGAACCTATCTACATGACTTTACCGAAAGGCCCAAAGAATATGAATTCCTGCAGTCACGAAAGCTTTAAGTCGGTATTTATTGTGCGAAGTAACGGGTGGAGGCCCCATGGTGTAGAGAGAGTCTTGGCGTATGTAATCTCCACCACTGGCAGGTGTGTGTTATCGCTTCTCGGCCTTTTGGCTAAGATCAAGTGTAGTATCTGTTCTTATCAGTTTAATATCTGATACGTACCACATTGTGGTAGCTTATATTAAATTGATTTGTGGGACAGGGAGATGGAATAGGGGCTTGCTCCGTCCACTCCGCGCATCAACCCGGTATTGCAGTTTCTGTGGGAATGGTGCACCTCCCTGCTGGGGGAGGGATATCATCAAACAAAAGTAGACTATGTTGGGTTTGCAAACCCCATTTCCGCTGTTTGTCCGTAATTGGGTGCGTTCTCTCCTGTTTTGTTACCAGTCCCCTCCATCTTCTCATTTGTGCCCTGGATAGCTGTCAAATTTCAAAAATCTATCAAACTATTTTCGCAGGTATCCAGTCGGTGTGGGTCAAGAAGTAATATGTCATATGCACATGCACTTATATACAAACAGTTTGTTTTATCCTGTACTGCTCTGTTTGTTACGTCTTCATAACGCAGTATTGCCCATAATTCCGTAATTTACCTATCTTAGTCTATCTTGCTTCATGTGCTATGTAGAAAGGCCTTAGGCTGAAATTTTACTATACCTTCCTTTAGGGACAGTGTTTATTAACGAACGATATTTTTTCGATATTTTTTTTTCATTCATATGTATTGGTCGTACAATTTGTATTATTATATTAGCATTTTCAGATTCTAATTCTCTTAATCAATTACAATTGCACCTAAGAACTTCCTCGTTTGTTGGCAGAAACAAACTCGGTTTAATTTTTTCTGGGTGTGCCAAAGCCTTTTGCAGAAATTGAGATTTTGTCCCGGTTTCAAACATGAATGGCCGTGTGCGTGACTGATGCTTGTTTAATATTCCGTATCTCTTAACGCCATGGCACATGCGGAATGGTCGTGATAACTTCTGCGCATATTCTTTGGTAAAGTCACGTAAAGTATTTTTTTGTAATTTTTGTTATTTTCTTTGAACCTATCTATGTGACTTTACCGAAAGACCCAAATAATATTCGCACAATAAGTTACCACGACCATTCCGCATGTGCCATGGTGTTAAAAATAACAAAGTAATTTTTTGTAATTTTTTGATATTTTCTTTGAACCTATCTACATGACTTTACCGAAAGGCCCAAAGAATATTACTTCCTGCAGTCACGAAAGCTTTAAGTCGGTATTTATTGTGCGTAGTAACGGGTGGAGGCCCCATGGTTTAGAGAGTTTTGGCGTATGTAATCTCCACCACTGGCAAGTGTGTGTTATCGCTTCTCGGCCTTTTGGCTAAGATCAAGTGTAGTATCTGTTCTTATCAGTTTAATATCTGATACGTACCACATTGTGGTACCTTATATTAAATTGATCTTTGGGACAGGGAGATGGAATAGGGGCTTGCTCCGTCCACTCCGAGCATCAACCCGGTATTGCAGTTTCTCCGGGAATGGTGCACCTCCCTGCTGGGGGAGGGATATCATCAAACAAAAGTAGACTATGTTGGGTTTGCAAACCCCATTTCCGCTGTTTGTCCGTAATTGGGTGCGTTCTCTCCTGTTTTGTTACCAGTCCCCTCCATCTTCTCATTTGTGCCCTGTATAGCTGTCAAATTTCAAAAATCTATCAAACTCTTTTCACAGGTATCCAGTCGGTGTGGGTCAAGAAGTAATATGTCATATGCACATGCACTTATATACAAACAGTTTGTTTTATCCTGTACTGCTCTGTTTGTTACGTCTTCATAACGCAGTATTGCCCATAATTCCGTAATTTACCTATCTTAGTCTATCTTGCTTCATGTGCTATGTAGAAAGGCCTTAGGCTGAAATTTTACTATACCTTCTTTTAGGGACAGTGTTTATTAACGAACGATATTTTTTCGATAGTTTTTTTTCATTCATATGTATTGGTCGTACAATTTGTATTATTATATTAGCATTTTCAGATTATAATTCTCTGAATCAATTACACTTGCACCTAAGAACTTCCTCGTTTGTTGGCAGAAACAAACTCGGTTTAATTATTTCTGGGTGTGCCAAAGCCTTTTGCAGAAATTGAGATTTTGTCCCGGTTTCAAACATGAATGGCCGTGTGCGTGACTGATGCTTGTTTAATATTCCGTATCTCTTAACGCCATGGCACATGCGGAATGGTCGTGATAACTTCTGCGCATATTCTTTGGTAAAGTCACGTAAAGTATTTTTTTGTAATTTTTGTTATTTTCTTTGAACCTATCTATGTGACTTTACCGAAAGACCCAAATAATATTCGCACAATAAGTTACCACGACCATTCCGCATGTGCCATGGTGTTAAAAATAACAAAGTAATTTTTTGTAATTTTTTGATATTTTCTTTGAACCTATCTACATGACTTTACCGAAAGGCCCAAAGAATATTACTTCCTGCAGTCACGAAAGCTTTAAGTCGGTATTTATTGTGCGTAGTAACGGGTGGAGGCCCCATGGTTTAGAGAGTTTTGGCGTATGTAATCTCCACCACTGGCAAGTGTGTGTTATCGCTTCTCGGCCTTTTGGCTAAGATCAAGTGTAGTATCTGTTCTTATCAGTTTAATATCTGATACGTACCACATTGTGGTACCTTATATTAAATTGATCTTTGGGACAGGGAGATGGAATAGGGGCTTGCTCCGTCCACTCCGAGCATCAACCCGGTATTGCAGTTTCTCCGGGAATGGTGCACCTCCCTGCTGGGGGAGGGATATCATCAAACAAAAGTAGACTATGTTGGGTTTGCAAACCCCATTTCCGCTGTTTGTCCGTAATTGGGTGCGTTCTCTCCTGTTTTGTTACCAGTCCCCTCCATCTTCTCATTTGTGCCCTGTATAGCTGTCAAATTTCAAAAATCTATCAAACTCTTTTCACAGGTATCCAGTCGGTGTGGGTCAAGAAGTAATATGTCATATGCACATGCACTTATATACAAACAGTTTGTTTTATCCTGTACTGCTCTGTTTGTTACGTCTTCATAACGCAGTATTGCCCATAATTCCGTAATTTACCTATCTTAGTCTATCTTGCTTCATGTGCTATGTAGAAAGGCCTTAGGCTGAAATTTTACTATACCTTCTTTTAGGGACAGTGTTTATTAACGAACGATATTTTTTCGATAGTTTTTTTTCATTCATATGTATTGGTCGTACAATTTGTATTATTATATTAGCATTTTCAGATTATAATTCTCTGAATCAATTACACTTGCACCTAAGAACTTCCTCGTTTGTTGGCAGAAACAAACTCGGTTTAATTATTTCTGGGTGTGCCAAAGCCTTTTGCAGAAATTGAGATTTTGTCCCGGTTTCAAACATGAATGGCCGTGTGCGTGACTGATGCTTGTTTAATATTCCGTATCTCTTAACGCCATGGCACATGCGGAATGGTCGTGATAACTTCTGCGCATATTCTTTGGTAAAGTCACGTAAAGTATTTTTTTGTAATTTTTGTTATTTTCTTTGAACCTATCTATGTGACTTTACCGAAAGACCCAAATAATATTCGCACAATAAGTTACCACGACCATTCCGCATGTGCCATGGTGTTAAAAATAACAAAGTAATTTTTTGTAATTTTTTGATATTTTCTTTGAACCTATCTACATGACTTTACCGAAAGGCCCAAAGAATATTACTTCCTGCAGTCACGAAAGCTTTAAGTCGGTATTTATTGTGCGTAGTAACGGGTGGAGGCCCCATGGTTTAGAGAGTTTTGGCGTATGTAATCTCCACCACTGGCAAGTGTGTGTTATCGCTTCTCGGCCTTTTGGCTAAGATCAAGTGTAGTATCTGTTCTTATCAGTTTAATATCTGATACGTACCACATTGTGGTACCTTATATTAAATTGATCTTTGGGACAGGGAGATGGAATAGGGGCTTGCTCCGTCCACTCCGAGCATCAACCCGGTATTGCAGTTTCTCCGGGAATGGTGCACCTCCCTGCTGGGGGAGGGATATCATCAAACAAAAGTAGACTATGTTGGGTTTGCAAACCCCATTTCCGCTGTTTGTCCGTAATTGGGTGCGTTCTCTCCTGTTTTGTTACCAGTCCCCTCCATCTTCTCATTTGTGCCCTGTATAGCTGTCAAATTTCAAAAATCTATCAAACTCTTTTCACAGGTATCCAGTCGGTGTGGGTCAAGAAGTAATATGTCATATGCACATGCACTTATATACAAACAGTTTGTTTTATCCTGTACTGCTCTGTTTGTTACGTCTTCATAACGCAGTATTGCCCATAATTCCGTAATTTACCTATCTTAGTCTATCTTGCTTCATGTGCTATGTAGAAAGGCCTTAGGCTGAAATTTTACTATACCTTCTTTTAGGGACAGTGTTTATTAACGAACGATATTTTTTCGATAGTTTTTTTTCATTCATATGTATTGGTCGTACAATTTGTATTATTATATTAGCATTTTCAGATTATAATTCTCTGAATCAATTACACTTGCACCTAAGAACTTCCTCGTTTGTTGGCAGAAACAAACTCGGTTTAATTATTTCTGGGTGTGCCAAAGCCTTTTGCAGAAATTGAGATTTTGTCCCGGTTTCAAACATGAATGGCCGTGTGCGTGACTGATGCTTGTTTAATATTCCGTATCTCTTAACGCCATGGCACATGCGGAATGGTCGTGATAACTTCTGCGCATATTCTTTGGTAAAGTCACGTAAAGTATTTATTTGTAATTTTTGTTATTTTCTTTGAACCTATCTATGTGACTTTACCGAAAGACCCAAATAATATTCGCACAATAAGTTCCCACGACCATTCCGCATGTGCCATGGTGTTAAAAATAACAAAGTAGTTTTTTGTTATTTTTTGTTATTTTCTTTGAACCTATCTACATGATTTACCGAAAGGCCCAAAGAATATGAATTCCTGCAGTCACGAAAGCTTTAAGTCGGTATTTATTGTGCGAAGTAACGGGTGGAGGCCCCCATGGTGTAGAGAGAGTCTTGGCGTATGTAATCTCCACCACTGGCAGGTGTGTGTTATCGCTTCTCGGCCTTTTGGCTAAGATCAAGTGTAGTATCTGTTCTTATCAGTTTAATATCTGATACGTACCACATTGTGGTAGCTTATATTAAATTGATTTGTGGGACAGGGAGATGGAATAGGGGCTTGCTCTGTCCACTCCGCGCATCAACCCGGTATTGCAGTTTCTCTGGGAATGGTGCACCTCCCTGCTGGGGGAGGGATATCATCAAACAAAAGTAGACTATGTTGGGTTTGCAAACCCCATTTCCGCTGTTTGTCCGTAATTGGGTGCGTTCTCTCCTGTTTTGTTACCAGTCCCCTCCATCTTCTCATTTGTGCCCTGTATAGCTGTCAAATTTCAAAAATCTATCAAACTCTTTTCACAGGTATCGAGTCGGTGTGGGTCAAGAAGTAATATGTCATATGCACATGCACTTATATACAAACAGTTTGTTTTATCTTAATTTGGGAGCTTTCGTGACTGCAGGAATTATTCTTTGGTTCTTTTCGGAAAAGAACCAAAGAAGTTTGTTTTATCCTGTTCTGCTCTGTTTGTTACGTCTTCATAACGCAGTATTGCCCATTATTCCGTAATTTACCTATCTTAGTCTATCTTGCTTCATGTGCTATGTAGAAAGGCCTTAGGCTGAAATTGTACTATACCTTCCTTTAGGGACAGTGTTTATTAACGAACGATATTTTTTCGATATTTTTTTTTCATTCATATGTATTGGTCGGACACTTTGTATTATTATATTAGCATTTTCAGATTCTAATTCTCTGAATCAATTACACTTGCACCTCAGAACTTGCTCGTTTGTTGGCAGAAACAAACTCGGTTTAATTATTTCTGGGTGTGCCAAAGCCTTTTGCAGAAATTGAGATTTTGTCCCGGTTTCAAATATGAATGGCCGTGTGCGTGACTGATGCTTGTTTAATATTCCGTATCTCTTAACACCATGGCACATGCGGAATGGTCGTGATAACTTGTGCGCATATTCTTTGGTAAAGTCATGTAAATAATTTTTTTTGTAATTTTTTTTTATTTTCTTTGAACCTATCTATGTGACTTTACCGAAAGACCCAAATAATATTCGCACAATAAGTTACCACGACCATTCCGCATGTGCCATGGTGTTAAAAATAACAAAGTAGTTTTTTGTTATTTTTTGTTATTTTCTTTGAACCTATCTCCATGACTTTACCGAAAGGCCCAAAGAATATGAATTCCTGCAGTCACGAAAGCTTTAAGTCGGTATTTATTGTGCGAAGTAACGGGTGGAGGCCCCATGGTGTAGAGAGAGTTTTGGCGTATGTAATCTCCACCACTGGCAGGTCTGTGTTATAGCTTCTCGGCCTTTTGGCTAAGATCAAGTGTAGTATCTGTTCTTATCAGTTTAATATCTGATACGTACCACATTGTGGTACCTTATATTAAATTGATTTTTGGGACAGGGAGATGGAATAGGGGTTTGCTCCGTCCACTCCGCGCACCTCCCTGCTGGGGGAGGGATATCATCAAACAAAAGTAGACTATGTTGGATTTGAAAACCCCATGTCCGCTGTTTGTCCGTAATTGGGTGCGTTCTCTCCTGTTTTGTTACCAGTCCCCTCCATCTTCTCATTTGTGCCCTGGATAGCTGTCAAATTTCAAAAATCTATCAAACTGGGTCAAGAAGTAATATGTCATATGCCACATGCACTTATATACAAACAGTTTGTTTTATCCTGTACTGCTCTGTTTGTTACGTCTTCATAATGCAGTATTAGCCATAATTCCGTAATTTACCTATTTTACTCTATCCTGCTTCATGTGCTATGTAGAAAGGCCTTTGGCTGAAATTTTACTATACCTTCCTTTAGGGACAGTGTTTATTAACGAACGATATTTTTTCGATAGTTTTTTTCATTCATATGTACTGGTCGTACAATTTTTATTATTAAATTAGCATTTTCAGATTCTAATTCTCAGAATCAATTACACTTGCACCTAAGAACTTCCTCGTTTGTTGGCAGAAACAAACTCGGTTTAAACACGTTCCTTCGGAGTGGGCAGGTAGGAACTTGGTTGGACAGCGCATTCATGCGATCCGTGTCACGCGGCGCAAGCTGCGTGGGGCGGCGCGTCACGTGGTGCTGAGCCCGCCCGAAGCGCTGTATGAAATACAAATCGAGGGCGTGGCTATGCACGACAGACAGACAAATAATCCCTGGTGGGCAGTGTGGAATTATTGTTCCTTCCTGTAATATGATAACTCTTATCGACTACAACTTTGACTGTAGTGCTGGTCATTGCTGACCCTATGACATGTTGGTCTTCTGTGCTCAGCAACCATAACGAATGAAAACAAGCCACGCATATTTCTTCGAGTAAAATTGTCCACTGGCAAAAATATCACCTCGTGGAGATGCCGGGGATTGAACCCGGGGCCTCACACATGCGAAAGCGTGCGCTCTACCACTGAGCTACATCCCCATGGTGGTTCTATCTGGGCGCAGTTCCACCTCGGTACGGGGTGAAACTTCGTCAACAGCTTCTTCCTCTCGCTCGTCACCCCACTCTCCTGTTGGCCCTGGGCCCTGAACCCATCAAGTCTGCACAGAGTCCAAACAAAATTTATTTTTTTGAAACAAAAATAAATAACAAGAATACATGTGGATGGATCCTATAATGCTTTCCCAATTGATTTATTCTTGGAAATATTACTGGTAGGAACCTCCTAGTTACATCAGCCCACAGGGGATTATTGTGTCCGTCCGTCCGTCGTGCATCCAAAAATGGGAGGGGTGGGGCTGGGTGGAAAGGGGAGTGTGGGGAGGGCCTGGGTGGGGAGGGTGGGGAGGGGAGGGTGTGGAGGGTGGAGCTGGGTGGGGGTGGGAGGGGTGGGGCTGGGTGGGGAGGGGCTGGTCACTCCGTGGTGCCCTGATAAAACTCAACGTTTAACCTACTCACGCCGGCTTGTGCCCGCCCTCACAGACGGGCATATTTGCGGAATACACCACGCCGCCGTTGACCCTGGCCATTGACCGAGCAACCCAACGTTCCTACCAGCTCCCTCCACAGGAATGTGTTAAATTCGGAAATAAAAAAGTGTCTTGGATACTTCTAAGCACTTGTTTTCATCTCCAAATGTTTAAGTAAACCATTTGATCACTGTGTGCATCGGTAGTTATACAAACAGCAAGTTCTGGAAATCAAGACAAATTCATCCGAAGGCATCGTTCATATCGGGTAATATTTACGAGAGTTCACGTGCACCCCGATTACAGGGACATGGACACAGCCAATTAATTTTGGAAATTAACCTTTGTTGGAAAAATAAATTAAATAAAAGCTTCCAACATGGAGATGCCGGGGATTGAACCCGGGCCCTCACACATGCAAGGCGTGCGCTCTCCCACTGAGCTACATCCCTACCACGCTGGCAGCCAGGCAGGTAGCCAACCCCCTTAACTATCGGCCCCTCCCCTTACCCCCCCCCCCCTCCCTTAAGAAACCTCCCCTTACCCCCCCTCTCTTAGGCCCCTCCCCTGACCGCCCCCCCATATCCTTAGGCCCCTCCCCTGACCCCCCCTCCCTTAGGCCCCTCCTCTGACCCCGCCCCCCCTCAGGCTCCTCTCCTGACTCCCCCCTTCCTTAGGCCCCTCACCTGACCCTCCTCCCTTAGGCACCTCCCCTCTCAGGACCCGGCAGTAGGTCTCCACCAATCAAAGAGCTGTTTGTATTATATATATATATATGTTACTGGTAGGAACGAAGTGAACCAGCCTACAATAGATTATATCGTCCGTCCGTCCGATGTCCGATTAGGTGTAGCAACATCGCCCCCTACTGCAAACACTTGGCAGGACCCTACAAAAACCTTTAGACTCAGTGACGCTTTCCTGGCTAAACAAGTGTAACATTCCCTTATAATTCCCTGAGATAGCTTTTAATTAAAACATTTTTCCTGGCTAAACAAGTGTAACATTCCCTTATAATTCCCTGAGATAGCATTTAATTAAAACATTTAAATTAAAAATTAACTCACAGCGGCCTAAAGCCTACAGCTAGGCCTAAAGCCTAGAACTAGGCCTCAAACTCTCCCTTCGTATCGTACCCCCGCCTGTGTGAAAGGGAGTTAATGTTTAACAATGTTACATTCCCTGATGTTTTTAAATAGAAACATTTACATTTAAAGCTTTTACATTAATAATTAAAACATTTACATTAAAAATTAACTCACAGCGGCCTAAAGCCTACAGCTAGGCCTAAAGCCTAGAACTAGGCCTCAAACTCTCCCTTCGTATCGTCCGATTAGGTGTAGCAACATCGCCCCCTACTGCAAACACTTGGCAGGACCCTACAAAAACCTTTAGACTCAGTGAGGCTTTCCTGGCTAAACAAGTGTAATAATACATTATGTTTATATTCTTTGGTTATTCGTTCCTACCAGCCCACCCCGCAGGGACCTGTTTATGCACGACAGACAGTCAGACAGACAGACAAATAATCCCTGGTGGGCAGTGTGAAACATTGTTCCTACTTGTAATATGAATGGCCGTGTGCATGACTGATGCTTGTTTAATATTCCGTATCTCTTAACACCATGGCACATGCGGAATGGTCGTGATAACTTGTGCGCATATTCTTTGGTAAAGTCACGTAAAGTATTTTTTGTTATTTTTGTTATTTTCTTTGAACCTATCTATGTGACTTTACCGAAAGATCCAAATAATATTCGCACAATAAGTTACCACGACCATTCCGCATGTGCCATGGTGTTAAAAATAACAAAGGAGTTTTTTGTTATTTTTTGTTATTTTCTTTGAACCTATCTACATGACTTTACCGAAAGGCCCAAAGAATATGAATTCCTGCAGTCACGAAAGCTTTAAGTCAGTATTTATTGTGCGTAGTAACGGGTGGAGGCCCCATGGTGTAGAGAGAGTCTTGGCGTATGTAATCTCCACCACTGGCAAGTGTGTGTTATCGCTTCTCGGCCTTTTGGGTAAGATCAAGTGTAGTATCTGTTCTTATCAGTTTAATATCTGATACGTACCACATTGTGGTACCTTAAATTAATATTCTTAGGTTTTTTCGGTAAAGTCACGTAGGTAAAAATTTAAGTTTAAAATTAATAAAAGTAAAATAAAAAATAAAATAAAATCACGACGTTTCGGGGCAACACAAGCTTCCATCTTCAGGTGGAACCATCACAGCACGATAGCTGTATCAAGTGAGAGAAGTTCCAAGAAAACAGTCCTTGTGTATATATACTGGTTAAGGTTGGGAGGAGCCAAGGTAGGCCCTGTGGTTCGATGCGGCTGAAGCACGCTGTTAGGAATGAGCCTTTGTTGTGTAAACTAGGTGCGGATGATGTAAAGGTGCGTGTAAATGGGACTGAGCCTTTTGTTATGTAGAGGTGATGCAGCTGAAATCGCTGTCAGGAAATGAGTCTTTGTTGTGTAGAATGGTTGACTGAGTCTTTTGTTATGTAGAGGTGGTACGGCTGAAATCGCTGCCAGGAATGCTCCAAATATGTGTAGTTAACTCTTTTTTTGCATGGTTAATAACATCTTTCCAATTATTACTAAGTTTGTACCCATCATCACGGTTGAAAGTATGTCTGTGTTTGTATATTTGGATGGCCTCGTGTACAAACCTTTGATGTTAGCCAGGAGGCTTGCAGAGCACCTTGGTCTCGGAAAAGACAATTTCATGAGAGCCCACAGCGTTGTAGCAATGATCGGCAACGGCGGAAGAATCAGTTTTGCCGTGTTTCAGATCTGACTTGTGCTCGCGGACACGATCAGAGATATGACGTTTCGTTTCTCCAATGTAGCAATCACCACACCTGCAACTCAGTTTGTAGACTCCAGGGTATTGTAAGTCAGGAATGACATCTTTCACAGATGGAATTAGATCACGGATTTTACGTACTGTACTGAATCGGACTTGGATCTTATGTTTGTTTAGAATTTTGGAGATCTTTTTGGTCACGCCTGCTATGTATGGCAACGTGATAGTTTTGATCAGAGTTTCATGTGGCTGTTTCTGTATGGTGGGAGAAACATCTTGGCGGATGGTGCGGTCAGAGTATCCGTTCATCCTGAGGGCCTGATGTACATGTCTTAATTCACTGGGCCAGGTGGTGTTGGTCAGAAATGCCATGAGCTCTGTGGTATAGCGTTTTGATTAGATAATTCTATTGAGATGGGTGGTGATGGGAATCAGATTTCAAGTAGGAATCTGTGTGGGTGGCTTTCCTGTAGACAGAATGTCCCAAGGATCCGTCAGGTCTCCTCTCAGTAGAGGATGTGATTTCTCAGATTGATACCAAGGTACCTTGCAAACCTCCTGGATACTACCAAAGATTTGTCCATGAGGCCATCCAGATATACAAACACAGACATAACTTCAACCGAGATGATGGATTCAGATTGAGCAATCATTGGAAAGATGTAATTAACCAAGTTACACTTTAGTTACCGTGCAGTTTACTGATAGACAGCCAGTTTAAATTTATCTTCTTAAACATATCCATATTACCAGTCTGTTACCCCCAGCTCCACGCACCACCATCAACATCACCACACGTTGCTTATCACGTTTAGCTTCTTTTTTACTTTAGTTACCTGCTTTGAATTTTACCCACCCAGCAACATAACAAAGGAAGCTTAATCCTAGCTTGCTTATCTACTTCTGCCATCTACATTAGAAAGGCTCAGTTCCAGCAGCAGTACTGACCATCTCACAACTCCTCCTCTCCCGCGGCCCATCCTGGCTCCTCCCCCCTTAACCAGTATATAAGGTCGTGCCTCTTGAGACTTGATAAGAACAGATACTACACTTGATCTGAGCCAAAAGGCCAAGAAGCGATAACACATACCTGCCAGTGGTGGAGATTACATATGTAGTGACATAGAACGGTCACTACTGTGTCGGCCCGTACGAAGGCTGGGGGCCCCAAGGGGGTGCCTGGGGGGTCACGTGGTGAAGGGATCCGGACCTTCCCAGAGGTGGGGGAAGTGAGGCGTGTCCTGGGAAGGGAGGCGTGGCCTGAAGAGAGCCAGCCACGCCGGGGCGGAGCCGGCCACGCCAAAGCAGATATAAGCGTGGTGTGAACGCAGAGCGAGGCTGTTGTACTGTACTTCGAAGTGAAGACATCATCGGTCGTCAAGTCCCGAGTCGTCTTCCTGGGCCAGGCAGGCCGTTGCCTGCCTGGTCCAGTCTGTGTCGCGTTCCAGAGTGTTAGTGAGTTGAGGAAGGTGGTCACCACCTCATGTACAGTGTTATATTACTTACCGTTTAATAAATAGTGTTGCCTCCAAGCTGCGTGTGTGTGCACCTAATTCGAACCTACTACATTTGGCGTCAGAAGTTGTGGAAAAATAAATATTGCTAGGTGTTATCCTAGGGAAGTAAAATGGGCACACGAAAAACAAATATAAAACTCACCTGGACGCCTTCGTACAACGGGGACGGTGTGACGACCATCCTTCGGACAGCACCGGGGATGGCAGCCCCGGTGACAGAGAGAGAGAGAGATGGCGCTGCACGCGGAGCGGGGGGACTGGCATCGCACCGCTGCTTCGCTGCCATCGAGAACGGAGCGATGGAGCCGCGGGGAGAGGACACCGTCGTCTCTGCGGGGGCTGGCGGGGGGAGGCCCGGGCATGCGGGCCACGCGGTGGGGCCGCCAACTCGGCGGCTGATCGTGGCGCTGTTCCTGCCAACTCGGCGGCTGGTCGGGGCGCGGTTCCCGCCAAAACGCCGCTCCCGCCAAACTCGAGGTCTGGTCGGGGCGCGGTTCCCGCTAAAACGCCGCTCCAGCCAACTCGAGGGCTGGTCGGGGCGCGGTTCCCGCCAAAACGCCGCTCCTGCTGCCGAAATGCCGCTCCCGCCGACATCAACGCCTGCAGAGGGGGAGTTCCAGTCTTCTGCTCGAGCGCGAGAGGTGGATGGGTTCGCAAGAGCAGGCCGTGTTCACCATGAAAGATTCTTCGGGCCGTCCCAGTGCTCCACCTTGCCGCCCTGCGCTATTCAAAGTCGCCAGGCGAGTCGTGACATGACAAGCACCCATCCCCAAGAAAAATAATAATATCTTCACCCATCTTGCGTGCGCCGGGTTGCGATCGCGTGTGTTTTTTTAACTCGCTGGTTTGCGGAGCGTGTTCGTCCGGTTGTGTGCGTGATAAATTGACGCGGCGACCATGCGGGTTTCTGCTTGTAACAGTGTTGTTGTTAATTACGGCGTCGAGATCGGTATCTTCTGGGTGTAGTTAATGATTAATTCGTTGTTGGTGTCCCGAGCTCCGTTGATATCCTGTATGTTGCCGTGTTAATGACTCGTGTTGTTACATCGTTGTGTTGCGAAATCGCCATTGTTATTGTGTATACTGTATGGAGTTTCGCTCGTGATTGTCACTTGTAACTGTCAGAAACTTTGATCGTCATTGTTGCCAATGTACAGACCGTATGGAGCTTTGCTTGAAATTGTTAACAGTGTAGGGACTGTTTGGTACTTGCTTGTGATTATTTACTATGTACGGATTGTCTGGAGTATTGATTGTGTGTGTTGCCATGTGGGGACTGGATGGAGCATTGCGCCAAATGATTGACTGTACGAACTTCGTATACTGCATATACTGTATTAATCAATTCGGCGATTTTTGACGTTTGTGTCTAGTTTTGTTTTGCTCTCAAAATTCGAATGCCCTGAGTCCCATGGTTAATGTTGACGGGGATTTTGAAATGACAGGATCGGTTTGTTTCAAACTCACTGGTTGGTTCCTGTCCGTTGTTGCACAGATGATGTATTTTGTGCGGGAATGCCCTTTGTGTTCTACATGGACCTGGGGTGCGTTTCCGTTAATTGCCGTCAAAATGCGTTGCTCTCTCCACTCGGTTGATACAGCTGCATGCTGCAATGTGAGTCTCGGAGATGATGTGTACGGATACGGGATGTGAGGTGTATTGTTGTGACCATTGAATATTCGGGATCGTCACAAATTGTGCGTACCTGTTCGGCATTGGATCAGTTCTGTGGGGGATCATAATTCAAATTGTATGTGTTGTGATGGTGTTAAATTGCGATGGTGACATGCTGCCAGGGATTTGGAATTGTGCTGCTGGCTGTCACCTATCTTGGGGCGCAGGTCCTGACCAGGATGGCCCAGTGAGTGTTGCGTGTCTAACATGAACGTTGTGGTCCCGTCATGCTATGGCTGACGGCTTGACCTGACAGCCCGGAGATTGAAACACTCCGTGGTATGTCTAGCCTAGTGGGCTGTGCGCTCACAGGGCTCGGAGAGTGTGGTTCCGTCATGCAATGGCTGACGGCTTGACCTGACAGCCCGGAGATTGAAACACTCCGTGGTATGTCTAGCCTAGTGGGCTGTGCGCTCACAGGGCTCGGAGAGTGTGGTTCCGTCATGCAATGGCTGACGGCTTGACCTGACAGCCCGGAGATTGAAACACTCCGTGGCATGTCTAGCCTAGTGGGCTGTGCGCTCACATGGCTCGGAGAGTGTGGTCCCGTCATGCAATGGCTGACGGCTTGACCTGACAGCCCGGAGATCGAGACACTCCGTGGCTTGTCTAGCCTAGTGAGCTGTGCGCTCACATGGCTCGGAGAGTGTGGTCCCGTCATGCTGTGTCTGACGGCTTGACCTGACAGCCCGGAGATCGAGACACTCTGTGGCTTGTCTAGCCTTGTGGGCTATGCGCTCACATGGCTCGGGGAGTGTGGTCCCGTCATGCTATGGCTGACAGCTTGACCTGACGGCTCGGAGGTTGAGACCCTCCGAGGTGCGTTGAAACAGTGGGCTGGAGATTCGTAAGGTTCAGGTGGAGTTGTCCTGTTACGTTGAGACTGTATCCCTCAGTTGTTAGGGTGCATGTTGTGCAGTGAGTGAACGATGGGTCGTCTCAGCTCGGTCGGTACAGCTATATGCTTCGATGCGAGTCTTGGAGAGAGACTGGGTCGTCTCAGCTCGGTCGGTACAGCTATATGCTTCGATGCGAGTCTTGGCGAGAGACTGGGTTAAAATCCCACCGATATGGCCGACGCGTGCTGCTGGTTGTGAAGCCGCGTCGGAAAGGCAGTGGGGTGGTAACATGGAAATTCCCCCCCCGATATGGCCGACGTGTGCTACTGGTTGTGACGCCGCGTCGGAAAGGCGGTGGGGTGGTAACATGGAAATTCCCCCCCCGATATGGCCGACGCGTGCTACTGGTTGTGACGCCGCGTCGGAAAGGCGGTGGGGTGGTAACATGGAAATTCCCCCCCCGATATGGCCGACGCGTGCTACTGGTTGTGACGCCACGTCGGAAAGGCGGGGGGGGGGGGTGCTAACGGGTGACTGTCATTGCATGCATGATTCTAACGGGGGAGGCTGTGCTGGAGCGTAAGTGGGTTAGCCAGTTTTCATGTATATTTGTTGTTAATTCCCCGTTTTCTATGCGGTTCCCTTTTACCCTCGTCGATTCTGTATATATTACGTGATTGTATTTCTTATCGGTCGCCGGTCATTTATTGATGTTGCTGGTTCGGAGGCACACCTTTTCGATGTTTCACAGTTGTGTAACAGCCGGGGAAGGCTGTGTGTTTATACAGGGGGGGGTGATGTAGTGACATAGAACGGGCACTACTGTGTCGGCCCGTACGAAGGCTGGGGGCCCCAAGGGGGTGCCTGGGGGGTCACGTGGTGAAGGGATCCGGACCTTCCCAGAGGTGGGGGAAGTGAGGCGTGTCCTGGGAAGGGAGGCGTGGCCTGAAGAGAGCCAGCCACGCCGGGGCGGAGCCGGCCACGCCAAAGCAGATATAAGCGTGGTGTGAACGCAGAGCAAGGCTGTTGTACTGTACTTCGAAGTGAAGACATCATCGGTCGTCAAGTCCCGAGTCGTCGTCCTGGGCCAGGCAGGCCGTTGCCTGCCTGGTCCAGTCTGTGTCGCGTTCCAGAGTGTTAGTGAGTTGAGGAAGGTGGTCACCACCTCATGTACAGTGTTATATTACTTACCGTTTAATAAATAGTGTTGCCTCCAAGCTGCGTGTGTGTGCACCTAATTCGAACCTACTACACATACGCTAAAACTCTCTCTACACCATGGGGTCTCCACCACTTCGCACAATAAAGCTTTCGTGACTGCAGGAATTCATATTCTTTGGGTCTTTCGGTAAAGTCACGTAGATAGGTTCAAAGAAAATAACAAAAATAACTAAAATAACAAAAAACTCCTTTGTTACTTTTTAAAACCATGGCACATGCGGAATGGTCGTGGTAACTTATTGTGCGAATATTATTTGGGTCTTTCGGTAAAGTCACATTAATAGATTCAAAGAAAATAACAAAAATAACAAAAAAGTACTTTACGTGACTTTACCAAAGAATATGCACACAAGTTATCACGACCATTCCGCATGTGCCATGGTGTTAAGAGATACGGAATATTAAACAAGCATCAGTCACGCACACGGCCATTCATATTTGAAACCGGGACAAAATCTCAATTTCTGCAAAAGGCTTTGGCACACCGGGAAATAATTAAACCGAGTTTGTTTCTGCCAACAAACAAGGAAGTTCTTAGGTGCAAGTGTAATTGATTCAGAGAATTATAATCTGAAAATGCTAATTTAATAATAAAAATGTACGACCAGTACATATGAATGAAAAAAACTATCGAAAAAATATCGTTCGTTAATAAACACTTTTCCTTAAAGGAAGGTATAGTAAAATTTCAGACAAAGGCCTTTCTACATAGCACATGAAGCAGAATAGACTAAGATAGGTAAATTACAAAATTATGGGCAATACTGCATTATGAAGACGTAACAAACAGAGCAGGACAGGATAAAACAAACTGTTTGTATATAAGTGCATATGACATATTACGTCTTGACCCACACCGACTGGATACCTGTGAAAAGAGTTTGATAGATTTTTGAATTTTTGAAATTTGACAGCTATCCAGGGCACAAATGAGAAGATGGAGGGGACTGGTAACAAAACAGGAGAGAACGCACCCAATTACGGACAAACAGCGGACATGGGGTTTTCAAATCCAAAATAGTCTACTTTTGTTTGATGATATCCCTCCCCAGCAGGGAGGTGCACCATTCCGGGAGAAACTGCAATACCGGGTTGATGCGCGGAGTGGACGGAGCAAGCCTCTATTCCATCTCCCTGTTCCAAAAATCAATTTAATATAAGGTACCACAATGTGGTACGTATCAGATATTAAACTGTTAAGAACAGATACTACACTTGAACTTAGCCAAAAAGCCGAGAAGCGATAACACACCTGCCAGTGGTGGAGATTACATACGCCAAGACTCTCTCTACACCATGGGGCCTCCAGCCGTTACTTCGCACAATAAATACCGACTTAAAGCTTTCGTGACAGCAGGAATTCATATTCTTTCGGCCTTTCGGTAAAGTCATGTAGATAGGTTAAAGCAAATAACAAAAAATAACAAAAAAACTACTTTGTTATTATTAACACCATGGCACATGCGGAATGGTCGTGGTAACTTATTGTGCGAATATTATTTGGGTCTTTCGGTAAAGTCACATAGATAGGTTCAAAGAAAATAACAAAAATTACAAAAAAAACTTTACGTGACTTTACCAAAGAATATGCGCACAAGTTATCATGACCATTCCGCATGTGCCATGGTGTTAAGAGAATCGGAATATTAAACAAGCATCAGTCACGCACACGGCCATTCACATTTGAAACCGGGACAAAATCTCAATTTCTGCAAAAGGCTTTGGCACACCGGGAAATAATTCAACCGAGTTTGTTACTGCCAACAAACGAGGAAGTTCTTAGGTGCAAGTGTAATTGATTCAGAGAATTATAATCTGAAAATGCTAATTTAATAATAAAAATGTACGACCAGTACATATGAATGAAAAAAACTATCGAAAAAATATCGTTCGTTAATAAACACTTTTCCTTAAAGGAAGGTATAGTAAAATGTCAGCCAAAGGCCTTTCTACATAGCACATGAAGCAGAATAGACTAAGATAGGTAAATTACAAAATTATGGGCAATACTGCATTATGAAGACGTAACAAACAGAGCAGTACAGGATAAAACAAACAGTTTGTATATAAGTGCATATGACATATTACTTCTTGACCCACACCGACTGGATACCTGTGAAAAGAGTTTGATAGATTTTTGAAATTTGACAGCTATCCAGGGGACAAATGAGAAGATGGAGGGGACTGGCAACAAAACAGGAGAGAACGCACCCAATTACGGACAAACAGCGGAAATGGGGTTTGCAAACCCAACATAGTCTACTTTGGTTTGATGATATCCCTCCCCCAGCAGGGAGGTGCACCATTCCCGGAGAAACTGCAATACCGGGTTGATGCGCGGAGTGGACGGAGCAAGCCCCTATTCCATCTCCCTGTCCCAAAAATCAATTTAATATAAGGTACCACAATGTGGTACGTATCAGATATTAAACTGATAAAAACAGATACTACACTTGATCTTAGCCAAAAGGCCGAGAAGCGATAACACACACCTGCCAGTGGTGGAGATTACATACGCCAAACTCTCTCTACACCATGGGGCCTCCAGCCGTTACTTCGCACAATAAATACTGACTTAAAGCTTTCGTGACTGCAGGAATTCATATTCTTTGGGCCTTTCGGTAAAGTCATGTAGATAGTTTCAAAGAAAATATCAAAAAATAACAAAAAACTACTTTGTTATTTTTAACACCATGGCACATGCGGAATGGTCGTGGTAACTTATTGTGCGAATATTATTTGGGTCTTTCGGTAAAGTCACATAGATAGGTTCAAAGAAAATAACAAAAATTAAAAAAAAATACTTTACGTGACTTTACCAAAGAATATGCGCACAAGTTATCACGACCATTCCGCATGTGCCATGGTGTTAAGAGATACGGAATATTAAACAAGCATCAGTCACGCACACGGCCATTCATATTTGAAACCGGGACAAAATCTCAATTTCTGCAAAAGGCTTTGGCACACCCAGAAATAATTAAACCGAGTTTGTTTCTGCCAACAAACGAGGAAGTTCTTCGGTGCAAGTGTAATCGATTCAGAGAATTAAAATCAGAAAATGCTAATTTAATAATACAAATTGTACCACCAATACATATGAATGAAAAAAAACTATCGAAAAAATATCGTTCGTTAATAAACACTGTCCCTAAAGGAAGGTATAGTAAATTTCAGCCTAAGGCCTTTCTACATAGCACATGAAGCAAGATAGACTAAGATAGGTAAATTACGGAATTATGGGCAATACTGCGTTATGAAGACGTAACAAACAGAGCAGGACAGGATAAAACAAACTGTTTGTATATAAGTGCATGTGCATATGACATATTACTTCTTGCCCCACACCGACTGGATACCTGTGAAAAGAGTTTGATAGATTTTTGAAATTTGACAGCTATCCAGGGCACAAATGAGAAGATGGAGGGGACTGGGAACAAAACAGGAGAGAACGCACCCAATTACGGACAATCAGCGGAAATGGGGTTTGCAAACCCAACATAGACAAGGGCAATGCCACGGTCATCATGGATAAAGATTCATACAACAACAAAATCCTGGACCTTCTTAATGATGGGAGTTACTCCAAAATTAAAAACGATCCCACTAAAAGCCTAACGACAAAAACCAACAGTATCATCACGAGTTCGACTTCCCTAATCG